>NC_048235.1:28746569-28857763 GCF_002007445.2 Ailuropoda melanoleuca | reverse complement strand
ACTCCCCCTGCTTGTGTTCCCTCTCTCGCTGGCTGTCTCTATCTCTGTCAAATAAATAAATAAAATCTTTAAAAAAAAATATGTCTTTTGAGGGTGCTAAGACTAAAGACCAACAGGCAAATCAAGTTGAAAACAGAAATAACACGGATTCAATCTCTTAATGAACAAGTATTAATGAGTAGCCAGTAGCCACCAGACTCATATACTTGAGCTTGAGGTAAAAAACACAAGATGAGAAGTTCTCCTTCTTTGTTGNCCCCCTGCTTGTGTTCCCTCTCTCGCTGTCTCTATCTCTGTCAAATAAATAAATAAAATCTTTAAAAAAAAAGTATGTCTTTTGAGGGTGCTAAGACTAAAGACCAGCAGGCAAATCAAGTTGAAAACAGAAATAACATGGATTCAATCTATTAATGAACAAGTATTAATGAGTAGCTGGTAGCCACCAGACTCATATACTTGAGCTTGAGGTAAAAAACACAAGATGAGAAGTTCTCCTTCTTTCTTGGATTCATATTTGGAACCACATAAACATCCCATAACAAATTCAACTTGTCTCCACACAATTTGCTACCTTGTTCTGGCTTGACATCATGTCTAAATAGAGACTGAAAAAGTAATGGCTCAGAAAAATGACCAGCCATGAAGTTCTATCCTGTTCTGAAAATAAAGCTAAGCAAATCCTGAAGAGTGGAATGTCCCTCCTGAGAGTCACCTCCTTGGGGGACTGTCTAGATCTACCTCCCATACTCTGTGCTTGCGAAGGACATGTCTCGTGCACTTCTGTTGAAAGGGGGCTCTAATTTAGACACAGAGATTCAGACTAAAACTCTTTTAGGAATGATCCCATAAACCCTGAGAGTTCTCAAAGGTGAAGGAGGGAAGGGTCAGAATAGGCTGGAATTTTAACAGAAGAGATCTTTTAGAGAATTGGGCTTCAGGTAAAGACTCAGGGGCTGAGGTCTTTTGGGCCAGGCTTCTCAAGTCCTGCTGGCTTAATTTGGAAGATAATGCCTCTGGTACCAGCCTTTCAGAATGGCGGCTTGCGATCTTCATAACTTTGAATACGACTTGTCAGAATGACATAGGATGGTGGTAATACATGAATACCTGCTTTCCAGTAGAGAGAAAAGTGAAAGGAGCATGAAATTTTGAATGTTTATGTTTGGGGAACACTTAAAACATTCAACAACCTACTTATTGATTGATTTAAATGTACCCTTTCAATCCAGAAAAAAATCTGGTCTTCACTGTTTGGTGACCACTCCAAGAAGGGAAAATTAGAAAGTCTACTGTTTTTTTCCTCTGGGCTCTTGAATAGGAAAAGACTGCGGCAGGCTGGTGCTGAGGGAGAAGGAAAGGGACTGAGGAAAACTTAATCCTTCAAAGCATTCGTATCATATTTTTACTTACTAAAGGTGCCAATTATGATCACTGAGAAATACTGAGGGTGGAGATTTTATATGCTCATTATTAGAGATTTATGATGCCTGATCTTACAAAGGAAAGTAGCTGAAGATGCAGATTCGAGGGGGAGGCAAGTGAGGCACTCACCTTGGGTATACAGTTCATTGGGGTGCCAAAACCTCAGTCATCAAGATCAAGTATGTAATAGTCACAAAATACTTAAATTTTGTGCCTGAGGCAAGAGCCTCCCTCCCCTCATCCTAGTTCCATAAATGGCCTCTCTAAATGAGTTGGACTAATCCGCTGTGAAGAGGGTTATAGAAAGCAGATTGCTCAGGGCAGGGGCCAGGGAGGCAGTCCTCAGTTGGCTCTTAACTTGTAACGGGGACATCTAAGACATACGTGCCACCATGTCACATGTAAGTGATTCAATGGGATCTTTGAAAATGTAACCCAGAAATCCCATACTTTAAAAAATATAGTTAGAAAATGTAAGCTTAACTTTAATATGTGTGGTGGGTTGAACAGTGGCCCTCCAAAAATTCTATGTCATAATCCCTGAGACCTGTGAATGTGACCTTATTCGGAAAAAAAAAAAATCTTTGCAGATGTAATTAAATGAAGGAGTTTGAGATAAAGAGATCATCCTGTGTTATCTGGTTNGTCTATGTCATAATCCCTGAGACCTGTGAATGTGACCTTATTTGGGAAAAAAAAATCTTTGCAGATGTAATTAAATGAAGGAGTTTGAGATAAAGAGATCATCCTGTGTTATCTGGTTGGGACCTAGATCTAACAACAAATTTGCGAAGGGTGAGACCGGGTGAGATGATGCAGACAGGAGAGACAGCAGGGGAGCGGTGAGGCTGCAGACCAGGGAGCAGCCAGGGGAAGCCATAAGAGGCAAAGAACGGATTCTCCCCTCGAGCCTTCCACGGAATGCCCCCCTGACCTGCACCGTGATTCTGGACCTGTAGCTTCCAGAACTGTGAAGGAATAAAAATGCCTGCTGGGTTAAGCCATCAAGTTTGTGGGGATGTGTTACAGCAGCTGCAGGAAATTAACACAGTACGCAATGAATTGCCGAAAGATAGCACAGGTACCACAACTGCACCCTTAGCGAAGGTGCTACTTGAAGCATGCTGTCATCTTGAATTATTAGACTGAGGGTGGGCCTTTAAGTAGGGTGACCACATAATTTATTGACCAAATCAGAATACTTTTGAGAAAAGAAGGGGGTACTATTAATCATTACACCTGGACGATGGGCATAAATCCTGGAATGCCTGCCCTATGTGATTAAGGGCTTAAGCTGTTAATTTCCAGCAAATGAGTGGTCAATGGTAAGTTTATTGGAGCCACAACCTCACCTTATTAATTATAGATGTTCAGGGAGTTCTAGTGTGTGGTGCAAACACTTCAGGTTGTTTTTGTTAAATAGATCAATTAGAGAAATGAGTACTGAGTGGCCTTTGAAGCAAGGTGTATTTGTTTTAAGATTATTTATTTTGAGAGAAAGAGAGAGTGGGGGGAGGGGCAGAGGGAAAGACCCTCAAGCCTACTCGCCGCTGAGCAGGGAGGCAGGGGCGGGGTTTGATCTCAGGACCTTGAGATCAGGACCTGAGCAGAAATCAAGAGTCACATGAAAAAATGTTCAAAATCATTAGCCATCAGGGAAATTCAAATCAAAACCACACTAAGATACCAACCTTACGCCAGTTAGAATGGCAAAGATAGACAAGGCAAGAAACAACAATTGTTGGAGAGGATGTGGAGAAAGGGGATCCCTCCTACATTGTTGGTGGGAATGCAAGTTGGTACAGCCACTCTGGAAAACAGTGTGGAGGTCCCTTAAAAAGTTAAAAATTGAACTACCCTATGACCCAGCCATTGCACTACTGGGTGTTTACCCCAAAGATACAGACGTAGTAAAGAGAAGGGCCATATGCACCCCAATGTTCATAGCTGCATTGTCCACAATAGCCAAATCATGGAAGGAGCCGAGATGCCCTTCAACAGATGACTGGATTAAGAAGCTGTGGTCCATATATACAATGGAATATTACTCAGCTATCAGAAAGAACGAATTCTCAACATTTGCTGCAACATGGACGGCACTGGAGGAGATAATGCTAAGTGAAATAAGTCAAGCAGAGAAAGACAATTATCATATGATTTCTCTCATCTATGGAACATAAGAACTAGGATGATCGGTAGGGGAAGAAAGGGATAAAGAAAAGGGGGGTAATCAGAAGGGGGACTGCCGGAGGAGCTTCAGTATTTAGGCAGGAAACGTAGAACAAAAAATCTATTTTTCTAATATGAAGAGGTATGTAAGATCTTTAACTGAATCCACTTAAGGAAGAAATAACTTCAAAACCATACAATACCGTACCTTGGCTATAACATTCTTAAACCAATTAGCTTTATGTTTTGGTTTAGAAATTTAACTTCATTATGACAACAGAACACTTTAAACTTTGATAATACACAGTTTAAATATGCTATAGCAATGTTTAAAAGCGTTTTCTATATTTCTAGGATATGTCAATGAGAATATCTAAGATTCAGCAATTCGATGGAAAGTATTTCTGTGCACCAACCCTATGTTGAGTACTTTGCCACATGCTGGGGATGCAAAGACGTGAGCGCATTCTCCATCGGTCCCACTTTCTGCCCTCTCTTCCCCATTCTGTGCCCTGGGAGACCAACGCTTCCCGACGGGCTCCTTTGCCTTCTGGCTTCCGGTTGGTGTTGGCTGCACCTGTCATCTGTCAGCAGCTGTCAGCAGCTATGTCCATATGGTGACCGTTTCTCTGGTTCTGATTCCAGCAGGATTCCAAAAGGATTCAGCTCTAGGGCTGCTAAAAAAAGGGGGTAGGGGAGTTGGTGAGAGAAGGGAAAGGAGGATATTGTACGATTCTTTCATTTTCTTAAAATCTGTTCACATTTTTGTAAATAGTCCCTTTGTTAGACTGACTCCAGATTACTAATTTGAGAGGCCAAGATCCTAACTGATGAAAATGCAGACTCACTGTAAAGGAACTCACTTCTAGCTGGAGAGACAAACGTATAACAGCTACCTGTACCGTAAAGTGAAAACTTTACAGTGAAGGCCTGTGCAAAGAGATGCCAGGGCCCTGAATGAGGCGGTGCTCCCAGGAAAGGTAGAGGTGAGAGAGAGAGAGACTAGTCTTCACCCAGAGCGGAGCATTTGGGTTGTGGAGGATTCAGAGGTGGTGGATTTCCTGGCATCTTTATGGACCTCAGGACCTCAGAGATCTTGGGCTGGTTAGTTGAAGATGGTGGCACAAGCTCAGGAAGGAAGAGGAAACTCCTGGAGACCACATTATGCTGGGGTGTTCACTATTACTATTTTAGAATAATGGTATGTGGTGAGATGAGCAGTGAGCCCAAGCCAGAAAGCCTTTGGGTCCTAAAGTTGTCACCAGCTACCTGTATGAGCAAAGGTAAGTTCCTAACCTTTTCTCGGTCTCAACTGCTTCATCTACTGAATGGAGAGGATAATTCCTGCCCTTCCTCTTATGGGATTTCTGTGAGGCTCAAAATGAAATAGTGTTTGTAAAACTGTTATAGGATTAAAGCACTATACAAATGTGAAACACGTAGGTATAGGTAAGGATGGAACAAGGTTAGCCAGGAGTGGGTAATAATTGAAGCCGGATCAGAATTACCTAGAAGTTTATTTTACATTATTTGTTCTCCTTGTGTGCATGTAAAACATTGTAATCAGGAATAATTAACTTACAGAAAAATTGCAAAAATAATACAAAAAATTTCTGTATATACTCTACCAGAATCCCCAAATGTTGACAACGTACCCCTTGTGCTTTGTCATTTCTGTATGTATCTATGGATGAATGTGTATGTATTTTTTATTAAACCATTTGAGAATAAGTTATAGACATGATGCCGTTCACTCCTATGAATGTGTATTTCCTACAAACAAATTCATCCTCTTTCATACCCATACTACAATTATCAAAATCAAAATTAATACCTAAATAGTACTATAAGTNATTATCAAAATCAAAATTAATACCTATATAGTACTATAAGTATTACAAGTGTATAACACACACCATTATCTATGCTTCATATCTCATTCAAATGTCACCAAATGTCTCACTATCTCACTAATATCTTTTATAGCCAAAGAAAAATAATTTTTGCTTTCTGGTTCAGCATCCAATCAAGGCCCACACTTGCATTTAGCAAGTGTTTGTTTAATTAATGTCTTTAATCTCTTTAAATCTGGATCAGTTCCTGTCTTGTCTAGTTTTTTTTATCACCCCACATTTAAAAAATATATAGGCCCTTTATTTTGTAAAATGTCCCTCAGTCTAGGTTTGTCAGATGTTTCCTTATGATTAGATTCATGTTATACATTTTTTACTGGAAACCATGTTATGGAAGTCCAAGTTCAGCTGCCCGTTGTTCTAAAGGCCAATACTCAAGAGACAGGTTTTGACTGGAAAGGAATATGAGCTTTATTCAGGAGGCCAGCCACCTGAGAAGAAGGCAGACTCCTGTCAAAGGCCTATCTGAGGTTTCCTCCTGGCACAGGAATTTTTAAAGGAGTTTAATCGGGTAAGGGAGTGCAGTGGTTTGTGACGTTTCTTGATTACAGGCTGACTCAATGATGTCAGCTGCCAAGTTATCTCAGGGCTTGGGAATTGTGCAAGAAGGTCTGGTTCCTTGGTACCCAGGGGTTGTGCAAGAGAACTCTGTTCTTTCTGCAAAGGAGGGCAAGGTCTACAGATGTGCAAAGGGAGGCCAGTGAAGTCATTTGTGTGACCTTAAAAAAGAAAAACATTTTGCTAAAAGATTGCTGGGCTAATCAGAAAGCTAAGGGGGCTTCAAACAGACTTGTTGCCCTGGCTTCCCATCCCAACTCTGCCCCTCTTGAGCTGTGAAGATTTGGTAAGTAAATCAAACTCTTAGTACCTCAACCCATTTGAAAAATAGGGTTATTATGAGAATTAAGTAAGATGATATTTATAAAGAACACAGCACAGTGCCTACTGAAGTAAGCGCTCTGTTAGTGTAAAGTTAGACATGATCGTGAACTCACAGTCGTCTAGTATCTTAGGATTGTTCTAGCTCTCAGCTGAATTCTGAGATACTTCCTCAGGTCCTTTCTGCTCTTTAATTACATCTGATTTGTTATTTAACCCATACTTTGAGTTTTTAACTTCAATAACTGTATCTTTCATTTTTAGCTCTGTTTAGAGTCTCCTTTCTTTAGATGGTGTCTTGATATTTCACATGGTTTCTATTTCCTGTTTTAACTTTTAAATGATTTAAACATAGCTATTATATAGTCCCTTTCTAATATTTCAATTTGGTGGGGAACACATGTTTTCCTGTATATTTATATCTGCTGACTTTCCCTTATGGTGATTCATTTTCTTTTGTGGTTTGTAACTTCTACTGTGAGTTCATTTTCAACTGTAGTTGTTTGTTTCTCTGGGTGTCCCATGAGACTTGTTTTGCATTTTCTTTTGCCAAGTGTTCTATGAGTTTCACAGGTCTGGAAACCATTTTTGTATTAATTTTGCAGTTTATTATCCCACAGATTCGGGCTCTATACTTGCAAATGGCTCAGGATTGGGATTTCATTTCTCATAGGAGGATTTGTTGTTGTTGTTTATTTATTTGATTTTTATTTTTAAATCAGAACCCTTTCCAGAACAGCTAATACTAGAATTTCTTAGAACTTCTTTCCAGGGACTTAGCTATATAAAGCATTTCCCAATTTCAGTTCCCTATTTTGCAGAGACTTAAGACCACATCAAAATGCCCTTCTTGGGCATTAAAATCTCAGTCTTTTGGGCCTGTACCCAGGTAGGATGTGCCCCTGGACCACCAGAGGCAGCTGGTGAGCCTACCACTCGGCCTGAGACATTTCTTGCTATTGCCAATAACAGAAGAAAGTCCATTTGTTCTTTCAATCTTGGCTATGTGTTTACAACTTTTTGTTAGGTTTTATGTGTTTGTAGGAGGGTTAGAATCTATTTTAGTCCAAATGACCCTGTTGTAGGAACCAGAACTCTGCCACTTAATATAGATAGATATCGGTATATAGATATTATAAAGAGACCCAGCATGAAGATTTTCCTGAAGGATATGCAAGCTATTTGTTTCTCTATAGATTCTTTGAACTCAACTCCTGGGGTAAGGCAGACCAAAGATCAAGAGCTGTGGACCAGGAATGTGTCTCATCCACCCTCTTGTAGAATTGCTTTTCCTGAATTACAGCTTGGCATGATACCCTCACCTTCTACAGGCAGATTTTTATCAGAAACAGCCTTGTGAAATCCCTCAATATAAAGATATTGTTAAAAAGAACACCTTATGCCTTTCTGTACTCCCCCTGAGGAACTGGATTGTTCTTTTATGGAAACTCTCCACTGAGTAACTGCTAATGTTCTCCTCTTTGAACGGACTATTAGGAAGCTTAGAGCCAAGTTTGTAGGCAACTTCTAATGAGTATGAGGTTCTTGGCATGCATTATTGGATTCCAACCTTACTCTTGACTCCATCTTATGTTACTATGTTTATTTTCTCTTTTAGTCCCGTATATTTGAAATGTACTTCGTCTCACTATATTTTATTTATCTCTGTAAACTATTTTACATCTTTGACGGGAAGGGGTGAATGACGTGTCTGTGAATGAATAACATTAATGTGCAAGGTACCAAGCTAGTTGAATGACACAGTAAATTGACTCTATGAGTTTCTATTAAGGGCAGAAAATAATTTATAATCCAAGTGCAAGAGAGTTAAAATATCACAAAATAATAGGCAACCATTAAAAATTAAAATTGAAGAATGTTTAAAGAAATGGACACACACAACAAAAAGCATTTATCTAATGCGCCTCTTCTCATATATACCAATAGGAGCAATGCAATAATAAGTTAATAATGATTATCTCCTCTAGTAGGATTCTGGTTGGTTTTATTTTATTATTTATGCATTCTTTATTTCCCAAAACTTTGATTATAAACATGTATTTCTATTATAATTATAAAATGGAAAAGCAGATGAATACCACTGTATCTATTAGGGCTGCAAGGAAACAGCATTCACCCCAAATGTTCTAAACAAAGAGAATCTATGGATAGATATTCTATAGAGACGTGTGCTGGGTTAAAAGGATGAGCAAGGATTATTCAGGTGCCCCAAAACCAGTAACACAGGGAGATATTACCAGCCCCCTGGGGGGATTGGAAGGGTAAGAGAGAAACTAAATAAAACAGTAGCCTGTGGGTGGGAGGTTATTCCACTGGAACTGTAGCTGCAGAGAAACACAGACACTTACAGAGACATGGTGCCAAAGCAGGGAGGCAGTAGGAAAGGAAAATTCAGAACTTTCTCTCCTTTACCCATTGTGATGGTCAATTTTGTGTTAACTTGACTGAGCCACAGTATGCCCGAATATCTGATCAAACATTATTCTGGGAGTTTCTGAGGGTGTTTTGGGATGACATTAACCTTTCAATTGGTAGACTGAGTAAATTACCCTCATAACGTGGGTGAACCTCATCCAATCAGTTGAAGGCCTGAAAAGAACAAAAAAGCTGTCTCTCCCCCAAGCAAGAGAGACTCTTTCCTGTCTGACTGCCTTTGAACTGGAACACTGGCTTTTTCCTTTATTGAACTCCTCTGAAACATTAACTTTTCCTGGCTCTCAAGCCTGCCAACCGTTGGGAGGGAACCCTATGCCGCTGGCTCTCCTGGGTCTCCAACTTACTGAGTGACCCTGCAGATCTTGGAACTTGTCAGCTTCCATAGTCTTGCGAGCCAATTCATTATAATACACCTATAAATTATGCACACATGCACACACATCCAGCTGGTTCTGTTTATCTGGAGAACCCTAATACCTGACTAATACACACTCTGATCTCCTGTTGGTGCTTTCCATTGGCCAAATCCAGGCTGCAGAGGACCTGGTGATGTCCTGGGGCTCAGAGCAATGGAGAAGACAGTGGGTGACTCCTGGAGTTGTGCATATTGACAAGGTGGCGGAGGTCGGGGATGTGAACAAATGGAGACAGTTAAAATGCTATGGTGGTTCAGAGAAGAGAGAGATTGGAATCGATGGGGAAAAATTTATGTAGAGGTAGATTTTAAGCTATTTATCTGTGGGTAAAATGGGATTTTGACTGAAAATTATTTAATAACTATAAAGTTCTGTAATATTCCAGCTCTTATGACCATTAAGCTGCATAGTACTACACACCATACGATGATACTACCAACACAATAAAAATTACAGTAGCATTGGGGTGCCCGGGGGGCTCAGTCGGTTGAGCTTCTGACTGTTGGTTTCAGCTCAGGTCATGATCTCATGGGTTGTGGGATTGGTCTGCATGGGGCTCTGTGCTCAGTGGGGAGTCTGCTTAAAGATTCTCTCCCTCTGCCCCTCCCCCATTCGTGTGTGTGTGTGTGCGCGCGCGCGCGCACGCACTCTGTCTCAAATAAATAAATTAATCTTTAAAAAATCTTAACAGCGTTTACCATGTATCAGGCACTATGCTAAATGTTTTATGTAAGAAATTGGATATTTCCTTTTTAAACGTTAAATAATGAGACAGAAATGAACCCCTTCACAGAGACCTAGATATGTAAGACCAGCAGGTGGTTGGAGGAATAATTGCAATTTGCTCAGGCACTCTGCAAATAAGAGGCCCTATGGTTTGAAGAGACCATGATGCCATTTTGGGTTTCATGTTCATTCAATGCAGTCCTAGTTATTGCCAGAAAAACACTGACCTTGTGGTCCAAACCTCACATCAAGAATGATTTATGTCCTTGCAGGAGGAAAAAAAGCTCTTCTCACTCAGGTGCCCTGCAGGCAATCTCCCCTGCCTGAGGCCCATGACCAAACCTAGAAAGTAGGTAAAACAAAGAAGAAAGCTCAGAAGGACATATGAGTAAACGTGTCAGTTGTGGAAAGGAGTTAGGAGGCGCTCAGCTTTCTGCTGATAAGAAATTCTATTTCTTCCTGTTTTGTCTGTGTCTTGCCAAGCCTTTGGAAGAATGAGGGTGGCGGTCATCATGCTGTCAGATAACTGTAGGTCCCTTGATAGGAAGAGAAAAAAACACAGGTGAAAGAAAGCCAAGTGAAATGGATCAGATCATTCTGGGCAAAGTAATAACGCCCATGGCAAGGCAGGGGAAGCTTCTCTGCATTGTCCCCAGGCCTTTTCTAGGCAGAGCATGTTGAAGGTCAGATGTCGCAGAGCCTGACATCAGGTCTGACTCATATCTGCCCTGAGCTGGCTCTTGTCACTAACAGACCAGACGGGAATACTGGGGCTTGTTCAGGATTCTGAAAAAGGTTAAGAACAGGTTAAGAAAGTCCAGTTTCAGGGCGCCTGGGTGGCTCAGTTGGTTAAGTGTCTGCCTTCAGCTCAGGTCATGATCTCAGGGTCCTGGGATTGAGCCCCACAGCAGGTTCCCTGCTCAGTGGGGACTCTGTTTCTCTCTCTCCCTCTGCTGCTCCCCCTGCTTGTGCTCTCTCTCTCAAACAAATAAATAAACTCTGTAAAACAAAAACAAAGACAAAACATCCAGTTTCATTGCTTACATGACAAAAGACACTGTATTGCAGCACGAGGTTTGACTGGGCATTTTAGGAGCCACAGTTATTGACATCTCCTGAGTTAAAGTGCAGTGAGTGACTGGATCCTGAAGAACAAGAGGTCAAACTTGTGACACCAAAATGGAACAGGAACAGAACCTAGGAAGGAAGACAGCTGGCAGCCCAGAGATTGACAAGTCCCTCACAGCTTTAAGAGGAATCTGATATGGCCACCCAGGACCTGAGAGCAGTGCTACAGGTGGGGAACACTTCCATTCCCCCCCAAATTTCAGGTCACAGGTGTGGGAGCCAGGGAGTGTGGGTTCTGGTCCCAACCTTGCCTCTAAGTTGTCCTATGTCTTATGGTGAAACAGCTACCCTGTCCTCAGCCTCTTCATAATTAAAATGATATAGAAAAAGTCGTCTAAGGACTTTCCCTGTAGGGGGTATAGCTCGATAGTACACCCACAGGTTCCTAGTCTTTTTGTGGCTGCTGATCACCTTCAAAGGAAGAACAATCTTAGTCCCAGAACCCTGGTACAGGATGTCCACACTGCCAGGGGTATCTTGGATTCTGACCTCCAGCTGGGATCTAAGAGAGTTTGGCAAATGGCAGACAAATTGTCACTAGCTTTTCTTACTCCATGGCAAGACATCATTAATGGATCATATTATTTTCCTAAAACCCTTCTCAGCTCAGAGCTTCAGGCAAACACTACTAACAAATTAGAGCAGGCTTGCTAGATGAAACTTATTTGCCATCCCTGCTCTCATCTTTCTTTCCAGTTTGACATTCTTCATTAGATAACATCAAACTTAATTGGCTTGCGTGGAAAATTCAGCTATTGTATGAGTTGACCACATTTTAATTAGGGCTTTAAGTGATTGAACTCTGTAGGCAACAGTCTCTGTATTTAAGTATTACATTAGTGAAGACATTTGTTCTCATAATTCAGCGCTGTGTAAACAAAGATATAGTTACCATAGAATCATGGCATGTGGAGAAAAGAAACCGTAAACATGTGTCTGGACAACCCCTTAGTCCCTTGGAAGAAACACAGTGCAGTTACTCATAACACATTCAGTGATAATATTGTTTTCTCTGTGCTGAGTAATAGTATTACTTGTGTCTCCTCTGGGAGATTTCTATAACCTAATGGAGTTTCACAACATTTGGCCCAAATTCTCTTTTACTTAATTTAATTTATTTGACTTAATTTAGATTGCTTTCTACCAAGCTAAGTTTTTCATCCTTTTCCTTGTAAATACACACAGCAATTACTAAAAGGTAGCTATCACATCTGTTCCCAAATGTCACAACTCGGTTAAAAATTCTTTTGGTTTTGCATTACATCATCTACTCTGATGTTTGATGCTCTTCCCAGAATCATTTCCAAGTTATCTGCATTATGATACATAACATCATGTACTTGGGGAACTTTTTTCTCTTGTCAACATACAAAATTGTGTAGGTTCTTTGAATTTTGTCTCATAATACTTGGGTCTAGATTTTCATATTCTTCACTCATTCAGAGATAGTTTCTTCCGTAACTCACAGTGAGGACCAGAGAAGACCAGAAGTAAGGAGCTTAGTTGAGGAAGCCTGAATTATCAGAAGAAACCAAGAGGAGACATGTTTGCATTAAAATGCAACAGACCATCTGGGAGAAACTGAGACCACTAAAATATATGATAACAGGTCTTCTCCACTGTGATTAATGCTTCTGAATAAGAGGGAGGCAAATAGCGCCCACATCTGGATAAAGAGCACAGTGGATGAGCATGGAAAGTACCTTAATCAAACAGAGAATTCCATGTGCTGGAACACTGGCTCAAGGCTGACATAAGGGTAGGGGCTGACTTATAGAGAAGCTAATAAAGCTTATGCTTATGGGTCCCTGGCTTCTATGGACCACTTCTAAGAACTCCAGGAGGGGCCTTAGCAATGTGTTCACATTGTCAGATGTTCTTTTAAAATATTCCTCCAAAAAGGAAAAGAAAAGAGATTTTATTTTTAAAGATTTATCTATTTATTTGAGAGAAGAGAGAGTGGGGGTGGGGAGGAGGGGCAGAGGGAGAAAAGAATCTTAAGCAGACTGCAGGCTGAGCACAGAACCTGATGCATGACCCGGAGATCAAGACCCTGAGATCACAAACTGAGCCGAAACCAAGAGTCAGAAACTTAACTGACTGCGCCACCCAGGGGCCCCAAGAAGATATTTTAAACACCGTTGGTCAAGATTTCTGTCTCTGTCCACTTTACTCTGTCCTTCTTTTTCTCACATTAAGTGTGTTAAGAGCTCATGACATTTTGAGGCTCCATCTAATGGAAAGTTCACTGGGGATACATTTAGCTGGATTAGTGGGATATATCCCTGAGGTTTACAGTACCTTTTGTGCAGGATTTAGTGCCCATGAGCTGTGCTGGTGTGGGAGGCCTGTGCCCTCATATGTATATGCCAGCTGGAATGTGACCGTACAGGGCCAGAGGTCATTGTGTGATAATGATGTGCCCTGTGACACCTGGGCTGGTCCAGCTGGATTATGGAAGAGAAGTGAGGATTTAAACATGGGGAGAGAGAACCTGGTCTGCGGAAAATTCTTCTATTATCAGACATATAACAAATAGGCAGAGGATTCTGTTAATAATATCTAGTCAAAATGGAAGTGATCTTCTACCAGGAATAGACTCAATAATGCAGTGTATGAAATAATAAAGTTACTCTAGAATATATTTCTTTGTTGATGGAAATCAGTGGAATGAATCAATGGGACTTCTTGTGCATGAAGAGCACAAACTTACACCAGCACTGGATACAGAGGAAACGTCTGTGTGTGAAATATGTGCTTGATGCATCGTAACATATTGCCGCATCGAGAGCACTCTATCTTCACCTAACAAAGTCTGGTGGCTCCAGAGGAAATGATGTGCTGAATAATTACTGACACTAGCAACCCAGGGATAAAACCCCTGAATTCATCCTGAAAAACTCAATGTATGGATGTATGGAGCAGAAGAATGATTTGATTAAACAACAATGCAGAATCAAAACCATTTAAAATTGCTTTTGAATTGCTGTATGTATGCCTCAGTTTCAAATTAAGTTGATATATTTCTTCATATTTATTGTTCAGACTAAAATTCAAATACAGTAAGAAAGAAGGAGCCTAGGGGAAGCCCGAATTAGTAAGCTAAAAGACTGACAGAGCTTAAAATGTGAAAAACTCTCCTGTATATCACAATAGAAAATAAAAAACAAAATACAAAAAATACTGGTGGTTAAAACTCACAAAGGATGAGTTGATAAAGCTCAGAAAATAAGGGTAGTGAAAATGACATAGAAGAATTTTTAAAAATTTAATTTAATTTATTTTTTTTTTAAAGAGAGAGAGACAACGCATGCAGAGGGTAGAGACAGAAGGCGAGGGAGAGAGAATCTTGAGCAGGCTCCATGCCCAGTGCAGAGTCCAATGTGGGGCTCAGTCTCACCACCCTGAGATCATGACCTGAGCCTAAATTAAGAGTCTGATGCTTAACTCACTGAGCCACCCAGGAGCCCCGACATAGAAGAATTTCAAAAGATAATGAAGATCAGGACACTCTTAAATGGGAAAAAAAATTCAAGAGGATTAAAATCAGAATGAAGTAAAACAATTTGTGTAGTCAAATAGTACGTAAGGCTAACAGCTTCATTTTGATGAATTTGCTGACTTGGATAATACCATGACCTCTCTTTTTAGCTTGTTACAATGAGCAATATTTTATTTGACACCACTTAATGAATATATAGTTTATTTTTTTCTCAAAATTATTGCCCCAGTAATATTTACAGAAAATCAAACATAACACACAAGTACACACACACACAAAATATGTTTTGAAAATAGACACTCTGGAAAAAACTTTCAATGATCAAATTTTCATGAGATTCTGGCTGGCCAGTTCCAACACTGCATGTATCATTTTGTTTGTAAACTATTATCAGAAACAGACATTTCTTATATCAGGTTAGTTTTTAGACTGGATGAATATTTCAAGACACTTCAAGAGTCATAAAGATTCTACAGAGCACTAGAAGGCTATGCTTACTGGGATCACATATTGATCAAATAAAAATGTACTATGTCTCAAAGAACAGACAGAGAAATAGTCTTATTTTGATTGCTAAAGAGAGTTGCGTTTATTTTTTAATAGTATTGGAATATACTTGGATAATACTGTGACTTCTCTTTTAGCTTGTGCTAAGATATGTTTTGAAAATTATATTTATATAATTATTTGAAAATTATATAATTTGAAAAGTATAATTATATATTATATAAAAACATATATAATATATATTATATTTGAAAATTATAATATATAAATATATAATTATATATACTATATAATTATAATTGACACATGATATTAGATTTGTTTCAGATGTACAACATATTGATTCGACAGTTCTATACATTACTCATTGCTCACCATAATAACT
Organism: Ailuropoda melanoleuca; assembly: GCF_002007445.2. NCBI lineage: Eukaryota > Metazoa > Chordata > Mammalia > Carnivora > Ursidae > Ailuropoda > Ailuropoda melanoleuca. The sequence continues at coordinate 28,842,259 of NC_048235.1, read as the reverse complement.
GTCATCATACAACATCATACAACATTATCACGACATTACTAAATATATTCCCTATGTATTTTATAACTGGAAGTTGTACCTCTTAGTCCCCTTTGTCTATTTTTCCCATTCTACCACCTACCACTCCTCTGGCAACCACCAGTTTGTTTTCTGTATTTGAGTTTGGTTTTCTTTGTTTATTTATTTTGTTTTTTAGATTCCACATATAAGTGCAATCATATGGTATTTGTCTTTTTTGTCTCTTATTTCACTTAGCATTATACCCTGTAGGTCCTTGCATAAAGCCACAAATGGCAAGATCTTATGCTTTTTTATGGTTGAGTAATATTCCATTGCATATCTATACCACATCTTCTTTATCCATTCATCTGTCAGTGGACACTTGGGTTGCTTCCATGTCTGGGCTATTGTAAATAATACTTCAGTCAACATAGGGTGCATATATCTCTTCAAATTAGTGTTTCCATTTTCTTTGGGTAAATACCCAGTAGTGGAATTACTGGATCATAAGGTATTTTTATTTTTAATTTTTTGGAGGAAACTCCACACTGTTTTCCACAGTGTTTGCAACAATTTACATTCCCACCAACAGTGCATGAGCATTCCCTTTTCCCCACATCTTCACCAACACTTGTTATTCCTTGTCTTTTTGATAATAGCCATTTTGACTAGTGTAAGGTAATTTCTCATAGTGGTTTTGATTTGCATTTCCCTGATGGTGAATGATGTCAAACATCTCTTCCTGTGTCTGTGGGCCATCTGTATGTCTTTGGAAAAATGTCCATTCAGGTCTTTTGCCCATTTTTTGACCAAATCATTTGGTTTTTGGTGTTGAGTTCTGTAAGTTCTTTATATATTTTGGATATTAATGCCTTATCAGATATATCATTTGTAAATATCTTCTCCCACTTGGTAGGTCATCTTTTTGTTTTGCTGATGGTTTCCCTTGGTGTGTAAAATCTTTTTATTTTGTTTAGTCCCAAAGCTTTATTTTTACTTTTGTTTCTTTTGCCTGTGGAGACAGATCCATAAGTATGTTATTAAGGCCAGTGTCCAAAACATTATTGGTTATGTTTTCTTTTAGGAATTTTATGGTTTCAGGTATTACATTTAAGTCTTCAATCAATTTTGAATTTATTTTTGTGTATCGTGTAAGAAAGTTATTCAGTTTCATTCTTTTGCATGTAGCTGTCCAATTTTCCTGACATCATTTATTGAAATGACTATCTTTTCTCCATTATATATTCTTGCTCCCTTTGTCATAGATTAATTGACATAGGTTTATTTCTGGGTCTTATCCTGCTCTATTGATCTGTTTGTTTTTGTGCCAGTACCATACTGTTTGGATCACTAAAGCTTTGTAATATAACTTAAAGTCCAGAATCGTGAAACCACCAGCTTTGTTCTTTCTCAAGATTGCTTTGGCTATTTGGGATCTTTTGTGGTTTCGTATACATTTTAGGATTATTTTGTTATAGTTCTGTGAAAAATGCTATTGGTATTTCGATGAGGATTACATTGAATACGTGAATTGCTTTGGGTAACACGGACATTTTAACAACATTAATTCTCTCAATCCATGAGCATGGTATACCTTTTCATTTGTTTATGTCTTCTTCAATTTCTTTCATTAATGCCTTATACTTTTCACAGTATAGGTCTTTCACCTCCTTGGTTAAATTTATTCTGAGGTATCTTAGTCTTTATGGTGCAATTATAAATGGGGTTGTTTTCTGAGTTTCTTCTTCTGTTACTTCATTTTTAGTGTATAGAAATGCAACTGATTTCTGTAGATTATTTTTTTATTTTGCAACTAAATTCATTTATTAGTTCCAAAACTTTTTGGTGGAGTCTTTAAAGTTTTCTACATGTAGTATCATGTCATCTGCAAACAGTGACAGCTTTACTTCTTTCTTATCAATTTGGATGCCTTTTATCTTTTTCTTGACTGATTGTTGCAGGAAGGACTTCCACTACTTGAGTTGCAGAAAAGTGGTGAGAGTTGACAGCCTTATCTTTTTCCTTATCTTAGAGGAAAAGCTTTCAGTTTTTTACCATTATGATGTTAATTGTGGGTTTTTCATAAATGGCCTTTATTTTGTTGAGGTATGTTACCTTTGAACCCACTTTGTTGAGAGTTTTTATCATGAGCATACATTGTATTTTATCAAGTGCTTTTTCTTTATCTATTGAGATAATCATATGTTTTTCATCTTTCCTCTTGTTAATGTGACATATCACATTGATTGATTTGTGAATATTGAACCACCCTTACATCCTTGGACTAAATCCCACTTAATTGTGATGAATGACCCTTTAATATATTGTGGAATTTGGTTTGCTAATATTTTGTTGAGAATTTTGTGTTTATGTTCATTAGAGATGTTGGCCTGTAGTTTCCTATTTTTGTAACGTCTTTGTCTAGTTTTGGTATCAGGGTAATTTTTGGCCTCAATGAAGGGATTTGGAAGTTTTTCTTCCTTGTCTATTTTTTGGAATAGCTTGAGATTAGCTATTAACTCTTTTTAAAATGTTTGGTAGAATTCGCTTGTGAAGCCCTCTGGTCCTGGATATTTGTTTTTTGGGGAGTTTTTGATTACCAATTCAATTTTATTACTAGTAATATGTCTGTTCTATTTCTTCTTGATTCAGTTTTGAAAAATTGTATCTTTCTAGGAACTTATCCATTTCTTCTAGATTGTCCAATTTATTGGCATATAATTTTCATAATATTTTCTTATAACTATTAGTATTTCTATGGTGTTGGTTATTAGTTCTCCTCCTTCATTTCTGATTATTTATTTATTTTTTTATTTAAATGTTCTCTCTTTTTTTCTCTTTTTAAAGATTTTATTTATTTAATTGGCAGAGAGAGAAAGAGAATGAGAGAACAAGAGAGCACAAGCAGGGGGAGCAGCAGAGGGAGAGAGAGAAGCAGGCTCCTGCTGAGCAGAGAGTCCAGTGTGGGGTTTGATCCCAGGACCCCGGAATCATGACCTAAGCTGAAGCAGATGCTTAACCATTCAGGTGTCCCTCTCTTTTTTTTTTTTTTTTTTTTTTTAAGATTTTATTTATTTGACAGAGAGAGACACAGTGAGAGAGGGAACACAAGCAGGGAGAGTGTGAGAGGGAAAAGCTGGCTTCCCACCGAGCAGGGAGCCTGATACAGGGCTTAATCCCAGAAACCTGGGATCACAACCTGAGCCTGGGATAAAAAAGATCTTGGTTTCATCTTCTCTATTATCATTATTTTAATTTCTATTTCATTTCTGCTCTAATCTTTATTACTTCCTTTTTTTCTACTAGTTTGGGGCTTTGTTTGTTCTTCTTTTTCTCATTCCTTTATGTGTGAGGTTAGGTTACTTATTTGAGATTTTTCTTATTTCTTGAGGTAGGCCTTTGTCTCCATAAACTTTTTTCTTAGAACTGTTTTTGCTGTGTCCCAAAGATTTTGGACCATAGTGTTTTCATTTTCATTTGTCACCATGTATTTTTCAATTTCCTCTTTGATTTCTTCACTGGCCCATTTTGTTTATTTTTTTAGATGAAAAATTATCCTGATGTTGAAATGAGAAGTGGTTTTCTTCAAATACTGGAACTTTCATGGGAATCATTAAGCTGATTATTGAATTTGATGCATTTTTGTGTGACCAACTGACAATTTTTAAAAAGGGACTTGCTTATGTAAAATAGTTTACATTGCATTAATCAAAATAACTGAAAATCCTTTACAAAATGCATTAGAAAATCAAATAAATAAACCAGGAAACAAATACTACTCCATAACTGTAAATTCTTCATAGGATATGATGAATGTTTTATCTGTTGGTGATTATTGTGCATCAGCCTTGTAACAGAAACACCTATGCATAATTTAAACTTTTTTACCAAAAGAAAACCATTAATCTGTGACTTTATTCTAAAAAGTAAAAGAAATGGTTATCATATGACAATATATGAAAGATGACTACAAAGGGCAGCAAACACCCTTTCAAATATTAATAATTACATAGGGAATATGACATACACAGCTCATTCCCTAATCACTTTAGAGAAAAAGCTGCCCAATAGTACTGAAGTTGTTGGTTATTGTAATATTTCCACAATGGTTAATAAATTTGCTTTTCAGTCTTGTCTAGTACACTGTACTAGACAAGGACAATAGACAACATAAGGAATATATTCCTTATATTATAGGAATATAATATAAGCCATATTAAAATTTTCTAGTAATCACATTTAAACAAGTAAAAAGAAATAGTTGAAATATAATTTAATGATATGTTTTATTTAACCCTATGGATCTTAATATGCAATCAGTAAAAATATATTTAAACATTAAAAAAGATTTTGTGTGCTAAATCTTTGAAATCTCATGTGCACTTGATGTCACAGCTCCCATGTGATTAGCCGCATTTTAGCCAGATTTTATTTATTTATTTGACAGAGAGAGATATAGCCACCAAGAAAGGGAACACAAGCAGGGGGAGTGGGAGAGGAAGAAGCAGGCTCCCAGTGGAGGAGCCTGATGCGGGGCTTGATCCCAGAACGCCGGGATCACACCCTGAGCCGAAGGCAGACGCTTAACGACTGAGCCACCCAGGCGCTCCTGTTGGTGTGTTTTAAACACATATGACAACTCAGATTTTTCTTTAAAGGGTCTGAATACAATTAAATAGTTGGTCTATTATAAAGTATTCAAGCCTTGCAACAGGGGTGCAAACTAATAACAAGCTCAAGTTAACTGCAGGGCTAGATCAGATAAGGCTGACTTCTGGGACTGAACCTCTCCCAGGTGATGAAAATTTTAAACTGCAGATCACTAGGACCCTCAGAAGAGTAAGCAGGCAAGTAGAGCTACAGTGGGGCCCCCAGTGAGAGCTGGTGGCCAAGCAGCTCAGCCACAGGACCTAGGAGGGTACCTCGGGCAAAGCTAACAGGCTATGGAGAAGACACCCCATAATGAAGGATGACAGAAGGGGACCCGGGGGAATAACAGATGGTTAACCTTCTTGAATGTTAGTAAGGGTGTGCCAGGGCCCCGGAATTTTGTATAAATACAACAACTCATTGAGTCTCAGAACAATCTACAGTTAGGCTTTATTATATTGAATTTACAGGTCACACCAGTAGAACTGAGAAAGATGGACAGTTTGTCTGACATCACACAGGAGGAAGTGGAATCTGAATCTGAAAGTATGTCTGTGTTGTTTCAAAGCCTCTGCGTGCCACACTGCCATAATGTCCCTGTCAGAGAGAGCGGTATTCCAAAAATGGTGCTGGAGGGACCTTGATTACTTTATTCCCAATTCTAGCATTGCCTAAAAAGTCAAGAGTTTTCTTACTATTTCCACAGTATCTTTCAACAAAAATGGCAGGGGAAAAGAAAAAGTACCCACTGGCCAGATACAAGCCAGTGCAACAGCTGCTGCTTAGAGGGTTTCTAAAGATGCCCCTCACATTGTGGTTTCTAGAAATACATTATGTCGTAGGAGCAGAGACCGCCTATGTTGTTCAGTATTGCTAAATTCCATTTGAACTAGTACAACTCATTTCCCTCTGACTTTTTGTTTCCCAGGGCTCTTCTTCTGAAAAATTTAATGGATAGAGCTTACATCTTCTTACCTTTTCTTTCCCACAGATGTAACTTTTAAGCAGGAAAATTCTTCTGAAGGAAGAGAGAGTGAAAGCATATGAAATGAATCTCAAGCCGAATGAACATCCTCCAAGTAATTAAAAGCAGATTGTTTCCTCCTAAACCCTTTAGCTTCTGGTTTCTGCCTAAGGAGTGCAAGGTTTAGGTGTGAATTGTGGGCTAAAATGACTTGAAAGGCAATCTAGACATCTGTCTGTTGATTTGAGCTCTTTACTTACTGACTGTGTGTCTGCAGGGAGAGGCATGAATAACCTTGGAGCACCGTCCTGCACTGATAAAAACATTAAGAACTATAGGCTTCAGTTCTGCCTTTGGCCGCAACTTTTGTAAAGGAGCCTAGCCTCAGCTCTTCCTCGGTAAAATGAGAAGAGATTGCTGTCACTAGCACGCTATGAAGGCGCACACTCACATTGTGTCTTTCCACAATGTCAGCTTTATTCAATCATAGAGCCAAGTTAATCCCAGTAACAAAGCAGGTTCAGGATTCCAAACTCAATGACAATTCGCCATGTGATTAAACTTGGCTTCTTACACAGCACCCAGAGCGGGACAGAAGACAAGCCACACAACACACGAGATAACAGAAGGGTGCAGGAAGGGCACGAACCGACTGCGAAGTCAGTCTGTGGGCGCACGGCTGAGATAAGGCCTCTGTCTCGTCGGGGTGGGCTCTCCGCACTTACTCCTTCTTGGGTTCAAGCCCTGAAGGCTCTTGGTTCTGTTCCGAGGTCACACAGCTCAATCGGGCAGAGCCTTCGGCAGCAGTTGCCTTTTTGAAGTGGTCAGACGGGGTCACATCTAAGGAGTCGGAAAGTTTGCTGCCCAAATCCTCCTCTTTTTAAAGGGATTTAATTGGTCTCGGGGCCCCTGAAGCCCTTGCCTGATTCTGCTTGTTAGTAGTGCTGGAGTGTTAGCTGACACACGATACCTTGTAGCTACAGTACCGTTAACTGCTTACCTCATCGCTTGACACAGCCTCCTGCTTGACATGAGAGACTCCATTTTGCTCTCTACAATTGGCCATTTCATGGGATTAGTGGTCATATGGAAGGAGATTAAATGAGACAATATGTGAAAGTGACTCCTGCAGTTCCTGGATCATGGTAAATGAAATGTGGAATGAATGAACAAATGAACATTTTAAGCTTTTTAAAAAATCATGTACAGAATACTATACAAATTTATCATAGAAAATATTTAATCCATTTCTCACACAGCTTTCATTCTTAAAATTCAGTTTATTTTCCTTAGTAGGCTACATATGATTATACATCTTTTTTAATTTTATTTGCTTGTTTTTTAAAGATTTATTTATTTGAGAGGGAGAGAGAGAAAATGCACACAAGGGGGTGTGGTAGGGTGGGGGTAGATGGAGGAGGGGGCAGAGGGAGACTCTTCAAGCAGACTCCCTGCTGAGCGTGGAGCCGGCCAAGGGGCTCCAGCCCACACACCCATGAGATCATGACCCCAGCCCAAACCAGAGTCAGACACCCAACTGACTGAACCACCCAGGCCCCCCATACATCTTTTTTTAAATCACAAATTTCACATAACCAAACAACTTCCACCTCTATTTTCTTTATACACTGATTTCAGAGTTAAGTCAGAAATTTATATAGCGTTATCTGCGTTGTCCAGAGATGGAGTCAAAAGGCTCTGTGAGGCCCTGCTGTATGCACAGCCAAGAATTGACTTGGGTCTGGACACCTATTTTGACAGTGCCTCTGTTGAGCACTGCCTGGTTCTCAATGCACTGAGGGGAATGTTGGGTTCACAGATAGCTCAGGAATGGCCCTCATTCTAGCTGAGCCTATTAATGAGAGGAAAGCGTGTTAATACCTGCACACTCTCTCCTGTGGTAATGATAATGAATCAGAAAAATAATGAGCAGTAGTGAGCACGAGGTCCCTTGCTATGTGTCCAATGTGCATCATTCTCACACAATCCTCACCCCACCCTATGAGGTCAGTCTAGTATTTTACCCCATTTTTTACTGAGGAAATGGGGGGAAAGAGAGGTTAAATAACTTGCAAGGGCACTTTGTTGCAGAAATTCTCTGCCTTTAGTGCCCACAGTTCTTGGTCACACCGTTTCGCAGAATGAAGAGGTCGACCAGACGAAGGGTGATGTTTATTGAGCAAGAGTATAAAGCTCCCAGAGAGGGAGGGGACCCAACAGGGCTGCCCTCAGAGTTTCTAAGTTTAGGGGTTTTTATGAGCTAGTTTGCAGAGCTATCTTCAGCGATCAGGGTGTACTGAGTCGTGCAATCAGGGCTTTGGTCACATATCTGTCTACCTATTACGTTATTGTCTACATGCGGATGGTATTTTTTGCTGACATCTGGGGGCTTAGGTCTTAATTGCTCCTTGCCCATGATGGTGACGGAAGCTTTGTGGTTAATTGTCTTATTTGAGGATGTTTTGAAGAAATCATTTCTGCAAAGGCTGCAAAGCAGAATGCTAGTGTGGTCCTGTCTAAGCTGCAAAACAGATGTCAGTGGTGTTTTGTGTTAGTTGCCCTGACTCCAAATTTTCTTGTTGGGGACCCTGGCCCTGACTACCTAACTGTCCAACTAAATCTTAACAGTTTGACTGCTAAGCAGCAGACCTGGGACCAGATCTCGTTCTGTAGACAACAGAGATTTAACCACTGCGCCATACCAGCGAGAGCCGTAAAACACAACATGCTGACACCACTCTGACCATCTGAAAATGGCAAACGTGCCTGTTACAGAGAATTGTGTGTTTGGGGCCCATTGCACCATCTGTAGAGACCTGACTCTTGAATAGAATATTTCCCAGGAGGTGATCTTCATGCTTAAGTGCTATTGTTTGAGATAATAAGAATCAATTCTAAGTGCTCCTTAATTAATCAATACAAAGACTGTGAAGATGGAGAACTTGGGTTTAAATCTTAGCTCTGCCACCCACCAGCCACAGCAACCTGGGCGTAACGAATACAATAGTGCATAAAAATATTCAGTTGATTGCCGAGCACACAGTAAGTGCTCTGTAACCATCAGCTGTTATTTTTTAATAATCAGCACATTTTTGGTAAGCATCTATTATGGGTAGGTATTGTTATAGGGGTACTAAGTATTGGCTTTAAAATTTTTGATGTTGGAGAGATTCAGGGCTAACATTCTGATTAGGGGAAGAGCAGGCAGAGGACTTATCTTAAATCTGCTTTACATAACAATAGACTTGACAAACAGCAGTTTTACATACCAATGATGAGGGAGGGTAGACTGACAAAAACCTTAGACGGGCTTAAGGGGCTCCTAAACCACCCCTGTGGCCCCAAGTATAGCTTCTATAGAGAATGCTTATTCACATCCATCTAGCGGCCATTGTGCTACAAGAGAATATCTTATGCCACCACTTTAAGAAAACCATCTTGTTGGAAAAGTGGGCATGTAAATAAATCATGTGGTAGGAGACTTTCTGAAGGAGAGACTCTAGCCAGCACTGTGGCGATTTGGAAGAAGGAGCTGACAGTGCTTTGTGGAGTTGGGTTCAACTTCACGGATATATTTGAGCTCGGTCTTATAGGGTATGTAACAATATGCCAAATAGAGAAATGCAAGAGCCAGCTAAGCAAAGAAAACAACATGAACAAAGATGTGATAACATTGAAAGGACTAGGGTAGTCGGGAAAAGGCATCTTGAGGAATGGCATAGGAATTAGTGCGGCTACAATTTAGGATCTAGGTTGAGGGGCTAACTCCAGATTAGCCTGGTATTACAAGGATAGGTTGGACAGATGGTCTGCCAGGGTAAAGCATTTGTACCTTATCATTTAGGTAATAGCTAGACCCTGATAATTTTTGAGGAAGGAAATACTGGGGCGCCTGGATGGCTCAGTTGGTTAAGTGTCTGCCTTCTGCTTGTGCTCTCTCTCTCTTGCTCACTCTCTAATAAATAAAATCTTTTCTTTTTTTTTTAAAGAAGGAAACACTATGATCAAATCCTTATTTCAAGGATATAAAAACATCAAATATAGTGTCTACTGAGACTCCAGTTGTTTTAGTGAGAATGTGCTAGATTGTGCTACAATAATAAACCCCAAATTTTAAGGACTTAAAACACATTTATTTTTCTCTCCCACACAATGTGTCCCACATGGGTCAGCAAGGGTTTTATAACACATAATCCCTCAATATTCCATCTTGGAGCTGCACCATCTGGATAGAGCACCAGTCCTCATCAGCAAGGGAAGAGAGAGTTAATCACACAGCCTTGTCTAACTGAAGGAGAGCTAAAATTGTTGATGAGCAAATGGAATGTTTGGTGAGTCTTAACTGTCTCTGCCATACCAGGAGAAAAAGAATTTTAAAACGATCTGGATATGACAAAATAAGAGCCATTGGAGGGGTGGAAAGTAGAGTCAGATGCAGCACCCAGAATTTGCAGGGCCAGGGCCAAGTAGTCATGAAAAAATTGGTCCTTCTGTATCCTGATCACTTTTATCCCACCCCTGCTTACAGATCGTTATCCACTAACCTCTGTTGAGATAGCTGTAGATAATTAAGAAGTAAGCTGATAAATATTGTAGGTCTAGTGGGGGCTGGAAAGACACGGTATGTAGAGATCCAAGGCCATGGTAAGTTATTAACCCCAACAATGCTTCAGGGTGTGGGTCCCATTGTACCCATTTCCCTTTTCACCTCTCTGCCCTATTTGTGAGAGAAAATAAAGTAAGCAACCTCTGGATGAGATGGGGGAGAACAGAGAGAGGCAAAAGAGAGAATAAAATGCTATTAGTGGATAAGCAAAACATAATGTTAATAGTGGTTGTTTGGAGGTAGTAAGATTATGGATTGCCTTTTCTCTCTCTTTTATCTCCTTTCTTTTCTGTATTTTCACATTTCAAAGAGAAGTACTATTAGTTTTCATCATTGGGCAACTCGTTTTATTTAAAGCACAATACAGAAATTGTACTGTTTATTCTGCCAATGGTTCTGTGAGGTTGACACTTAAAATTTTGATTTAATTTTCTGCATTATGCAATGAAGAATAGAAAAGGTTAGCAAAAAAATCTTCCAGCTTCTCGGTAAAACTAGTCTTGGACTCAATCAAGGATCTGAGGANGGGTGGGGTGGCAGGAGCACATTACTGCCTTGAGGCTGAATTGTTAGCAACAGAAGCGGGTTTTGCTCTCCTAGGAGCACATTTCTTCAGTGCTGGGTCAACATCTGAGTCTTCCATCTGTCTAGAGAAAATTCTCCCCATGATTAAATAATGAAAGTAATTACTATTGATTGTTAAGAATCTTAAATTGATATGAATACTTAAAAAAAAAACCTTTGTAAAGACAAAAAGAACGTTAATATGTAATAATTAGCACATGTGACAGCAGCAGGGGTAGGGGGACACTATTAATCTGAACAGACATAAAGATGAACACTGAAAGGACAAGAAGTTTGGGGTTTGTAATTTAAGTAAAGCGAATTGTTTTCCTGTGTGAATCAAGCCAGGATGGTAACTTGTGGTTATGTCACTGTGAACATTCTTTCCCTCTGCATCATGGGAGAAGTTATGCAGTCATTCTGATTCTCCAGCTGTTTCTAATCAGATTAAATGAAAACTTGAAAAAATACTCTGAACTGAACCCACGCCGTCTATAGACAGTTCTTGCCTCAAGCAACACTGGGGGAGTGGAATATTCCTATCACCTACTTACACCACATTTATTTTATTCCTGACAGAGAAACCTACTAAGAGTCACTCATCAAGCAGAAGATCGCTTCTATTCTCTCTCTGGACCCCTTGTCCTTTGTAGGGCCCGCTAGAGAGGCTGTCCGCCAAGCCCCGGCCTTTAGTAGTGTCTTTGAAAGAGCCACATATGATAACTAAGGCCTCGGAAGACATCACAGATTCTGAATACCAGGAGGAGACCACAGGTAGTTTAAACACCAAGGTTAAGAAACTTGTCTGCAAGTAAAAATGCACAACAGTTTCTTTTGGTGATAGCTGCAAACACCCCCCCCCCAGTGATAGCAAAACATATTGTACGATGTTGTAAAGGAATAAAATGGTAATGTTTTGTGTGAATTGGTGTAAAGTAAGTGAAATGAGTGAGAGCACAGGCGAATCTGTATCCGGTTTCATGTCTCCACGCGGGTAATCTCACCTCTCTATCCGTTTTCCCATCAGCATAATTGGGACAGTACTTCTCTCATTGGAGTTTTGAGTGCCTGGCTCACAGTAAGTGAGGAAACAGAAGGATGGAAAATTCTCACAGCCAGAGAAGGGCAGAATAAGAATTTAGCCTCACTTTCTTTGGACTCGGAATCTGGGCTCCTAATCTCTAGGCTGTAATAGAACCAAAAAGCCAATGTAAGAAAATATAGGGCTGTTTTCTGAACTAGAGTAAGAAAGAATTTTTTAGTAGTATAAACAAATGAATAAACCATAAAGGAAAATGTGTAGATTTAACCACACAAAAATTTTAAGCTTTTATATAAAAAACACTTTCTAAAAGTTTAAGAGGTAAATAGCGACTGAGCAAAACATTCACACTATATATCAGTTAATATTCTAAGTATATAAAAAAGCCAAGTGTTTAAGAAGATACATAGTCAATTAAAAAAAAAAAGACAAAATACATATACTAAAAATGTACAAAGTAAGAAATACAAATGGCCGATAAACATGTAGGAAAATATTCTAAGCCAGAAAAATTTTTCAGAACACTTCATAGGCTGAGGGAATGTCCACGCTCCTAGACTCCTTCTCTGATTCCCTTTTGTCCTCAGGCTCTCAGCTTGTCATGAGCTGGGAAGCTGAGGACTGTCAGGGTCTGGCCGCGGCTGCGCTCCGGCACCCTCGCCAGCCCCTCTCCTCCACACTGCGTCGCCCAGCCTTGCAGGACACAGTAGACTTGCGGCATTCTCAGATTGAATTTGCCTGGTGTTGACTATTTGCAAGCTACTCTGCTGAGGCTTGAATTTTAATCACAGGCGGATGATCAGTTAGCTAGTGAGTGAGCCTACCGGACTGTGAAGCATCCCAATTAACTGTTCTTCCCTGAATGCATGTTGCTTTAGGATTTGGTGCCTTTGCCTTCCCTGTCTTTTACCCTCTTTGCTTCCCTTCTTCCCCACAAGGCCAAGTCCCAGCCCCACTTCCTCTGAGAAGCCTGCCCTGCAAATGGGCAAAGGACATCACACCATCTTTGTACTCTCTTCACTCTTTCTGTATGCAAAGCGTAACATGGAGTTTAACAGCACAGACTCATGAGCCACGCTGTCTGGGTTCAATCCCAGTTCTGCCACTTATAGATGGTGTGACGTTGAGCCAGTTACTTCTCTGTGCCTCAGTGTCTTCATCTGCAAAATGGGGATAAAAATAGCAACAATTCATTGGAATGTTGTAAGCCTTCAGGTAGTCAACAGGGTGCTTAGGACAGTGTCTGACACATGTAAGTGACTTTTTTTCATTCTCCTGTAAAACTTCCCACACTTTATGGTAGTTAATTGCTTATATGAAGAGCAGGATTGAAAAAGAGGAAAAGAGGACTACCAAAACTCAGTTGTGCAGATATTTTGTTTATAGATTTTCTGGACTTCCTCTTGATCAACAACTGCCTTCACTCCTCTTGCTCTGAGAGATAAAGCCACCAAATATGCTCCAGCTTTGTAAACTGAGTTTGATCCAATAATTTAAATAGCCCATTGATAATGCTGTCTTTGAAACAATTGCTTAGACTCTTATCTGCAGTTCTCCAAACCCACCCAACTCCTGGGGTTGGCCTCTGAGTTTTTGGGGGGAGAGAATATTCTGCCTCTGATGGGGGAGGGTAAGGACCTCCAATACACGTCGTGCTTTCAGCTCCTCCCTCCTCCCAGCCGACAGGGGCTGTGCTGGCCTTCCAATGGCTCACACCCCCCTCTATCTTGGCTCAGGAAGACCTACTGGCCCCTTCCTGCTGACTTAGCTCCCCCCCCCACTGTGGCTTTCTCCAAGTCTCTGTCATGTCTTCCATCCTGCCCCCTGTTCCAGGTGGTCCACCCCCAGCTCTCTTGCTGTTAGCTGCCTCTCCACTTAGTATCCCCACCACACCAGATGTGTGAGGAGTTCAGGAGCATGAACTAGAGCCTTTCTCTGCCTGAATATGGTGCTCTGCCCTGATTTACGCCAGAACAACCAGACTCCTAAACTCTCCTGCCCCCAATATTTCCAAATTCTATCAAACATACAATACCTCTTTTGACCATTTTATTCCCACTATCCCTGGTTGTAGAATGGGGACTTCCTCCATTTCTTGTAGATTGGTTGCCCCCCCCCCCCCGAATGCCCTCTCCATCCCCCATCTCCCCCTACATGAAACTCTGGTCTGGACATCTGGCCTGGAACTTAATATAGCTTTCTTCCCTTCCTATCATAACTGATAAGTGCTGCCTTTCAAGCCTATTTTGTAATTGAAAAATCTAATTAAAAAATAAGATTCATTAGAACCTAAATGCTAATGTTTTCTTTTCCCTTTGGAATTCATGCTGCCACAATTTAAATCTCCTTAAGGCTGGCAAAGAAGGAAGGTTAAATGCAGTGAACTATGAACTACCTCCCAACACACACACACACACAACTGGAAACATCAGCCCCGTTGTTTGAGGTTGTTTCTCAGCCCCCAGAGCTCTGCAGAGACAGACTTCATCACATTCATTGAGGGGCGCTCTGTCTCAGTTTGAACACTGGCCCTGTGACCTTAGGCAAGTTACTTGGCCTGAGTCTGTTTTTTCATCTGTAAAATGCAGATAAGAATATAACTTTGGGGGTGCCTGGGTGGCTCAGTCGGTTAAGCATCTGCCTTTGGCTCAGGTCATGATCCCAGGGTCCTGGGATGGAGCCCCGCATCAGGCTCCCTGCTCAGTAGGGAGTCTGCTTTTTCCTCTCCCTCTGCCCCAGCCCCCTGCTTGTGTTCTCTCGCTCGCTCACTCTCTCTCTCTCTCAAATAGATAAATAAAATCTTAAAAAAAAAAAAAAAGAATATGACTCTATGGGATTGTTTTGAGGGTTAAATAACTTAATACAAGGAAAATTTTCAAAACAGTGCCTGGCATAAAATAATTGCTCAAAAAATGAGAATCATTATTGTTATTAGCTCAGCACTTCTCCAGAGCAGTTTGCTCAATAAATGTTAATTGAAAGATCATACAATGTGGTAGCAACTAAACTTGGGGTATAGATCAGGAGTTCTGATTATCAGCATAGAACTATGAGTTTAATTGCACTGTGTTCTTAAAAAGAAGCCGTTTGTAAGGCAGGGGCAATACTGCCTATGTTTTGCAATCATGTGTCTAATCTTTACTCACGGGGGAAACTACAATTAGCCTTTTTTTCACCTAATGCCATGCATTTAAATATTTAAGACTTATTCCCAAAGCTACTTTTTAAAAATTGGGCTTAGAGAAAGTAAAGAAAAATAATAACAGCACAGGGAAGTAAAAAAGAGCAGGGCTCTAAAAATCAAAAGGTGGGCATCCCACTTGCAGCTCTGGTTCATAGGAGCCAAATGACCAAGAGTAAGCCATCACCTTCCCAGTCTTCCTCTTGCTGCTGCACTAGATGTCTAAGTTCCTTCCAATAGACAATGATATTCCCTACTTCTCTGAAGAAAGAGCACCAAGTATTATGAACTAGATCTGCAGCACTGAATTTGCTTACATAGCCCTTTAGTTTGGTTTGAGATCCATCAAAATCTTCTTGCAAAGAAAGGCATTTGAGTAGTATCCACTGAAAACACCCCTTGGACTGCAGGAGTCTTGCTTTAAAACGGGTCTCTTGGACAACCAGAACAGTTAAAAGGGTCTAGATACATGTACTTTGGCTCTCTTATCTCAAATTACTTTATTGATTTAAAGACTTTGATGAATTTAAATGTAAATTATTTATGAATTAGACAGTAACAGCAAAATTTAAACACTCTTCGAGAAAGAACTTCCTAAGAAAAAAATTAAAGTAAAAAAATTTTTTTACTTTTTATTATCCATCATCATGAAGATATTTCTGGTCATACTTTTCAACTTCTCTTCAAAATATTTAATATAACCTAGGTTTTAATGCTGTAAGAATCTTGGCATAATTTTTGATTATCATTTAAAAATATTTTATAATTATAAATGTGACAGCAACTCTTTGATATTATATGCATAAGAATTTGTGTTTAATGTGTATATTCTTTTTTTAAAATAATCTTACTATTATTATTTTTAAAGATTGTATTTATTTATTTGTCAGAGAGAGAGAGAGAGGGCGCATGCAGGGGAAGTGGCAGGCAGAGGGACTAGCAGATTCCCCGCTGAGCAGGGAGCCAGACTGGGGACTTGATCCCAGGACCCTGGGATCATGACCTGAGCCGAAGGCCGACGCTTAACCAGCTGAGCCACCCAGGTGCCCCTATTGTGTATACTCTTTTTGAATGGACTTAAGAAAAGTAATATTTTGGAGGAAAGTTAAAGAATTGTTTTTAGTTCCACCTGAATTATCTTAACCTTCTGTTAATTAATGTATATATAAGTATATATGTAGTCTATTGACTGTTCACTTGTTTATTTTACCTGTCTGAAGTTTAAAAGTATATTAACAAAATACTTAAATACCCTATAACAACATAGTCATGGGTTAAATAAGCCACCAAGTCGAGAATAAGCACAGTGATGTAGACATACAGCAAGTAGGCTGTAAGAAGGATGTCAGCACTTATGAATTATTTTCACCTCATTTTTCTGGAGTACTAGCTCTTCACTCAGACTAGTGATTTCTCATTTTTCACTGTTTACTTTTAGTTCTCCAAATCCATCTTTTTTTATTTTCTGTTTCCTTTTTTTGTACCCCAGGGAGAAAGAGACAGGAGGGGGGCGGTGGGGAGAGGGAACAGGGGAAGGACAGAGCGAGAAAGAATCTTAAGCAGGTTCCACACTCAGCATGGAGCCCAACACAGAGCTTGATCTCACAACCCCGAGATCATGACCTGAGCCCAAATCAAGAGTTGGATGCTTAACCTACAGAGCCATCCAGGCACCCCAGTTTATTTTTTATTTTTATATTATATTCTACTGTTAATTGAATATCTTTCCCCGTTCAGACTTTAGATGCTGTTAAACTTCTTTCCTGGGATATTTAAAATTATGTTATTTTTCTTCCTGGTTCTCCCTTTCTTCTCTGTACTCTCGTGGCACTCCTTCCTAGCATGTCATACTTTTTACACAATTACATTGATTGCAATTGTTTCTGAGCTTTATATTTCTGAGCTTTATTTATAGCAAAATTGTGTTTGAAAGGAAACTATCAATACTGTTAACTGCCACCAAACTCAACCCTACCCTTGAATCTGCCAATAAAGCTGTTTGGGAATATAGCTCACTTTCTCTTTTTGTGGGGTAATACTTTTCCTCAGTGATACACAATTACTTGCAATCAACAAGGGAGAGTTAATTGATCTGAGATTAAAAGATGCATAGGATGGTACAGTTCGTCCAGCACTAACACCCCCTCCATATGTGTAGGTATAAAGAAAAAATCTGAATCAACTTTTAGAAAGATGAATAAAATTAGCTCCAATGGACTTTGAATAAAACATAGATTATTGGAAGAAAAAGTTAAAATTCTAAAGAATTCATTTGTCAATCCATAAGTCTAAAAGGTTCATGAAAAAAGAACTAGAACCAAAGAGTGTGACAGCTGGAAAAGGCCTAGAGGTCATCTAGGGCTCACTTACGTTAGGGCCCACTCCAATGTTCCCCTGGAGTTTGTTGAAGATGCCACAGTCTGTCTCCTGCAATCCAGTGCTGCAAGAGATTGTACTGAAACCTACCGGAGACCCAGTGATTATCCTAAAATTGACTGAAAGAAATTGAAGGATATATTTTCCTATTCTTTTGATTGATTTCACAAAAATGTACCTAAGTCAAAGTTAAAATTCAGACTACCAAAAATGTCTAAATAATTTCACCATAGTTTTGAGTCCTTTTAGTATATTGATGGTCCGTTTTTGTATATTTTAATAAGGGTACCTTGGGGTTTCTCTTATTGTAAACGTATTTTTAAAACAAGTTGGAGTTTCTGAGTAGGGATGGTTTAACAGAAACATTTGGGAGGAAATTCCACATTTCCAAAGCATGCCTTCAGTATAGAAAAAGAGCAAATGTGTTGATTTTTCTTTTGGGTGTGTTGGTTTTGGTTAGGTCTTAGTCATAGCACAGTATATGGAAAATTCATAGGACTTTATGTTAGCAAAGGGAATGAAATGGAACAGTTATTTAAAGGACCAAGACATTTGGACAATAACCCAAGCACCTGGGTATCTAAGATATATAGCCTTGTTTAGAATAGCTGTTCCCTTCCTGTGTGTATGACTTTCATAGTGAAGTATGCAGAACTTCGACTGCCTGTATGTTTCTGTAACTAAACCTACAGTCTATTTTAAGGTCTCATTATTCCTGAATATAAAAAAATCAAAGATATTTGCAAATGACTTATCCCATAAAGGGTTAGCACCCAAAAAATATGAAGAACTTATAAAACCCAACACACCAAAAATTAATAATCCAATTTAAAAATTGGCAGAAGACATGAATAGACGTTTTCCCAAAGAAGACATCCAGATGCCAACAGACACATGAGAAGATGCTCAGCATCACTTATCATCAAGGAAATGCAAATCAAAACCACAAATGAGCTATTACCTCATACCTGTCAGGATGGCTAAAATCAACACAAGAAACAAGCATCGGTGAGGATGCGGAGAAAGGGGAACGCTCTTGCACTGTTGCAAACTGGTGCAGCCACCGTGGAAAACAGTATGGAGGTTCCTCAAAAAATTAAAAATAGATCTACGCTATGATCCAGTAAACACACTGCTGAGTATTTACCCTCCAAAAAGAAAAATGCTAATCCAAAGGCATTCATATATCCGTATGTTTATAGCAGCATTATTTCCAATGGCCCAGTTGTGGAAGCTGCCCAAGCGTCCATCAATGGCTGAATGGATAAAGAAGATGTGGTGTTTGTATATACAATGAAATAGTACTCAGCCATAATGAAGAATGAAATCTTGCCATTTGCAATGACATGGATGGAACTAGAGGGTATAATAAATGGTAAGTGAAATAAGTCAGAGAAAAACAAATACCATATGATCTCACTCATATGTGAAATTTGAGAAATAAAACAAATGAGCAAAGGAAAAGAGAGAGAGACAAACTCACTCTTTTTAAAAATCTTTTTGTGATGTAATTTTTAAAATCACATTTCCATTTTTTAGGTTTTTATTTAAATTCCAGTTAGTAAACATATAGCATAATATTAATTTCAGATGTACAATACAGTAATTCAACACTTCCATACAACACCCGGTATTCATTACAAGTGCATTCCTTAAACCCATCACCTATTTAACCTATCTCTCCACCCACCTCCCTACTGATAACCATCAGTTTGTTCTCCATAGTTCTCTCTGAGTCTGTTTCTTGGTTTGCCTCTCTGTCTCTTTTTTCCCCCTTTGTTCATTTGCTTTGTTTCTTAAATTCCACATATAAGTGAAATCATATGGTGTTTGCTTCTCTCTGACTTATTTCACTTAGCATAATACTCTCTAGCTCTATCCATATACATATGTATACCATATGTATATGTACATTCATACACATAAGCATAGATCTACGTATACAATAGCGCAGTTACGGAAACTGCCCAAGTGATATATACGTGTACATATATATATCACTCTTTCTTTAGCCATTAACCAACTAATGGACACTTGGCCTGTTTTCATGATTTGGTTATTGTAGATAATGCTGCTATAAACATTGGGGTGCATGTATCCCTTTGAATTAATATTTTTGTATTCTGCAGGTGAATACCCAGTAGTGGGATTGCTGGATGCCAGGATTGTTCTATTTTTAACTTTTTGAGGAACCTCCATGCTGTTTTCCACAGTGGCTGCATTCCTATCAACAGTGTTAGGCAGTTCCCCTTTCTCTGCATCCTGGCCAACTCCTGTTGTTTCCTGTGTTGTTGATTTTAGCCATTCTGACAGGTGTGAGGTGATACCTCACTGTGGTTTTGATTTGCGTTTCCCTGGTGATGAGTGATGTTGAGCATCTTTGCGTGTGTCTGTTGGCATCTGATGTCTTCTTTGGAAAAATATCTTTTCATGTCTTCTGCCCATTTTTAATTGGATTATTAATTTTTGGTGCATTGAGTTTTATAAGTTCTTATATATTTTGGATACTAGCACTTTATCAGATATGTCATTTGCAAATTTCTTTGCATATTCCATAGATTGCCTGTTAGTCTTGTTGATTGTTTTTTTCTCTGTGCAGAAGCTTTTTATTTTGGTGTAGTCCCAATAGTTTATTTTTGCTTTTGTTTCCCTTGCTTCAGGAGACATCTCTAGAAAAAAGTTGCTTTGGTCGATGTCAGAGAAATTACTGTCTATGTTTTTTTCAAGTACTTTTATGGTTTCAGGTCCCACATTTAGGTGTTTCATCCATTTTGAATTTATTTTTGTGTATGGTGACAGAAAGTAAGCCAGTTTCATTCTTCTGCATGTGGCTGTCCAGTTTTCCCAACACCATTTGTCGAAGAGACTATTTTTTCCCATTGGATATTCTTTCCTGCTTTGTTGAAGACTAATTGACCATATAGTTTATTTCTGAACACTGTATTCTGTTCCGTTGATCCATGTGTCTATTTTTGTGCCAGTACCATACTGTTTTGATCACTACTTCTTTGTAAAATAACTTGAAGTCTGGAATTGTGATGACTCCAGCTTTGCTTTTCTTTTTCAAGTTTACTTTAGCTATTTGGGGTCTTTTGTGGGTTCATGCAAATTTTAGGATTGTTTATTCTAGCTCTGTGAAAGATGCTGGTGATATTTTGATAGGGATTGCATTAAATGGGTAGATTGCTTTGGGAAGTATAGACATTTTAACAATATTTGTTCTTCCAATCCATGAGCGTGGAATATTTTTCCATTTCTTTGAGTCCTCTTCAATTTCTTTCATCAATGTTTCATAGTTTTAAGAATATAGATCTTTCACCTCTTTGGTTAAGTTTATTTCTGTATCTTATTGTTTTTGGTGCATTTGAAAATGGGGTTGATTCCTTGATTTCTCTTTCTGCTGCTTCATTATTGTTGTATAAGAATGCAACATATTTCTGAGTGTTGATTTTGTAACCTGGGATTTACTGATTTCATCTATCAGTTCCAGCAGCTTTTTGATGGAGGCTAGGGTTTTCTATATAGATTATCATGTCATCTGCAAATAGTGAAAGTTTGACTTCTTCCTGCCAATATTGGATGCCTTTTATTTTTCTTTTTTGTTGTCCGATCGCTATGGCTAGGATTTCCAGTACTATGTTAAATAACGGTGGTGAGAGTGGATATCCCTGTCTTATTCCTGACTGTAGGGAAAAAGTTCTCAGTTTTTCCCCATTGAGGATGATATTAGCTGTGGGTTTTTTAATAGATGGCCTTTATGATGTTGAGGTATGTTCCCTCTAACCTTACTTCGTTGAGGGTTTTTGTCAGGAAGGCATGTTTGTACTTTGTCAAGTGATTTTTCTGTATCTATTGAAATGATCCTATGGTTCTTACCCTTTTTTAAAAATTGATACGGGGTATCATGTTGATAAATATATATTTATTGTCATTTTATTACTTGTTTTGTAATTGTTTCTGGAGATTTTCTCTGATCCTTTCTTGTCTTTGTCACTTTTGATCTCTCTTTTCCACTCAAAGAAGTCCCCTTTAATATTTC
Organism: Ailuropoda melanoleuca; assembly: GCF_002007445.2. Lineage (NCBI taxonomy): Eukaryota > Metazoa > Chordata > Mammalia > Carnivora > Ursidae > Ailuropoda > Ailuropoda melanoleuca. The sequence continues at coordinate 28,820,837 of NC_048235.1, read as the reverse complement.
GCACGGGGCTGACTTAGTGGTCATGGACTCCTTTAGGTTTTGTTTGTCTAGGAAACTCTTTATCTCTCCTTCTATTCTGAATGATAGCCTTGCTGGATAGAGTATTCCTGGCTGCATATTTTTCTCATTGAGCACGTTGAATATATCATGCCATTTCTTTCTGGCCTGCCATGTTTCTATTGAGAAATCTCCAGGTAACCTTATGGGTTTTGGTTAAGGACTTCTTTTGTCTTGCCGCTTTTAGGATGTTTTTCTTTATCACCACATTTTGCAAATTTAATTACAACATGTCTTGGTGTTGGCCTGCTTTTTTTGATTTTGATAAGAGTTCTCTGTGCCTCCTGTAGCTGCATGTCTGTTTCCTTTCCCAGATTGGGAAAGTTTTCATCTATTATTAACTTATATAAATTTTCTGTCACCTTTTCTTTCTCTTCTTCTGGGACTCCTGTAATACAACTGTTATTATGTTTGATGGAATTATTGAGTTCTCTAAGTCTATTCTTGTTCTGCATAGTTCTTTCTCTCTTGTGTTCAGCTTCATTCTTTTCCGTTATTTTGTCTGCTGTCACTAATTAGTCCCTCTGCTGCTTCTAGCCTGCTGTCCATTCCATCAAGCATGCTTCCAATCTTGTTTATAACACTCTTCATCTCTGATTGATTCTTTTTAACTCTTTTATCCCCATTGTAAGGATCTCATTGATGCCTTCTATTCCTTTCTCAAGCCCAGTGTGTATCTTTAGGATGGTTGCTTTAAATTCTCCATCAGGCATCAGGGAGCCCAGATGGCTCAGTCAGTTGAGCATCTGACTCTTGCTTTTGGCTCAGGTTGTGGTCTCAGTGTTGTGAGATCAAGCCCTGTGCTGTTCTGCACTGGGCATGGAGCCTGCTTGGGATTGTCTCTCTCCCTCTCCCTCTTCCCCTACCCCTTCTCTCTCTCTTTCTAAGAAAAAAAATTCTCCATCAGGCTTATTACTTATATCTGTTACTTAGCTCTCTGGCCATGACCTTACCTTGTTCTTTCATTTGGTATAAATTCCTCCCTCTTTTCATTTTGTCTAAGACTAGGCCTTCTTCTGAGTGTTAGAAAAACCAGTTATGTCTCCTGCTCCTAAAAGTAATGGCCTTATGAAGGAGAGGTCATATAGTGCCCAGGGCTTGGCACTTCAGGGAGTGTCTCCAGTGTGCACTGCATGACCTGTGGTGTTATGTTTTGGCTACTCTATTCTTCTGGCCAGTTGTCTGCAGAGGCTCTCCTTGCCTGCAGTGGGCAGTGTTTGGTCCCTGGCCTGAATGTGGTGAGTTTTAACTAGATGTGGTCTGGTCTGCTTGTTAAATGAGACCTGATATTCCTTCCACTAGAACTGAAGCCCTGTAGAACTCTCTGTTTGGGAGCCATGGTGTGGACAGAGGGGTTTCTGCTGGTCTTCTGTGGAAGGGGCCCACTGCGCTGGGATTGAGGCAAATTTTTCTGAGAAAGGCCATCCCACCAGAGCACAAAGGTGGGGCACTTGGTGTAAGAAAGTTAGCAGCCAATGTTGGTGCCACACTGCTTCCCACATGTGGCTCTGTGTTTACGCTGAGAAGCCAGGGAGGGACATGGCACCAGCCAGCTTGTTTGTCCCTGGAGAGGTGTCTCCATGAATGCTGCCTCTCAGGGATATGTTCCAAGAAGAGAGAATAATCTCTCCACTGCGTGCCCTAGGTGCTCATCATATGCTATTTCCATGCTGTACAACTGTGATTGTTTGCTTGCCTTATCTCTAGGAGTTGGGCAGTGCCCTCCAGGCTCTATCCAAGCCAATTCCACTCACCGTAAAATTTCAGGCTTTAAGCCCCACTGGTTGCAATAACTCATGTAATTCAGCCCCTCTTATTTTCCAAGTCAGTGGCTTTGGGGAAATGTTCTCTTCGTGTGTTCCCCTGTGTGCTCCTCTTTCTCTTGCCCTTCTATGTGACCATGGCTCTCTCTCCCCTCTGCAGAGTTCAAGATCCATTTCTCTCCTAAACTGCGTCTCCACACTTCCTACCTTCTTCAGTGTGGCCTCTTCTGTCCCTTTAGTTGTGGTGCTTGTTTTGTCAGTCTTCAGGTTGATTTCTGGGTTATTTAGGATGATTTGATCATTATCTAGTAATGTTCATGGGACAAGACAAGTGTAAGGTCCTTCTACTCTGTTGCCACCTTCCTTTATTTTAACAGACTCTTACCTATAGAGAACAAATTGATGGCTACCAGACTGGAGGTGGGTGGGGGCATGGGTGAAATAGGTGATGAGGATTAAGGTGTGCACTTGTGATGAGCACAGGGAATCACTGTCTTGTACATCTGAAACTAATAGAACACTGCACGTTAACTATAGTGGAATTAAAATAAAAATAAAACGAGAATATGATTTTTTAAAATGTAGTCAGTTTCAAGTAAACCTATTGCCATAGGGTTTTTCAGTCATTTTAGGATTTTCCCTGCCCACTTCTTCCTACTTTGAAGGATGGTGTAAATTCCAGAGCTCGTCGAGCAGCATAGTCAAGGCAGAAGTAGCATCTGGGGAAAGCACAAAGCTCTAGTTGTTCTCTGTCCTCCAGTGGCACCTAGTGAGAAGAACAATTTGCTTGGTCCTTGGGTGTGGACCTCTCTGCACACTGGTGCTTGCTTGGATGAGTTCCTCCCCATCTCAGTATGGGCTAGAGGATTCACACTCCTATCTTGACTAAGAGACACTCTTCATATGCCCTCAAATAAGACCACTGGCTTTTCTTTAAGTACATGTTCCCATTTCTCTGTTTTTACCCACACTGTCCCCTCTATTTGTAAAGGTCTTCCCCACTCAATAATCTTGTCTCAGAACCTTATCCAATCTTGAAAAAATTTGTCAGTTCTGGCCACAGTGGGCCCTTATGCCTGTATGACTGCAGTCCATCCATGTGAAGTCACAATTCCTCTCTTTGGTCCAGGCTTATGTAAACTGTCCACAACATATAGGTACTTGTGACTTGGGCCCCAAACTACTAACTTTTACATTCAGTCTTTAAATTGAGCTCACCACAGGCAAGGTAAAAAAAATCTGACTAGGGTTATGACAAATAAATGTAAGAACAGAACGGAGAATCAAGAGGCCTCCTCCCCTGTCACATGGCTGCCACTTAACAGGCTGTGTGACTGAATGAGTCCCTCAGCTTGTCTGTGCCTCTGTTCTTCACCAGTATAACAATGGAGTGGAATTAGAGTAGTAAAGGCCTCTTCCAATACTAAAATCAGGGGAGACAGCTTTCTGATGTTCCCACCTCTCCTCTGAACTCTTCCCTCAAGCGGGGTTGTCATGTCCATGCAAGTGAACTTGATTTATGTATTCAGCATGAAGCACCTCTGTGCTCAGGGAAGAGTAATTCCCTCCGCTCTGGAAGCGCTCTGTGGTGTGAGTGTGCCTTAAATAATTGAATGAGGGAGAGAGGGAAAGAAAAAAAAAAAGAAAGAAAGAAAGAAAGAAAAAAAGAAAGAAAGAAAGAAAAATAAAGAGAAGGAAAGAGAAAGTAGTCTACCTACAAAAAAGTTAAGAAGAAATATTTGTAAACCACTGGAAATCTACAGTGAATTAGGGTTCATTCTATGACATTGAAGCACTGTATTAAGTTACCTGCACCTTGGTCTTCATCGCATTCTACCTTTGTGCTCATCTATATTGATAACTGAACACATTACGTTAGATTATACATATATAGATATCTCCTAAATAAATCTCCTAAAGAAATGGAGATGCCACCTCTTGCTCTGTGATCCCTCTGAGTCAGAAATAATCTCTTTCTGCTCAAAACCTTTTATTATGTTTTATATCTCTCGTATCACTCACCACATATTTTGTATTTTGTTTGTGTCTTTTTGTATTTTACCTTCTAGCCTATAAGGTGCTTGACAATAGAGGAGACCAAGTTTTGTATACTAAAGAATAGCCACAGAATCTAACGCATGGTAGTGTTCAAAATATGTTTTCTCAATGAATAAAATGACAATTGCATTAGCCAGCTTTCATGATGTTAAGCTATGTAAAACAAAAATCAGTAGAACGCAAACATGTATTTCTCCTTTGAAGGTCATGGACAGTCAGGTAGCTGTGCTCTGTCCGGGCTGATGTTCACTTCAGTTCTGCTCCATGCGTCTTTCATCTGGGACTCAAGCTGAAAGAGACACTTTTTTCTGGACTGCTCACTTCTATTGTTAGATAGTTATAAGAAGGTTGGCAGAAAATCTAGAAGCTTCTTCAAGCATCCATTTGGAACTAGCAGGAGTCACTACTTGCTTCACTACTAAGCCAAAGCAAGTCACCCAACTAAACCCAAATTCATTGGGAAATATACTTCTCCTAGGAGTGACGTGGAACAGGTACAGAAGTGAGGGAATATTTACTGAAAAATAATATAATCCACCACAAAGACAATGAAGGATACAGAATAGAAAATAAGCAGATCCATAGGAGATCTTCAGTGTTATGGCAACAGTATCACCACGCTAAGTAAGTGCACTCAAAAAGCTCTTTCACATTAATTTTCCATCCTTATACACTTTCTAGTTAGGAAGTTGTTGTAAATATGGATATAGCCTGCATGAAAAATATATATAGATGAAGTAAAATTCAGACAGCTATAGAATAACATGTACGTTTTTCCCCAGAAGACTAAGAATGAATGGCTCCCTTCCATTTCTGACCTGGGTTTAGAGAAAAAATGGATAGAGAGGTCTTAATGAAATGAAGTTAATTAAAAAAATTTTTTTGTATCTTTTTGAGATTTAATTTTGAATATAATAAAATTCACCCATTTAGAGTATTCAATTCAATGGTTTTAATATATTGAAAGATTTGTGAGATCATCATCATAATCTAAATTTAGAACATGTTCCTCCTTGAAAAGAAACAGGTACTCATTAGCTTTATCTGCTTATTACCCATCCCCTAGCCTGAGGCAGCCACTAATCTACTTTCTTTCTCTTTAGATTTGCTCACTTTGAACATTTCATAGAAATGGAATCATATAGTATGTTGTCACTTATGACTGCCTTCTTTTACCTAGCATCTGTTTTCAAGGTTTGTGCATGCTGTATCAGTACTTCATAAATTTTTATGGCTAAATAATATTCCATTGTGTGGATATACCACATTTTGCATCCATTCATCGGTTAATAGACATTTAGGTTGTTTTCACTTTTTGACTATTATAAAAAAAATTGTGTATAGGTTTTTGTGTGGAAATATGTTTTCATTTCTCTTGGGTACATATGAAGGAGTAGAGTTAATGGGTTGGATGGTAATTCTATCAACCTTTTGAAGAACTGCCAGAATGTTTTCTAAAGCCACAGCACCATTTTATATTTTAATCAGCAATGTATAGGGTACCAATTTCCCCACATCCTCACCAACATTTGCTATACTTGTTTTCTTGATTCTACCATCCTAGTGATAGCTCACTGTGGTTTTGATGTGCATTTTCTAAATGACTAATGATGTTCAACACCTTTTCATGTGCTTCTTGGCCATTCATATATCTTTTCCGAAGAAATATCTGCTGAAAGATGTTGCTCATTTTTAATTAAGTTATTTGTTTCTTTACTATGGAATTCTAAGAGTTCTTTATATATTCTGGTTGTCAGCCCCTCATCCAATAAGTGATTTGCAAATATTTTCTTCTGTTCTATGGTTGTTTTTTCACTTTCGTGATGGTTTCATAGAATGAAGTCCTTTTGCCTTAGCTCTTCAGCTTTATTTCTTTCATGCCAATGCATCTGTACCGTTTTAACTGTAATAAGATGCTAGACTGGGTGCTGAAGACTATGACTTCACATGCCTTTGTCCCTATATCTTGACTTCTTTGTTCATTTTGTCAGCATAAAGGAAGTTAAATTAGCACTGGCTGAGAACCTCCTTAAACAAATAGAAGTCCCACTTCCTCTGTTTGTGGATCAGCTACACTTGGATGAGCCCTGAACAACTGGATGAGCCACAATTCAGTTGTGGCTTGAGTGGAAGCCCCTGGAGCAATGTCTGCTCTCACTTAGGTGAAGCTTCCTTCTGCCTCAACTGAAATTCAAGGTCATCAATGCCTTTCTGCTTAAAGAAGAAGCATCACTGCTAGTTCTCCTCTGGGTCATATCACCATGAGAATTTGTTTTCTGTTGTAATAAGAATTATTTAACTCCTCACATTTAGTCTCAAATAATCTAATTTGGAAAGGCACAGTGTACTTTGCATGGACTTTCAATCAAGTATCTCCCTTGGAATGGTGCAGAGGTGCTCGAGAAAGCTTCATTATGTTCAGTTAATGTTCCGTGACCATGCCTGCATATTCTCAATCCTCTGATCTAAAACCTAATGGAAAATGCTAAACCCATAAATTTCCAAGCATGAATGTGACTTTCTAAACCTGAAATCCTTGAGAGCTCTTTGTTTCTAATATGCAAGAAGGCTGTGGTGTGCAAAGTCTGCTTTTAGTTTCAGGCAGCCTTTCAATTAGCAAATTGTAAGGTCAAATGTTCTTAAATTTATTAATAAAACTGACTGGAAGCCCAGAGAATTTAGGACAATTTATGGAGATTTCAGAGCTGTCAGATCTGCTGTGGACAAAGTTAGAGATGTCAGTTTCACCACCCTTGCTTCCCAATTTCCTTTTAATACATTGAGACTTATTTTAAAAACATGAAGTCGTATGCAAACAGCCAAACCCTGCGATGGTGACAATACTTGTTGTCTTCGGTAGAATTTCCCAGAAGAGGTCCTGAGACAGAAATTGACTCCCAGGAGGTTTATTGGGTGTGCTGTCAGAAACCAGTCCCATAAGAAAGTGAGACATGTGAGCTCACACTGTATTCTCAGCATCTGGGATGTGCTGAAACTTAAGCCTAGTTATAGGCTGAGGTCAATAGGTGAGGTAGGGTAGGTTCCGATGGGGATACATATCTTGTGGGTAGAGGTCTCAACACTGTCTTCAAGTAAGGGGGGATGCTGCTATTAATAGGGAGGGGTGGCCCACTTCTGTAGGCCCAGAGGGCTTGGGGAGTTAGGAATTTGAAGACTAAAGGGGGAGCTGTAATCAACTCAGATGTTCTTGGCTGGAAGTGTCATCTTTTTTGGTGATTTGTTGTTCTCACAATTAGGTCCTGAACCTGGTAGTCAGCTTTCTCTGCCTTCTCTATCTAGCGTTTGACACCCTCTTTGTATGCTTCAAGGAGGTCCTCTTGCTTCCACATTTGGCTCTCATTTGCCTGCAAATTGCTTTCAGGTTTTCATTATATTTTCCAGAGTGTCAACCTATTTTAGTAATAGCTACTGATGTACATTATAGTTACTATTTTCTCCAAACTTTGGACACATCTCGTACTTTATACCAGCTGCTGCCTGTCCTTCCACTGGTGTACCATTTCAATTTGCTACTGGTGAAAGTTTTAACAACCAGACCAAGTATAGTTTCCTACGGCTGTCATAATAAACTGGATGGCTTAAACAACAGAAATTTATTCTCTCATAGTTCTGAAGGCTGGAAATCTGAAATCAAGGTATCACTAGAGCCATGCTTCTTCTGAAGGCTCTGAGGGAGAATTCTTCCTCCCTCTTTCTGTTTCTGGTGGCTCCTGACATCCCTTGGCTTATGGCTTTATGCCTCCATCTTCATGTGCCTTCTTCCCTATTTCTCTCTGTCTGCACATTTCCCCTTTTCTCATAAGGATGTCAGTCATTGGGATTTGAAACAATCCTAAATCTAAGATAATTGTATTTTGAAATCCTTAACTAATTACATCTTCAAAGACCCTATTTCTTTTTTAAAAATTTGTTTTAATGTTTCAAGTCTTTATTTAAATTCATATTAGCTAACATATAGGATAGTATTAGCTTCAGGAGTAGAAGTTAGTGATTCATCCTCACGTGTAATACTCAGTGCTCATCATAATGAATGCGCTCCTTAACACCCATCACCCATGTAGACCACCCCCACCCACTTCCCTCCAACAACCCTCGGCTTGTTCTCTGTAGTTACCTGTCTCTCTCATGGTTTGCCTCCCTCTCTTTTTTTCTTCTTTTCCTTATGTTCATCTGTTTTATTTCTTAAATTCCATATGAGTGAAATCATATGGTATTTGTCTTTCTCTGACTGATTTATTTCGCTTAGCATAATACACTCTAGTTCCATCCATGTCATTGCAAATGGCAAGATTTCATTCTTTTTAATGGCTGAATAATATTCCACTGTGTGTTTGTGTGTATGTATGTATGTACATACCACATCTTTATCCATTCATTAGTTGATGGACATTTAGTCTCTTTCCATAATTTGTCTATTCTTGATAATGCTGCTATAAACATTGGGCTGCATGCATCCCTTCAAATCAGTATTTTTGTATCCTTTGGATAAATACCTGGTAGTGCAATTGCAGAGTCATAGGGTAGTTCTATTTTTAACTTTTTGAGGAACATCCATACTGTTTTCCAGAGTATGCATTTCCAGAGTATGCACCAGTATGCATTCCCACCAACAGTGTAAGAGGGTTCCCTTTTCTCTTCATCCTCACCAACATCTGTTGTTTCCTGAGTTGTTAATTTTAGCCATTCTGACTGGTGTGATGCCACGGGACCGCCCAAAGTGCCGCGGCCGTTGATTTGGGAGAAGGACGAGGCACAGACAGGTTAGCTTGCAAAAGAGAGCGTGGGTGCAGGGGACGACCGCCAGACACGCCACCACCATGACTGTGATCGCCCCAACAGCTGCAACCTCACATATTTATTGGCAATAAACAAAGACAATCAAGGGAGTGATCCGTATTACATCCTAGTGACTAGTAGTACATCACGGGGAAGGTCAGGGGAGAGTAGTACGTCACGGGGAAGGTCAGGGGATAGTAGTACGTCATGGGGAAGGTCAGGGGATAGTAGTACGTCACGGGGAAGGTCAGGGGATTAGATGATGTAACGTTCAGCAAGTGGGGCCTATTCTTAAACATGTTTCTATGGACCCTGGGGGTTATTGTCAAGAGCAATCAAGGTTGGGCAGTGTTCTGCCCTGAATGAGTTGGGCGTTCCCAACTGTTGGACAAGCCGGGAGTTCCTGGCTCCTGGGCAGGCCCAGTGTTCCCAGACGCTTGGCTCTGACATTTATGCTAAAGACCGCAAGGTCACAAACGTGTTTTCCTCTTATATCCTTAGCGTAAGTTCTCGGCTGGGGGCTGCTGCAGTGTGAGGTGGTATCTCATGGTGGTTTTGATTTGTATTTCCCTGATGATGAGTGATGTCGAGCATCTTTTCATGTGTCTATTGTCATCTGGATGTTCTTTTTGGAAAAATATCTGTTCATGTCTTCTGTCCATTTCTTAACTGGATTATTTGTTTTTTGGGTGTTAAATTTGATAAGTTCTTCATCTATTTTGGATAGTAACCCTTAATCAGATATGTCATTTGCAAACATCTTCTCCCATTCTATAGGCTGCCTTTTAGTTTTGTTGATAGTTTCCTTCATTGTGCAGAAGCTTTTTAACTTGGTGAAGCCCCAATAGTTCATTTTTGCTTTTGTTTCCCTTGCCTCCAGAGACATGTCTAGTAAGAAGTTGCTATGGATGATATCAAAGAGGTTGCTACCTGTGTTCTCTTCTAGGATTTTGATGGTTTCCTGTCTCACATTTAGGTCTTTCATCCATTTTGAATATTTTTTTTGTGTATGGTGTCAAAAAGTCAAAGACCCTATTTCCAAATAAGTTCATCTTCCGAGGTTCTGTATGGACATGAACATGGGTGGTGGGGGAGAACACTATTCAATCCACTATAGGTAGCCAGCTTGGCCAGGGACTATTTGTGCTCAATTTACCACTGATGAGGAGCTCCTTACTGCTAACCAGGTGGCAAGTGATTCATTTCCAAAACCCCATATTACCTTTGTCGTCCCACTCCTGGTACCAACCTCATAGATTAGGTTCTCAAGGAAACAGACCCTGAGGTGGAGTTCAGACTGCAGGACATTAACTAGGGAATGCTCTTGGTACCTCTAGAAGGGAAGAGGAAGTCAAGCTGCATTAGCCTCAACCAACCCCACAGGCAGCTTTGGAGCTCACTAAAATCGCCTGTCAGAGTCATCCAGGGTTGGGCCAAAATGGCTAGATGTTTATATACCCACCTCTGTTAGTCACTGGATATGAGCAACTCTGGGAAACGCTTGACCTTGAATGAGGTGGCTCTTTGTAGCTTTCATAAATATAGTCAAATTGCTCCTCCATATGTTTGAACCAATTTACTTTTTCATTGGCAACATGTGAATCTCAGTTATATTACATTCTTGTTAAATTTGACATCAGACTTTAAAATTTTTGCCACTCTGATGGATGTGATCCAGTTTGTTAGTTTAATTTACATTCTGTTTATTACTAGTAAATTTGAGCTCATCTCCTAAGCTTATTAACCATTTAGATTCCCTTTTCTTTGACTTGCCTTTTATATTCTCTACCTATTTTTCTACTGTATTGCTTATATTTTTCTTTTCTGTTTTTTTATTGATATGTTAGTCACCATACAGTCCATCATTAGTTTTTGATGTAGGGATCCATGATTCATTGTTTGCGTATAACACCCAGGGCTCCATGCAATATGTCCCCTCCTTAATACCCTTCACTGAGCTAACCCATCCCCCACCCCAAACCTTCAGTTTGTTTTCCGGAGTTCATAGTCTCTCGTGTTTCATCTCGCCCTCTGTTTACCACCCCTTCATTTTTCCCTTCCTTCTCCTAATGATCTCCCTGCTGTTCTTTATGTTCCACAAATGAGTGTCTTTAATATACTTGAAACATATTTTTGTGTATGAGATAAAGTTCCTACATGAATAACCAATTTTCATAAAGATAATAAGCAAAACATGTTTGAAGAGTATTCATAATTTTTGACTCAGGAATTACATGATTAAGATTTATCCCAAAGAAAGGAACAGAGATGTGTGCAAAGATTTACTAGGATTATGACCACATCATTGTTTACTATATGGAAGAATTGCAGACAGTCCAAATATTTAACAGTGGAAGAATGAGTGAAATGAATTTGATTACAGTTATATAATGTTATATAGCTATAAAAATAACATATTTGAAAAAAATTAAATAACATTGAAATAAATGAATGGTAGGGTCTCATGTGGAAAAGACCAGTTAAGACAGTGTATATGTATGGAATGAATAAATCATGGGGATGGAAGGTACAGCATAGGGAATATTGTCAATGATACTGTAATAGCATTGTATGGTGACAGATGGTAGCTACACTTGTGGTGAGCATAGTATAAAATATAGACTTGTCAAACCACTATGCTGTACACCTGAAACTAATTTAACATTGTGCCAACTATACCTTAATAAAAAATCCAGTGTATATGATCTAATATTATTTTGAAAAGAAAATGTAAATACACACAAAATAAGCCGAAAAGTTATTTATTGAACTATTAATGGTTATTGTCTCTGGGTCATGAAATTATGGATGGATGACTTTATTTACTTCTTTTTTCATGTCTATTTTTCTACATTTAATATGATTTACATTTTAACAAAAAATTAGAAGTTATTTTAAAATAGTCATTCCAAGGATTAAGGGTAACAGAGCATTCCTATGTGATTAATGAAGAATAAGTAGTCTTTGTTGCCTGATACAGTGGTTAGAATGATAGAAAACCCAGAATCTTAATGACAGGACTGAAGTCAAACATCCTGCCCCATTGTCTTCCATATTTGTATGACCACATATCCTGACTTGGGATTCAGAAAATGGATTACATTACACCCTAGGTTATGGGTGCAGAGGCTTGCTCAAACCATATAGACTTTCAAGGTGATATTATAATCACTTTTAATCTAGATTTATTTTTACACAAGTAGAAATCAAAATTGTGGTTCAACAACTAAAATTTCATGAGGCAAATGTAGGTATTCTGACAGTTATGGAAGATATTTTCCTTTCTGAGAAGAAGCAGGAAGTTTCTTATCACATAGAGGATGTCATATATGATTTGAAGACACTTTCTCCTGAAATTATGCAAGAGGTAGGAACTCAGGAATTTCTCCCAACACAAATAAAGCAGGTTTTCTAAAAAGCCAGATAAAACCTGATGTTTGGTTATATCTTTCTTAGAGCTGCTTTACTTTTTTTTCATTACCCCAGCAAGACATATGTACAGGATGCTTTGTGGAAAAAAAATCCTGAAAAATTAGATAGAACTTTAATTTTTTTTATATTTTGAAAAATTTAAAAATCATTAAAAGTAGTAAGATTAATTTAATAGATACATTGTACCCAGAGCTGTGCTAGTCAATGTTAACAACTGACTCTCTAGCAGGAAAAAACCTCTGATTTGTAACATTTGTTGATTTCTGTGATGTAAATACTTCCATAGAGGCCAGTTTCAGGCTCTCATGGTGGCATCATTGAAGGGGAAGTTGGGGAGAGATGCACAAAATTCACTCTTCCTGGTGTGATCCAGATCCAGCACAACACTGATTGCACCCAATAGCCATAATTAACAAATATTAACAATTTTTGCATGACATTTTTCACAAAAGAAAGAAAACATTATGAACAATGTTGAAGTCCTCCTTGTTTCTCTCCACAGATCCATCTCCTTATCTTCCTTCCCCAGAGACAACACTATCAAGAATCTGGTATGTATTCTTCTGGACTGCATTTTCATACTTTTATTACAATATAGATGCAGTCGAAACAATAGTTATGCTTTGCATATTTTGAATTTTACCTAATGCTATCTATTGTTCATATTCTTCAGTTTCTTTTTCTCTCACATTATGTTTATGAAGTTTATTCATATTGATTCATTTGGATGTGGATCATTCCTTTTAACTGCTGATTGTGCTCAATTATACGAAAATATCACAACTTATTTATCTATCCTCTTATTAATGGACTTTTAAGTTGTTTCCAATTTTTGCTAATACAAGTGATGCTGTTACCACTCTAGATATGTCTCAGTATGTGAAGTTACAATGCCTATAAATGAAACAAATGAGTTTTAGGGGATGGTTATTTTCTACTTTAGTAATATTGACAAGTTGTTCCCTAAGTGGTTGTACCAATTTATACTTCTGGTAGAGGTATATGAAAATTTCTCATTTTCATATTGCCAATTTTTAATATCACAGGACTTTTTAAATATCACCAAAACCTTAGGGTATGAAATGGTATCTTGTTTTAGCTTGCATTTCATAGACTATGGGTTAGGTTGAACATTGTATTATTTAGCATAAAGTCTAAGCTGCTGTAACAAATACCCCCCCCCCCCCACAATATGGTAGTTTAAAAAAGAAAGACATTTCTTTCGTGCATAGCAATCCTACATTGGGTAGTCCAGACTGGTAAAGTGGCTTGGCTCTACACAGTTATTCAGGGATCTTTCCATTTGTTATACTGCCATCCCTTAGGCCATCATGCTTGTCTTCATGCTTAGTTAGGCTGTTACCACATACCAACTTTTGGGGAAAGAGGCAAGAATTTTTGGGAAAGCAATTTTCTCACAGGCATGTAAGGCAGAAGGTGCACACATCCCTTCCACTCATGTTCCATTAGCACTACTTAGTTTTGTAGATGCATCCTAAGGAGGATGCTGGGAAATGTAGTCCTTGGCTGGACGACCATGTGCCCTGTGGGAAGGGAAGAGGGTGGGGACTAGTATTCCTTCTTAAGCAGGTGTTTATTGACCTTTTGGGCTTGATCTTCTACAACTCAGCTGGCAATATGTTTTGTCCATTTTTGTTTTGTTTGCTTTTTCTTATCTATTTACAGGAATTCTTTATATGTTCTAGTTTGCTTATTTACAATAAGTTTGATCACATAAAATGTACCAGTATACATACATCAATAAAGATACCTTAAAATATTCTATTGTACATTTAAAGGAGTTATTTAAACAAGTCATGTCACATTCTTTTGATAAATTAGGATTTCCTTTATAAAGTGAATAATTCCCACCCATTCCTATTTTCTCTTTTCTGGAAATATGGAATCTCACCTGCTCAGTATATTTAAAATGAAATAGACCTATATACTCCATTGACTTCTTAAAAATCAAAGGTTTATGGCAAGTTTTTAGGTGAATATAAGTTTCTCAAAATTAACACTTAGAAAAATGTCGTTTCTTAGATTCAGTTGAACCTACTAAACCTATATGGGAACCTAGCAACATAGGTTAGGTTATACACAGGTATAATGTGGTAATTCTCTTACCCACACTGAGATTCAATTATCTCAATTCAGTTAAGGATGATATTATTTGCTCTACCTGCAATATGAGTTGTTATAAGGACCAAGGAAGATAATGTAGGGAAACGCTCTATAGAATCCAAAATTTATTTAATTGTTAGGAATTAGAATTACAAATAGGACTTAAGTAGCATGCATTCGATTTTATTTGAAGTCTGATAAATCTTGTTCCAGTTCCACTGACATAATCTATATATTATCTACACACATAATGTATACTCCATATCAGGGCCTAACTTTTGACAGTCACTACCATCTCTGGGTGTGCGTGTAGGTGTAGGTTGGAATAACAACTATGTGGCTGAGCACATCTATGTGAGATAAGACTCTTGTGAGAATTGCTTTTATTCAGAGCTGCTCCTTTCCTAATGGCAACCTAGGAGACGCTTTCCAGATTGTTTTCAAGCTGTTCTCAGCTAAATCTCATCATTTCTAGCTGTGCCTTGGAGTTTCTTTCTAGTACTGATTCGGGCCAACCCAGCTTGTCATTTATCACTGTCTTCACTGTCTCAGTTTCCTGGAATTTTGTGTCCAGCGTGTCACACACAGTTAAAGCCCATTACAGTTAGCTGGGCAGCACATAAATGGGGTATCCCTATCTTAGCCTGATCCACCAGCTCCTCTTCCCAGTATCTCTGTGCCACGACAGCTCTGCATGGCAGTCCTCAGGCGTGGCCAAGGAAAAAGAGGGTTGGTGGGGGCAGAGAAGGAAAGAAACAAAAATGTTCTGGAATGTGATTTTTGCTTTATTAATGATAAACAGATTTTTAAAAAGTTGGAAAGAATTATATCAATGTGTTGAAGGAGTATATAGAAGTCTCATTTTATTGATAGACTTGAATTTTGTTTTAAAAATTAGAACAACAGTGTTCTTGTGACAAAATGCAGGACAATTATTTTATGCTGTGTGGCTTACACCTGCAGATGTTAGGTATACCCCGTGGGAAATAAAATGAGAACTGAGGTGATTATGTGGTGACCAAGGTGGGGGAATTAGCAGAGTGAAGCTCTCTGTCCTCCCTCCTATCCAAAATGGGGCTAACATTCATCCACTTGTTAAGCATTTATTGAGGGACTCCTATATATTAAGTGATATCTTAGGTGCTGGGAAACAGCAGAGGTGGAAAAAGGTGAGGTCCTGCTCTCATGAAGCTTGAATGGTAGGGCATGGAGGAGGTTAAAGGGCAAGGCTTAGACAAAGAGGCGCATGATAATGAAAATAAATAAATAAATACAAGCATATCAGTTAGTGGCAAATGCTATGTAAAGATTTTTAAAAGTGATGTGAGAGATTGGGTTCATCAAGAAAGATCTTTCTGAAAATGTAACGTGTAAGCTGAGATCTGAATGATAAGGAGCAAATCGTGTAAAATCATATGGTAGGAACACATAGTCAGCTAATGCAAAAGACCAAAAGTAGGACCAAGTTTAACAAGTCCCTGTGGGACAAAGGAGAAGGCATGTAGTGAGATGGTGAAGGCAGGTGGCAAGGAGGTGTGTGAGGATAGGTAGGTTAGATCATGCAGAGCTCTGTCAGACAAGGCCTGCATCACAAGTCCAGGGGTTTAGTCTGGAATGAGGTCCATTTTGGGGAGCTTCTGGGACAATGAGGAAGCCAGGGTTCTCAGAATCAGGTAACTGCGAGGTCTAGGAAGTTTATCTGAGTTGGTTCAAGCACAGTCTTTAGGGGTAAATGGGCAGCCATTGGGAAGATGGAAGCCGTTACAGAAACAGTATCCTGTCCTGAAGGAATACTCTAGTACTGGGAGAGTTGGTGATGGTGTCAGCTGATGGAAATGAAACACCAGAACAAGGTAGGACAGAAAGACATCCTCTAAGTAAAGATTTAGTAGGGCTATAGTGGCTTTTAACTCATGCAAGCATCCCTTAAGCACCAGTTCAGCCCCTTGTACCCCATATACAGACATAGGGCAGCAAACAAGCTACAAAACCCACTCACTTGTGTGTAGGAGCTCCAAATGCACCGCAAGGTCTGACTTTTGTTGGCTAACAGCCTCACCAGGTCCAAGCCTAAAGTTGGCAGATCATTTTGGCACAGAAGGGAATGTGTACCTAAACAGTGCTACAGTAGACTGGGAACGACAACCAAGAGGGGAAGAATTTTGCTTTTAAAAATTCAGGATCAAACCCAAGGTTCTGCATCTTTGAGTTTGGGTACCACTCAAGACAACCAAGCCTTTCAAGTTTTTTGACATTGTAAGGCAACCATCTGGTAAAGGAACAAAGTTAAAAGTTTGTTGTGAATGACTTGATTTTGCGTCCCGCAGGCAGATATGTCCTGAATTAGGTCAGGCACAAAGTGAGGCTTTATGTGTCAAGAAATATCTCAGGATAGCAGAAAGTGTCCCTGCTTCAAAGGTAGCACCATGTCTAACAACATTTTCCTTAATTTTTGCAGCCAGGAAAATCTCCTGATAGCCTGAAACCTCATACTCTTCTTACTAGACCATCCAGTCTTGCAAGTAAACAGATCCCTAAACTTTTTATTTATTGCAGTAAAATTAGGCCATAATTATGAGGAATTGAAATGAGGCATATTTCATAAAGATAATATATAATATTAAATTAAAATGTGCGTGCCTGTTTGCTCAGTGGAAACCAAAGATAGACAATACACCTGACTATGTACGTCACATGAGGATCTTTCTATAAAAAGTTAGCAACAAAACAATTTTTTTTTTAGTTAGAAGCTTTTATTTCTTGGTGCCTGATTGTTCTAGGCGCTGTGCTGAGCACATTTTACATGATTTCATGTCACTTCTATTGTGCTATTGTTTCTAACTAAAAGCAATGTACTCAAGGAATCCCAGGGTTTGGAGGGTCTTCTGTTCTGACTTAAACCATTTGACCTACGTCACCTTTTCCATTAATGCAATAGTTACCTTACAGGACTTGGGTAATCACTTATTTGTACTTCTCTCTCTCTGTCTCTCTCTGTTTTTTTTTTTTTTTTTAAGATTTTATTTATTTATTTGATGCGACAGGGAGAGAGCACAAGCAGGGGGAGGAGGCAGAAGGAGAGGGAGAAGCCGACTCCCCACTGAGCAAGGATCTCGATGCGGGGCTCAATCCCAGAACCCTGGGATCATGGCCTGAGCCGAAGGTAGACGCTTAACCAACTGAGCCACCCAGACGCCCCTGTACTTCTCTCTTTTTGAGGGGAGGATGAGAGCAATACAAAGTAACTAAACTAAGTGCTTGGATCATAGATATTAGAGATAGAAGGACCTTACGAGGCCTGAGCTAGCCTTCTGACTTCAGATAATTATGCACATGAGGGCAGGAGAGGTTAAATCACCTTCTCATGCCACACAGCTAAAAAATGGCAGAATGAAAACCATAGTCCAGATCTTCTATTAAGATCCTGTCACGTGGGTGCCTGGATGGCTCAGTTGGTTAAGCGTCTGCCTTCAGCTCAGGTCATGATCCCAGGGTTCTGGGATCAAGTCCCAAGACAGGCTCCCTGCTCAGTGGAGAGCCTGCTTCTCTCTCTCTCCCTCTGCCCCTCCCCTCCCACTCGTGCACGCTTGCTCTCTCTCTCTCTTGCTTTCTCTCTTTCTATCTCAAATAAATAAATAGAATCTTAAAAAAAAAGATCCTGTCACCTATTAAGATCTCCCTCTCCTAAACTGAGTTTCGTTGTGAAAGCAAAGAGTTAATGTGTGTTGAGATAGGGCACATTTGTGACATTGGTTCTCCTTAACAAGTTGCACTTTCAAAACATAGAAGGAAAAGGTGAGGGTAGAATAAAAGATGGTTACTGCAAATGGTATATTGTACTCCCAACTGGCCAATTTGGAAGAATTTAGGAAAGGCAAAAAACTAACAACATCTGTAGCTGAGGATAAGCACTACCCCAAGGACCGAGATGAGAGCCTCATCCCAGCCCAAGCTATCACAACATTCTACCCAGATGATGAAACAAACACGCCTCCCTCCTGCCCACCTCCTCTACTCAAGCATGTCTGTTCCATTCCATCCCTCCCATCTGCTGATGTCCCAAACCTCAGGACAGCCTGAGGATGCAGTACAGGATTTAAAAGGGAAGGAGCTAAGAGGAATTTTCTGACAATCTCAAGTGATTTTTTAAAATGCAGAAAGAGTAAGTAGCATAAAGAAGGCTCATTTTAGTGTGTGTGTGTGTGTGTGTGTGTGTGTGTGTTGGGGAGGGAGCACTCTTCCTGATGACTGTGCCTGATTGCTGGTCTTTCCTGACCTACTAATGAGATTTCCTTCATGGCAGAGGAATCATCTCTCACTCCATGAAAAGAGCCAGTCCCAGAAAATCTCTGGGAAGACAGAAAGATCTAAACAAACATAGACCAGACGTTGATTTAATGCAGATGCTGACACCACCAGGAACATGAGAAGAAAAGGGAATATTTGGGGGAGAAGGAGCAGCATCTCTTGAAAGAGAGGGGAAAGCAAAGTAATACATTAGAAGACCAAGAATTGGCCGCAAGAAAATTTTCTTGTGACATTCATAACCATGTCAACCAGAACATGTCAAGAGGTGACTCTGGAAGTAATAGAGAAAACATGGAGCTTTAGCAGAGGTTAAAGAACCCAATCAAAGCATGAAGCTTGCTCACATCCAAGCTGTGAAACTATCATCTCCCTAATAAAAAGGAATAGAGGCTCAAACTGCGCTCACCCTAGCATGATGTATTTGCAGATAAATTATGTATCTATAATTTAGCACATAGGTTTAACTGAAATGTTTAGCTACAACATTATACATACCATGTTGTTGAATTATACTTAAGTGCCATTATTAATTTTAAATTATATTTAAAGTGCCGTTAGGGAAATAGGTACTGGGGGTGTGGTGGGGAAAAGAGGAGTAGAGGATGGAGAACTCCAAGAGTAAGCTATATTTTGCATAACAAAAGACCATCCTAGATTGGGGCTCTCTCTACCTTTACCTTCTTGCTGGAAAGGGGGCTATGTTGGAGTTAATGGCCCTACAAGGAAGTTCCATCAGCAGATTTGAGGGTGTGCTGGTAGACTGAGTCAGTGAGTGAGTCAAATTCCTGCTCCACCCAGGAGCAAAATGACAATAGCGTCTTTCAGGGCATAGGTGTGAGTCATGTTTGAGCACCAACCTCTGCAATGCAACACCATGACATCACCTCTACAGCCTACTGTTTGGCCCACAGAACAGCTGTGGAAGCAGTGATTGAATCTGAATCAAATTCAACTCTATTAAGTTAACCTTTACAAGGTCAACATCTGCTACTTGCTTTTTGGCCAGCCAGCAATCTAGAAAATGAGTGTAGATGACTTGGTTAATGAGGCTTCAATAATAGAAATCTGGGTCCTGATTAAATTTTGTGCAGCATGTCTTTGTGGATGCTAGTGTATCTTGCAGGGTTTCTCAGAGTTGTCAATTATATAATAACAGCAAATGCTCTTTTAAAAAGTATCCTATAGATAATAAGCATTAAATATGTATATGAATAACTGTGTATATATACACATATAACTCTATATACATTTATATACATATACATAAGTACTTAATGCTATTGTATCTGTATATATATGTATACATAGGCATATGTGTGTGTGTATACCCAAAGTTGTTCACCGTAGCATTTTTCATTGCAGCAATAAATTCAACAATAAATGGCAAACAACAAGCTATTTTTAATTAGATTATGGCCCATATATACAGCAGGATGTTATAGAGCTGTTGACAGAAAAAAGTGTATTAGTACACATGATATTATTGCAAGTTATGAAAGAAAGCTATGTGATAGAAAAAATTATGCAGTATGGTCCCATTTATGTAAAAAAAGGAGATATATAAATATAAACGTATATTATGGCTTAGACAATCTCTGAAAATGGGGGAGAATAGCTATTAACTGCTTAGGCTCTGAAAAGGGATTTGTGGGCAGATGAATGTAGAGAGGTGTGAGGGAGAATTTATTTGTTAAAAGGAGTTTTTTTCTTAATGTATCTTCTAAA
Source organism: Ailuropoda melanoleuca (assembly GCF_002007445.2). NCBI lineage: Eukaryota > Metazoa > Chordata > Mammalia > Carnivora > Ursidae > Ailuropoda > Ailuropoda melanoleuca. The sequence continues at coordinate 28,800,573 of NC_048235.1, read as the reverse complement.
ATACAACAAACATTAAAGAAAGGCACCATAATCTCATCCAATATTTGGAAGCCAAACTGTCATTACTAAGATACTGGCTGCTGAATATATACTGTAAAAATGGTTCCAAGTTTCCATGCATAAGGATTCAAGTACCCCCAAAGCAATTTCACTTTAATGTTTTTATTCTGCCATGCTTTCTCTTTAGCACCATTTTCAAGAATTGGGGCATTCTCTTTCTATATATTTTCTTTCTCAATTATTCAATCATTGATCTAATAACAAAAGGAAGCTATTAGAGATACTATGTGCCAGATATTACTCATACTTGATAAATTGCATGCCCAAGGGAATATGAAAAGAAGCACATCAACAAAAATAGAATATAATTCACATTGATTAAAACAATATGTGCCAAACAGTTCTTTTTGTGGGAGAGGAAAAATAGCAGCGTATATTAAGAAATCTAACAAGTGAGCATAGGAGATTATGGCCCTCATAGCTTTCAGTTATTCAGTGGACTTTTCTTGATTGTTTATTTTGCATTGTGCATTATGCTGAGAATGAGTAGTGCGGCACTGTGGTGAAAGGAACAGATAAGTTAAAACTGTAATTACAATGCAATGGAATAAGTGGTAAAGTGGAGGTCAAGAGGAAAATACATTTAAGCAAATGCAAAATAGCATATAAACATGAAAGAATGAGGTATTGAAGGAAAGGCAAGAACACTGCTATTCTTGGGTATGAAGGATACATATCCCAAACTGTCTATTCAACACATCTACTTGGATATCTAATAAGCATCTCAAACTTAATACACCCCAAATTGAGCTTCTTATTCCTCCACTCTCCACTCTCCAGCTTCTCCTATGGTCTTCCTCTTCTTAGTTTATGGCAACCGCATCCTTCAGCTGCTCAAGCCAAATGCCTAGGAGTCACTATTGAATCCTCTCTATGTTCTGTATACAAAGTGCCAGCATATCTTTCTGGATCCCCTGAAAGGATCCAGAACCTGATCACAACTCACCAGCTCTATTGCTTCCATCCTGGCCCAAGCCACCATCATCTCTGGTAGCCTTGCTCCACTTCAACCTATCTACATAGCAAGCAAAGTGATCTGTTTATACAGTAGGAGAGATCATGTACTTGTCCAGCTCAAACCCCACCTTGACCCTCATCTCACTCTGAGTAAAAAGCTGAAGTCCTTACTGTGATTGATCAAGGTCCTGAATAATCTGACACTTCCCCATCTCCTCATTCTGCTTACCTCCTCTCTACTTCCCCTTGTTGCCCTCTCCTCACCACCCACAGGAGTCGAGCACTTCACCCCCAGGCATGCCTCCAGCTTTTATTCAATGACCCTTCTCAGTAAGTCTTTCTAATCCTCCTACATAAATTGCAATCTCTATTCTCAGACTCTCTCTTCTTTTTAATTTTCCATATCGCACGTAACTATCAAACACATTTTATATTCTATGTATTTATTTTGTTTATTATCTGCCATCTAAAACCCATCCCCGAATATAAGCTCCAGAATGATAAAGATTTTTGTCTGTTTTTTTCACTATTACATCCTCAGAACCTAGAATAACATTCAGAATATTATAGACATTCAATAAATATTTGTAAAATTCATGAATGAATGACGGGGGTGAATGAGGTATGAAATCCAAAGTTGAGATTGAAGGTATATACAAGGGCCCAGCTCTTAAAGGTGCGGTGGTAAGAACTTTGAAACTCATCAAACAATAGAAAACCGCAGGAACAAGAGAGGTGGTTATACCATTTGTGTGTGTGTGTGTGTGTGTGTGTGTGTGATATATAAATACATATATGGTATAAAGAATGCAATGGGCAGGGAAAGACAGGAAAAAATGGACAAATGTTTTGAATAGACATTTCTCCAAAAATATATCCAAATGTCCAACAAGCACATTAAAAGACGCTCAACATCATCAGTCACTAGGGAGATGCAAATCAAAACCACAATGAGGTATCACCTCAGTAGGATGACTATAATCAAAAAGAGAGGTAATGACAGGTGTTGATGAGGCCGTGGAGAAATTGGAACTCTCGTACGTCTCTGCTGGGATTATAAAATGGTGCATCTACTGTAGAAAACAGTTTTTCATTTGTTCAAAAAGTGAAATGTATAGTTACCATATAACTCAGTAATTGTGGCTTGATCATTTCTTCTTGTCACTGAATAATATTTCATTGTGTGGGTGTCCTAAAATTTGCTTGTTTACCTATTAAAGAACATCTTTGTTGCTTCCAAGTTTTGGCAATTATGCATAACGATTATAATCATTCATGTGCAGGTTTTTGTATGGGCATAAGTTTGCAACTCATTTGGGTAATATCAAAGCGTGTGATTGCTGGATCACAGGGCAGACTATGTTCAGCTTTGTGAGAAACTGCCAAACTGTCTTCTGAAGTGGTTGTACCATTTTGCCTTCTCACCAGCAATTAATGAGTATTCCTCCTGCTCCATATCTTCAACAGCATTTGGCGTCAGCTGTGTTTTGGGTTCTAACCATTCTAATAACTGTAGAGTTTGTTTTAATTTGCAATTTCCTGGGGCACCTGGACAGCTCAGTCGGTTGGGCATCTGCCTTTGGCTCAGGTCACGATCCCAGGGTCCTGGGAACCAGCCCCGCATCAGGCTCCCTGCTCAGTGAAGAACCTGCTTCTCCTTTTCCCTTTGCCGTTCCCCCTGCTTGTGCTCTCTCTCTCTCACATAAGTAAATAAAATCGTTGAGAAAAATAATTTGCAATTTCCTGATGAAAGCATTGGTGAAAAATGTTGAATATTTTGGATGCTTATTTGCCATCTTTATATATATATTATAGTATTATATAATGTTTCCAATGTCTCCAATCTAAGTATGAATTGCTTATTTTTAGTCTTCCCACATTTCTATCTTTAGATCCAGATCATATTGGGGAAAGTGAATTTAAGAAATTTAAGGACAGACTGTATCTAGTAAGCCCACTATCTGGTACCGGAGATCACTCATGTAATATGTAAATTTGACTCATAGCATGAGACCAATTATAAAGCCTAGAAGTCAGTTAGTTTGCATTTCCCCCTGGAAGATACCACTCTTGGTTTTACTACCTTCCTTCCAGGTCGTATATTCTAACTTAATTTAATGGCATTTAAATATGCCCAAACGCCCAGTCTAGAAACTCAGAGCTATCTTTGGGTCTTCCCTCTGTTTCAACTTGCACATTAATATAGCTACTATAGCTCATGAATTCTACGTTAAAATGTTTCTGGAATCAGTGTCATTTTCTTCATCCTCAATGACAAATATCATTGTGATAACTTTTACACTTTTTTTTTCCTGCTGTAGAGGCCTGATGTGGCAGCAGGAAGCTCCCTATTGTGACCAGAGATCCAAGATCTCATTTCTGCTTCACTTTTTGTCTGTTTTATATACTGGATTCCACATAGATTTAATTTTTTTCAAAAGGGTCCTCCAAGCACAAGAAACCAAAAAAAAAAATTTGATAAATTGAACCTTACCAAAATTAAAACTTTATGTGGATCAAAAGATACAACCAAGAAATGAACAGAACAGGAGAAAATATTTGCAAATTATGTATCTGATAAAAGTCTCATAACCAGAATATATAAAGAACTCTTCAACTCAATGAAAAGAAGACAAATATTCCAATTTTTAAAAGGACTCAGCAATTCCACTCCCAGGTATATATCCAAGAGAATTAAAAACATATGTTCACAGAAAAACTTGTACATAAATTTTCATAGCAGCAATATTTCAAAATAGCTCAATGGAAACAACCCGCATGTCCACCAACTGATAAACGGATAAACAAAATATGGCATAGCCGTACAATGGAATGTGAGTCAGCTGTGTAAAGGAATGAAGTACTAATTCATGCTACAACATGGATGAACCTTGAAAACATTATACTAAGTGAAAAAGCCAGACACAAAAGCCCACATATGGTATGATTCCATTTATATGAAATATCCCAAGTGGACAAATACACACAGGGAGAAGGTAAGTTAGTGGTTGCTAGTAGATGGGTAGATGGGAGAACAGTGAGTACCTGCTAACAGGTATGGAGGTTCTTTTTGGAGTCATAAAATTGTTCTAGAATTATTAGTGGTGACAGTTGCACAACATTGTGGGTATACTGAAAACCACTGGAGGTACAAAAAAACTTTAAAATGGTGAATTTCATGTTATATGAATTATATCCCAAATAAATATTGCAAAACAATTGGTGTCTTCCAGAAATTATTATCTGGAGCTTTAGAGACAACTTTGTGATCCAGAAAATAAGCAGACGAATAAAGGAGACTACTGTGGATTTCTGCTGAGGAGGAATTTGTGGAGAATCCTTTCTGCCAGATTGAATGATCCTCTCACATAAGCAGAGTTGGGCTTAGTTCTCAGGTCACTGTACTCTCAGGGTAACTGCTGTCATGTGCAAAGTTTGAAAATGCAGTTGTTCAAAGTGAGTGAACACAGGGCCACAAGAAATTAAAGGTAGGTCAGTTTAAGGTCTGCTGACAAATGCCCTTAGCCCGAGGTAGGGCAGAACTTTCATATGCTCTTGTAAAACTCAGGTAGAAATGAAACTAACTACTAGAAATAAGGAAATAAAAACAAAACTAAAAATACCACTATAACTATAAAAGCACGTGGGTTTCATACATCATGGGAAAATAATCTATTTATGCATTGAATGCTCTTTCTCTTGTCACCTATGGAGTTTAGGAAAGATGATCCAATCAAACCAGCACTTGTATGAATTCATTCCCAAAAAAAGAACACAAAAGAACAAGATTTGAGTTTAATGGCAAAAGACAATTTTTTAAAAAAATATGAGCCAATTAAAAGCTCGTTGCCCAGAAATACATATGATGGTGTATGTCTTGGGAGGAAATGATCTGACAAACTTTTCTTGAAGCTACTCCCTGATCTACAGCTGGAGTAAGAACAAGAGAGAGGAGAAGCAGTGCAAGTCAGGCTCCAAGTGGTTGTTGAGGCGAACGGACCATAAGATAGAGGAACTTTGAGGAAAAGAATTCAAGGGTGGTTCTCAACTTCGCAGGTAATGGGATCCAGCCTGCTATATAGATGGAGCAGTCTCCAAGCGTCAGCTTCCTTAGGAGACCTGGGATTGTTGAGGGCCCCGACTGGTAGGTAGACTTGTCTGGATTTTCAAGTTAAGACTAAGATGACCCAGGCAGGCAAGGGGGATGAAGAGGTCCCAAATGGACTAGTGTATAGACATTCTGTGTAATGCTGAAGTTTGAAAGATACGTTATAACTTGTGTGTTATGTAGGCTGACAATACTAGAGCTCTTAATTTATACTGGAGCAATACTACTCAGAAGGAAACAAATAGTAATTTGACAGATATTTGACTATAATCACTGCATATTGTAAGCTATATATAGAGTTACATATTTAACTCACTCCCAAAGAGAGAGAAATGGAAGGATTTTTTTTAAGACAAGAAAAGGATGCATCCTTTTGATTAGTTTTCTCATGTTCTGTCATCGTGCAAAATGAAATTCAGGTCCGAAGGGCAGTAAGCAGTCACAAACATGCAACATCCATCTGGAGTGGTACATGAGTAGTCACTAAGGAAACGATTCCAAAAAGGAAACCATAAATGCCTTCACCAAAGCCAGATAGCTAGAAGTGTTGTTAAAGAAACAGTGTGGGATTTTTCTTAACTTCCTGGTGAAGGTAAATCAGATCTAATTATATTTTAGTTGCTAATTCCTACCCAAATTGCTGAAATCTTTCATGAAAATGAATTAAACTGATAATTCTTAATAGGAAATTTGAGAACAATCAAGCTCTCTCCATGTTGGGTAGTTTCTTAATTTATAATCGTAACAGGAGTACAACATCTTCACACATTACTCTCTTCTCATAACTCGTGGGATTCTTTTTTTCTGTAGTTACACTAAATAGATCCTGTAGGTCCTTTTTCTGTTTTAGTTAAGTTTAGAGGAGGCAAATTTGATTTCTCCAATTTCACGTAGGCTTGCAAACTCAGACTGACCCACATCATAAAGAGACAGCACGCGCCTTATCACCGCCTAACTGAAAGGAATCTGGCAGCCATTACATCATCGGCTAAATTACGTTCGAGTTTGGGCAGGATTCTGTGAATGAGGGAGCACAGGAGGGAGAAATAACTTTTGGGTAAGTGAGAGTCAGAGAAAAATCGAGTAGGTGGAGAGCTCTGTTATTTGCCTTCCTACTGAGCTGTGGTATCCCCCCAGGGAGTCGCACAGGCCCATAAGGATAACCGAAATTCGCGGGGTCAGATGTGTTTCAAGATTCCGAATGTTTCGGACTTCATGAAGGCAATCTGTTTTGGATATGTAGCATATGCCATGACACCCCCAGGGTGGCTGGGGCAGCAGCTCATCAAACATATCGGCGTGTCTGTAATTTAATGTATGAACATGACTATGAATTTAAAAAATGACGGAAAACAGCCTCTTGTCAGTTCAGGTCAGGTTTTACTTTCAAATGAATTCTGAAAAATCTTTTGGTTTTCAGAGATGATTTTGGAATTGTGGATAAAAGTTTGTGAACTTGTAATGGAATTAAAGAGATTGAACTCTTTGTCCTGGTTGTAGGTGGAAAATCCTCCCGGGTGTCTCTTTTTACCCCTTATGTCCCCCTGACCCTTCAGAATAGAACTTGAGCAAAAGAGCAGCACCGCAGGCCCCGGTGTGACCCTTGCTCCCACAGCTCAGTGTGTCTTGGGAGAGAAATTGGGCACTCAGTCAGATACAGAGTTCCTTGTTAGCTATACCCCCAACTGGAGGGTTCTGTAATTGCTGGATTTGAAATCAGGTGTATGTGAGTTTCCAAATAATTATCTTGGGAATCTCTCACTCTCTCATTCACCGTTACCTAAATTTTGTGTATCATTTATCTCAGCAGTCCAGGATGATCTGATGATAAAAAAATGTTTACTTTCCCAGTGAATTTAAAAACATGAGGGATCCCTTCCTATTCTCCTTCTGTTTCCTCTCTCTCCCTACTGAGCCCTCAGCCCCCAACCCAAGTTAAATGGGATTAAAAGTATGAGCAAATTCTGAAAAACCTTATTCTGATAACTAGCACAGGCATAACAACTATAGTCAATGTGAATCTCTTTGGCTGTGAACCAATTTTCATGTTTGAACTGGCAGGGCTGTCAGTTTAGGAACTGAAAATGCCATTTGCTTGGTCTTCAGACCTACTCAATGAAGGGAGGTTCTTAACCGGAAAGACTAAGGGCTGTGTCACAGAAACATAACGTGAGCCCTACTTGTCACTTGAATTTTCTAGTAGCTGCATTTGAAAAGAAACAAGTGAAATTAATTTTAATAATATATTTTATGTAAGCTCATGTATCTAAAACATTAACTTTCTATTGTGTAATCAATATGAAAATTAATGATAAAATATTTTACATTTTTTTCAACCAAGTCTTTGAAATCTTGTGTATATTTTATACTTAAAGAACATTTCAATTTGCACTACTCACGTTTCAAGTGCTCAAGAGCCACATGCTATTGGCCACCATTTGGACAGTAAAAAGAATGTAAAAGTTTAGAAAGTGGAGCTGGCAACCCATCCCTCAGAAGTTTGTGATTCTTCCGGGAACAGAATGGCTCCTACACTGACTTTTCTTTCACATTAATTCTACTATATACTATAAGCAAAAACAAAGATCATTAACTAGTGAAAATAACGAAATACTCGGGATTCATGCTCGGAATTGTATGTCACTCCTTGGCTAAGTAGAAGTCATAGTTTGAATCCAAAACTGGGTTAACAGTGCAATCAGAAAGGTGTTGCCCACTGATCCTTTTGCAAATTTGCCGAACAGGTATCTCTCTATTGACTTTAACCTTGAACTTCTGCTGGTAGCAACTTAAACTGCTCTAAGGAAAACATGAACATGGTAAATGCTAACAAGTGAATGTTGAAATGATTTAAAAATAAAATTCAAGCATGTTTAGGCAGTTAGACTCCTTCCCTTCTGGACTAGGGAATTTAGATCTTACAATGTTACTGCGCAGTAACGAGCCACAACTAGATTTTCACAACTACAAAATGAGAATAATATCGAATGTTTATTATAGGCATTGTTCCCAGTGTGTTACATGTGTTGATTTGCTTAATCCTCAAACTAATTGTATACAGAAGACACTGTATTTTATTCCCACTTGAAGGATGAAGAAACTGAGACCAAAAAGGTAATTTATCCAAGATCACACAGCCAAGAAGAAATGAAATAGTATTCAAACTCATGTTAGTAATCATTATTTCATTATTCTGTAACCTATTAGATTTCTAAGACAAGGTGACATAAAATGAAACCTGATTATCTTAAACAGAAATCACAGTATAAGTGCAATATGTTAATATTAAAAAATATCTATTAGTGAAAATACTTTTGTTACAGGAAATCCTATTTTGTGTGGTTTTGTTTTTTAAATATGTGTATTTTTATGTCCCTCTTAATACAAAGGTTAGCATAATATGTAGAAGGTTATGAGTTTCGCTTTTTTTAAAACTTAATAACAGCCTTGAGATCTTTTCACCTGAGCATTGATATAGTATTGAGTAGTATTTCTTTCTTTTTTACTCCCAAATTTGCTTTATTTTATCATTTTATTTTTTTTCTTCATGACAAGTATACTCTTTAATCCCTATTTCTTATTTCCCCCAATCTCCCCACCCACCTCCCCTCTGGTAACCATCAGTTTGTTCTCTAGGGTTAAGAGTTTGTTTCTTGGTTTGTCTCTCTCCCTTTCTCTTTCCTTTCTTCATTTGTTTTGTTTCTTAAATTCCACGTATGAATGAGATCGCACAGTATTTGTCTTTCTCTAACTGACTTATTTTGTTTAACGTTATACTCTCTAGCTCCGTCCATGTTGCTTTATGTTTAAGTTATATGTAGTTTGTCTCATGTTGTACAAAAACAGCTGAAATTTAAACTCATTTATTCATTTCATTCAAATATCATCTATTAGTGAGCTTTTCCCTGATCATTTATTTTTTTTTAAAGATTTTATTTATTTATTTGACAGAGAGACAGCCAGCGAGAGAGGGAACACAAGCAGGGGGAGTGGGGAGAGGAAGAAGCAGGCTGATAGCGGAGGAGCCTGATGTGGCTTGATCCCAGAACGCCGGGATCACGCCCTGAGCCGAAGGCAGATGCTTAACCGCTGTGCCACCCAGGCGCCCCTTCCCTTATCATTTAAAGTAAAATAACAATAAACTTTTCCAGCCCTTGACAATCTCAATCTTCCTTAATTATAAATTTATACATATATTTCATTATTATAAATATATAAATTATAAATTTATGTATAAATTCATTATTCTAAATTTACTTATGTGTTTGTGCTCTCTCTGTCCTTAATAATGTAAGCTCCATACAGGCTAGATTTTTTTCTGTTTTGTTCACTCTTATATCCTGAGTACCTGACAACAATGTTGGGATCTTAGTAAACCCTCAATAAATATTTATTAATTGAATAAACAATTGACTTTTTAATATTTATTCATTTGCTGATGCTGAAACAACACATATAGCAATTACGTACATAGACTTTGGAACAAAATAGACTTGGACTAGAATCACAGCTGCCATTTACTATTTGTAAAATATTTTAAAAATAATAAATACATTGATCTTGTAAGGTTATCGGGAAGATTAAATAGGATGCTTCTTTCTAAAAGTAGCATGGAGGCTGGCACAAGGCTATGCTCCGTGAATGCTGTTGTGGTTAAATTGTTATTACTCATCCACTCATTAAACAAATACAGTGCCAAACACGGTGCTGGGTGCTGAAGGAGTTTGAGTTAGAGCAGACGTCTCTTTTGAGATAAATCATAGCTTTTAATACACTGCTGGGCTCATAAGAAGTAAAGGAGCCTTTGAGGCTTCCATACCCCACAAGCTCCAGCCCACGACCCCCACCTCCCAACCACAAAGTGAGCTGAAAGCAGAGTCAGGAGCTGGGAGCAGTAAGCAAACGAGAAGTGTAGTGTTTTCCTGAGAGCAAAGGCTACAAACTGTACTGCCATCAGGAGCTCAGGTCTCAGGGCGGTACCAGGCGGATAAACCTGCCAGTCCAACATAAGAGAGGCCTAAGATAGTACCTGTGTCAGTAGTAGCAAAAACAGGCAGTTATTCTCTCTGAAGAAGTCTGCATGATTTCCATGATTTAAGATCATGCAAACATGAGCTCAGAAAGATCATCAAAAGCACACATGAACAAGTCACCATGTTGCAGAAAAAGGAAATACACAAGTTTAGACCCCCAAGAATTTCACATGTTTAAATTATTATATAAACAATACATAATAAGAAATAAAGGATAGGATTATAAATTTGATGAAGAAACAACATGACAGGTAGATTTACAAAAGAATCTAATAGAACTCTTTAAATTGAAAAATATAATTGTTGAAATTAAAAACTCAACGGAGAGGTGAAATAGGGGATGAATATCAGCTGCCCAAGGAATCTCCGAGGTCATACGTGGAAACTACGAGAAAGAGATAGAGGCTTGTGGAGGAGGGAGTGAGAAGCCTGCCATAGGTATAACCAGAGTCCCAGAAGTAGACAACGGAAAATATGGAGGACAGGTGATGATAGAAGAGAAAAATGGGTTTCTGATGAGAGAAGACTCACTAAACATGATAAATAAAAATAAAACTACACTTAGATAAATCATAGTGAAACTGCAAAATATCCAAGCAAGGAGATCTTTTAAGTAGCCAAAGAGAAAATGCAAGTCACCCGCAGAGGTATGACAATTAACTTCTAGCAGACTTCTGAACACACCATAAAAGCAGCCAGAAACTGCGGAATAATGTCACGAATAGTTGAATGAAAACTTAGAAAAGCGTTCACAGAATAAGTCTGAAATAACAACAATTTTAGACCATCAAGCCTGGAAGAGTTGCCACCAGCAGATCTTTACTAAAGACACTTCTACAGAATCCACTTCGAAATAGAGAACAGTGATTCCAGGAGAAAGCTCTGAGACACAGGAAGGAATGGTAAGCAGATAGATTAGAAAACATGCAGCTTATGATAAAAGTTTGTCTAATTGTGAAATAAAGCATTCCAAAGCCCTTACATTTTGGGGAGAACATGAAGATAATGGGTTACAATTCGGCTTTGTTTACTCAAGAAAGATCACTGAAAAAAATTGTAATACAGTATTTTAGTTTCCAAACCAGAAGCAAAAAGATGAGGAAAATAAGTGAATAGAAGTCATGTTAAGTTTTTTTTAAAGGCAAAGCAGAGGGAGAAAAGAGGTGTATAAAACATAAGACAAACAAAAATAACAAAATAAGTCTAAATATATCAATAATCACAAGAACATAAACGTATCATCTTACAAGTTAGAAACAAGGCAGGGGCGCCTGGGTGGCACAGCGGTTAAGCATCTGCCTTCGGCTCAGGGCGTGATCCCAGCGTTGTGGGATTGAGCCCCACCTCGGGCTCCTCTGCTGGGAGCCTGCTTCCTCCTCTCCCGCTCCCCCTGCTTGTGTTCCCTCTCTTGCTGACTGTTTCTATCTCTGTCAAATAAACAAATAAAATCTTTAAAAAAAAAAAGAAGGTAAATCAAAGAGACAAAAAAAATTTCAGCTATATACTATTTATGAGATATGCCTAAAACACAAAAGCAACAAAAAGTTGAAGTAAAAGAATAGAAAATGATATAACAGATAAGTACTAATTTAAAGCAACATTATATTAAATAACTTTTGAATAAATGAAAACAAAAACCATCCAAAATCTTAACCACAATTATTTTTCATTTTTGTAAACTCCTTTTTTTGTCCCAAACTTCCATATTTGGATATTACCATATTTGTGATACACATTTAATTTCAATTCAGCTTTTTTCTTTTTAAAATTATAGTATAATATAATTTCCCAAGTTTTTAGGTCGTTTGTATAAAATCTATTTTGAGGGCAATTGTTGACAAATATGTTTGGCCTTTTTATAATTCAATTATATTTTCTGCACGACCTTTCTAGTAGTGAATTTTATAAGCTTATTACCAACTGTGTGAAGTAAAAACTCGTTTTATTTGTCCTAAAAACTTAGAATTTCAGAATCTCTTTATCCTCTGAATACTTCTCAATTTGGGGACTGCCCATGCTCATTTCACGCACGCGACAGATCTTATAGATTTTGAACATAAGCCTACTCGGTCTTTGAGGCTGAGGCACTGCCCTCCTTCGCACATCCTCACCTGGCACCGGCCATCTTGCAGATCATTTTACCTGACTCTCCTGTCTTTCTGAAGAGGGCAGGAGGCTGCTCAGTTGGTTAGGAGATGGAGTGGAGGACACAGCACCTTTGTACAAAGTCTCAGGATGGAGTACAAGACTGGAATAGAGGTGCTCAGAGATACCAACAAGAGGTGATAACAGCAACAAACGTTATTCATACAGGACTTCCTATGTGCCAGGCACTGTTTAATCATATTCCATACCGTAGTTCTTCTGATGAGTCCAGGAAGGGCTCAAATACCTGTCTGATTCTTCTCTTTCTCCTTCTCCCTTCTTTGTTTCCAAATAAATTAGAGACACGTGAGTAGGCATTCAGGCCTCTTGCCTGTTTGCAGAAGCTGTACAGTTGGTATCAATGCTTCCATTCATCTGCCTCTCTTCTGGGTCAAGAGGGCACAATGACAGTATGGATTATGAAACAAAGAGGTGTGAACTTGGGGGCAGGAGGCCAAAAAAGAAAAAAAAATCCAAATAAACAAACCATAGAGGTCAATGCTAATGAGCAGAGAACCAGCTTACAACTAAGACTTTCTTTCCAAGCCTTTAAGGAACTAAATAAAATTAGATCATGTTTCAATGACTGGCATGAGAGCAAGGCTGAATAGTAATAATACAGTAGTGCAGTACATAGAAATTACTTACGTACATAATTATGGCTTTACGCAAACTAATGAACCAGATGAACTCCTCTGTCACCTCTTGACACAAACCTTGGTTTTCTCCTGGGAGTTGGAAAAATGTCAATGTGTCAGCAATTCATCTATTTCTGCCTGTTGGTTCATCACGCAGAAATTAAATGAGGTGCATAATGGGAATTCAGATGTCAGCATTCTGTTGAATTCTAGAAAGATGTGCTCAAATGTTTAGTTTGCATTATAACAAATTTGTGTCATTCTGAGTTTGTTAAATTTGGATTATGGAAAATTGAAGATTTGCATAAATCTAAATTCTACTAAGGATCCTGTGTTAATACATTCTTCACATTATTTTTCCAAAGAATAACTTTGATCTGTTCAATCCAATCTTTAAAATCTTCATTATATATTTTGGAAAGTAATATTTCCTTCAACCTCAAATATTCAGCCATTAAATTAATCTTTTGAACAGGTCCTAAACTATTTAGTAGTTTTATCTGACAGGGTAATCATTTGACAGGAACATCACCATGATGTATTAAAAAACAAAACAAAGCAAAATAAAGCAAAATAAAACAGCAAAAAAATGTTCGCGCTGCCAACTATTTGATTGGTCTGTGCTAGGCCCTCACTGGGTCCTCCTGACAAATGGCACCAATCTGCGAATAGAGGCTGGTCAGGACCAGAGCTCTGAGCTCAGCCACGGAGCTGAGCACGTCTACGTGGGCTCTCCTGGGCCCTGCCCAGCTGATAACAACAAGAATTATAATTACTACTTAAACGAAGCGAGTTTTAATATTGTGCAACACAGTATGAAATATCAGCTTATGTAAAGCAGCCTGTAACATATGCTGCATATCGGTTTATTTAGGTGATAGCTTACCTCGAAACTGGCTCCTTTGAAAGCTAATGGCCCCGCTACTCTCTTAGTTATCGTCACTGTGGATACCAATCTCATCTAAGCCCTCATCACCCAGACGGAGGCCACTGTAACTCTTTCCCCATTTTCTTGCCTCAGCCTCATTCCACTTACACTGCGCTCCACAGTCAAGCTAATCGTCCTATAAGAAAGCTCTTGTCGTGTCCTAGCACGACTGAACAAGCTAGAACGATACACAACTGCTCCTCCATCTGGCTTTACAGTCTTCCCTATCTGCCTTCTTTCCTTCCTCCCTTCTTTGTTTCCTCCCTCCTTCTTTCTTCTTTCCTTTTGACCGCATGATAACGTTCATCTAGAAGAGGGTGTGTATCAGTAGATTTCACAGGAATGACTGGGAACCCAGAAATTCCTCCTTGCTCCTTCCCAGGCTCCATCCACATGCCCTAAAGGTAACCAGTATTCCACATTCTAAGAGCAGGAGTTAATTTAGTCAGTCTTTACTTTTATTAACCTCCTACATGCAGGACTCAGGGAAAGGCTCTAACTCGGGGTGCAGGAGGGTGTCTCGCCCCCCCCCCCCCCCCCCGCCGACCATGTAACCTATGGCAGCAAGTCTAATTTGAGTCCCTACATGGATGGATCTGAATGTCCTGAGATGTTACCTGCCTTCATCAGAATTTGCTCAGGAGCTGCCAGCAGGAGGTGTCCAGGTGACAGCTAGTGAGAGTTCGGTAGGGAGAGACCGACAAAGGGGGCATTTGCTGATGATGTTCTAAAGTGAATATAGGCATTTCGCCTCCCTCCCATTTTCTCCATCTCTTGCTCCTTAATCATCTCCTCTGCTTCCAACTCAGTTGCTTTTCAATCAACAAAGCCACAAAAGGCACCTGCAACCTATGGCGTTCGGTCACAGAGTCCCCAGCTGATACCCAGGACCTCTTGCATCTCAAGTGGAATGCCTCCAGGGTGGGAGAGCCTTTGATGCTGCCCTGACCTACAGAACATTCTCCCTGTCTTCCAGGAGCAAAGACATGAACATATTTTTTGTCTGTGTTTCTTTTTAACAGCAACTCAACAAATGCTATTTGTTGTTGCTTTATTGTGAAGTTGAGATTTTCTTAAGCATATCTATAACATAAAAATAAACCTAACATAAAAATAGTATATTAAATATTGAAGAAAAGTCAGTGGGTATTACTCATAATCCCAACCTAACTCTAAAACTAGTTTAATTTTGTCTCTCAGATCCTGTCCACATTCATACTTTGTACGCTGTTGCTTTTGTGCTCGTAGCAGGAGACTACGTCTAGGCAAACAAAAGGAGGAAGTTTTACGGAGTCCCCTATAAAATGATTTTGACACAGAATCACAAAGTCCTGCCTTTCTTTTCTGATATACCCTAATTCTTCCCATTCAGGGGAGCTGTGTAGCTTAGCTAAAACAAACGGCAGCCGTGCCAGGACAGAGGAGCCGCATTCCGGCTCCGCTGTCATCACTGGTTAAGTAAGCACACAGATGTCATTGTAACTTTGTTATGCCTCAGGAGTAAAGTACAGAGGCTGAGACCTATCCCACCTACCTCGCAGGACGTTTTATTAACTCAAGAAAACCGAGAACCTACTACACATCCTCGGTGTCCCTGCTAGGGACTGCGGAAAGCAGCAGAGCCACCAAGTACAGCTACCGGGGCAGTGGACCGGCGAAGGCTCTGGTACAGAAGCGGCGATGGGCCCACTCAGGAGGGTACGTGATCAGACCTCGGTCTCGGCTCCGGTTCTTGCCTTACCTGCTCTATTCCCCTCTAATACTCTCTGAGAGCAGCTGCCAGGGTCCCCAGGATGGTCGCAGGGATGTGACCTCTCTGGATCCCCCCTTGCCCCTTTGTCCCAGCTCCTCAGCTCCCTCCCCAGCTTCCACCACATCTTCCTTAGCCCTCCTTCACCAAAGCCTCATTCTCTGCTTTTTCCAAGGCAGGGGCTTGGTGGTCCATCAAACTGGAACCCTGACCCTGTGCAACACAAAACTTATTTCCCTTCCTGGAAGAGAAGAGTGGGGGCCTCGGAAACCCAGGGGCCTTTCTTTAAGACATATCACCTTCCCTCAAGAATGCACAGAAAAAAGGTTTTCTGCTGAGGAGGGAAAAAATAGTTTTAAGACATTCCATTTCAAATTCCATATCCCATTCCACTTACATGAATTCAGAAGCAAGAGCAGTTGTTTCTGATTAGAAATGTCTTGTAGGCTTTTGCAGAGAGTGTGGCGTTTGTGTCAAGCAATAAAGACAGTTGGGGACTTAAATAGGGCACTTCACATGAAGGAACACTGAGGGCAGAGTTCAGAGGTGGGGGGATCCGGAGTGTGTTTGGAGAGCTGCAAGGATCCAGAGGCAGACCGGGACAGCTATGTGGGGTACCCAAGGAGAACAGCTGCCTGTGATGACAAGGGCAGGACTGTGGCACCAGGCCACCAGAGCCAAATCTGCTTCCTCTAAGAGGCCATTAGGCTCATTGCTTTGTGCACAGCCCCCCTCCCCACCTCATCGCTCCAGAGGTCCCAGCGTCCCCAGCATCCATCACCACGGTCTCACTGCACATTCTCCATGTGTGCCCTGACCTGATCCAGTCCACGTTCAGTTCCCTCCTGAAACATCTCCATATCACCACCTCTCTTTCGAAATATGGAGGTTCTCTGAAGACACCTTTCCCATGGCCCCCAAAGGCTGTCTTTTCTCCCACATTCCATGTAACCAGGACCCCAGAGTTAAGGTAGATATCTTCCTCGCTTCCCTGGGCCACCTCCAGACCATGTTTTCCTGCAAAGCCTTGCCCTTTGACATTCATGTGACTTGGACACACTACCTCCCTAGTCTCTGTCACCTCCCGGTCACACTTCTTTATTCGATCGTTCCCAGGCTTCCTCTCCACTCCAAATTCTGTCACTCTTTGTAACGGCAGCATTCCCAAGAAGGGCTATTTTAATTCTCTGGCATCTCAGTTGCTCACCTCCTTGTCTTATATGATCTTTCCTTCCCTGTACTTCCGTTACCTCCTCTTATCGTTGAACCCTGGACAATTTGCACCACCTCTGAAATCTTGAATGCCAACATTAAGCTCCCAGACCATCCATATCCTTCTAGTTTAATTATTCATGTTTCCTACTAGAAAAGTCCTTTCATCTCACCATGGCTTCCACCTCATTGATCCTCCCACTTTCTCACTATCCAAAAATACCCTCCTCATAAATGCCTCCCTTCCTGCCTAGGCTGATTTCCATACTCCACCGTTCTAATCATTTTTTACAAAAGCCATAAATTCACTTCCCTCCCATTGCTTCATGGATGTGTTATGGGCAAGGATCCCCAGTAGCAGCATAAGGAATGAATTAAATTAGAAGGAAATTGAAGGCAAAACTGTTGGGAAGATAAAGTGATTCCACAGATATATATCTATTCTTTGAAAAGGTAACTAGACTATATAAACATATGGCTGTACTAAGCTACATTTAGTAATTTTATTCTTCATTAAGAATTAATAATATTTGACTTGACCAAATAGTTCAGCCTTGGGTTTTTCATGTTCAAATTATCATGGTCTTTGAGTAAATTTCTTAGATTATCTCAATATATTTATGACCACAAGCTATAAAACATTTATAGTTTGTGGTTTGGGGGCTAATCAGGCCTGAAAGTATCTTTCCACAGTAATTGCAAAAAACCTCCCATACTCAGCTGGCTATTTTTAAACACAAACAACTTCTCACTCTTTCCGAATGAGATTGCCTTAAACTCGGAGAGCAAGTGCTCTTACTCAGGACATGTGTGTAGCAGCTCTGAAGGTCTCAAGCCTGTTTCCTTCAAGTATCTGGATTGAAATGGTGCCTGGAAAAAGTCATTACAGTGACAATGGCTCTGAAAACTTCAAAAATGGTCATACAGATTTTAAAGATGTATTTAAAAGCAAATAAACAAAAACTAACTCTACCCAAATACCTGTGAAACGAAGGAGGTCGAACTCTACTCTAAATACCAAAAGAAATGAACAAAGAAAGGTGTCGAACTGAATCGATGCCAAGAGACCTTTAGCAAAGGGCTATAAATGGCTATTTTATTCATTGTTGTTTCAAAAATCCAAAAATTCTAAGTGAAGCCAGCACACTGATGTGTCTGGTTCTGTGGTGGTAATGCCTTCACAGACCTGGTGATGAAAGCACTTTGCTGCCTACTGAAAAGGAGGTACATCTCAAGCACCTTGCTGGGACATCCTCAACATAGTGACCCAGAGAAAATGATGGAAAAAAGGGGGAGAAAAAGATGGAGCTCCTATGAAAGGCATCTGAAAAAAAAATTAGTTTTAGTTTTAATTGTTAGGACAGAAAACGTTATATTGATCCCTGGGTAGTTCTAGGACTAGAATGGTTTATCCTAAAGAAAGTGCTGTGAAAAGAAGGGGAAACTTAAAATAGTTATAGTTAAAAAAAAAAACCACAAAAAAACCCCAAAAAACTTGACAGATTACTACCAGCAGATATTCACAATGTGACTAGGTAATTTTATGCCACTCTAAAAAATGTATTAATGACATGCATCTGTCATATACTTGGGCCTCTGGGGAGGCATCTGAAAGGCAGCATGGCGGGTGGAAAGGGCCCTCACTTGGCATCAGGAGATGGGTTTGTTCCAGCCAGATCTCTGACTCTTACCACCACTGACTTCAAAGAGTTAGCTTCCCTTCTCTGACAATTCTTTCCTCCTCTTAGACTAAGATGTTGGCACCCACCTTAGGCAGGAGAAATGACATCTCAGAGACTAACCAGGACAGAGTCTACGGGTGCAGATGTGTTAAAGAGTGGAGTAGAAAGCCAGCCTCCAGCTTGGACCTCATCTTTCCTGCAGAGCGGGAAGTGACTTTATCCACTGGGGGAAGAGGCAGGGGCCCACGTGAAGAGGAAGTTTGGAGGAGTGTCTTGGTGAGCAGAAGCACATCAGAAAAAGCTGGCAAAGCCACAGTAACATTTACAAGCACAGATATGCAGTGAACCTGACAAATGGCTTCTTGCAGCGGCAGCATTTTCCAACGTGTGCAGCTGGAAGATGGAAATCCTTGAGCAGTGGGAGTTGGAGAGAGAGTAGGGGTCAGGAAGAGGTCCTGCAGTCAAATCTGAAGAAATATTGCAGAGTGCATTCCCTTATTGAGGATTCATGGTGTATATTAGCATACTGAAGGCTCTGGGGAGACTTACAGTAAAGAAACAGGATCAAATCTTTAATCCTGAACTCACTTGACTATAGAAACTTTTAAAAATAGATGTTTGCAATGGTTACCAGAGGGGAGGTGGGTGGGAGGATGGGGGAAATAGGGGATGAGAATTAAAGGGTACACTTATCATGATGGAAAAATAAAAAAAATGGAAAAAATATGTTTGTTAAAATTTCACTGAACACAATAGCTAAAACACTGTTCTAGGGTATAAAATGCAAGCTTGCTAACAAGGTACATACCAAGGTATATACCTCAACCCTGAAGGATTGAGCTCCTGCCACTGCCTGTTGCAAACCTAATGTTTAGTACTACGAAGCCAAACCACCTGGGGCTCATCTCTGCCCACCCCATCCCCCAAGTCTGCACACCCCAGACTGCCCTGCAAACTGCATGCCCCATGGTTTCTTTACGTGTGTTTTGCTCACTGAAAACACAAATGCTCTCCCACCCTTCAGACGGGCTAGTTCCTATTCATCTTTTAAGATCTGTGTAAGAATTATCCAGGAGGGGGGGCGCCTGGATGGCTCAGTCAGTTAAGCGGCTGCCTTCGGCTCAGGGCCCGACGATTGGGATCAAGCCCCCTCCCCGCCTCCTGCTCAGCAGGGAGTCTGCTTCTCTCTCTCTTTCCCCCTGCCCCTCCCCACCACTCATTCTGTCTCTGAAATAAATAAATAAAATCTTTAAAAAAATACAAAGAATTATCCAGGAGGCCATGCTTGTCAGGGATGTTTTATAACTTTAAGTGGAGTCATACATTCAGAAAAATAACTCACTTGTGCATAGCAATATCCGTTCTATAAACTACTTTCTTACATATTATCTCATTCAGTCCTTGCTTCTCTTCTACAGGGAGACATTATGATCATCGTTTTATACGTGAGAAAATGAGGTTCAGCAAGCCCCGGTGACTTGCCCGAGTTTACCCCATCAGGAAATGGCAGAAGCGGGGCATTCTCGCTTCAAAGCCAAGGCCTGGCCAGACAGTGGGTATGTGAGCCATTGGGAATAGGCTCCAAGCATTTAAAGAGCTTCTTGTAGAAAAAATCATCTGCTTCTCCCTCCTGTCTCTTTCTCAGTGTGTCTCTTTCTCTACCATCGTCACTGCCAGCATCACAGCGTCTGCCCCTCGGATGGGCCACCAGTGACTGAGGACAGGCAGTCTAGGGTGGAATAAAACTCGTTTGTACCCTGTGCACACGTCTCTTCTCACAGCTGCTGCTGTTCCCAATTTTCTGCTTGGCTGGATTTTTTAAAGAGTGTTAACTGTGTTTTTCCTATTGCTAAACGCAAAACAAACAGAAAGCACAGTCACGTGTGTGTACACATGCTGGTATATTTCTTTCCGAAGCAAATATTTGTAATAACAAGGAGCTGGAAAGGATGAAACGTGTCTCTAAAAAAATTTTTTTTCATTGTTTTCCATATTTTAAAAGTAGAAAGTGACTAAAGGAAAATTCTCCAACTATAGTTGGAAACACTGAACCCAGGAAAACCCTATGCTGTTGTCGGACTTTACCTTCACCAGCTGCGCCCCCTGCCCTTGACTTGTGTGGAGTTCACTGGGAATAGTGGGTGCAGGTGAGACTCTCCCTGGCCTGCCTATGGCCCATTCTCTCCTCCTGCTGCCCCGCTCGCATCTCCAGGAGCTGCTGAACCTGGACGGTGTATGAAACAGCCTCAGAAAAGCACTTGCACCAAGATATTGGTTGTATGATGGGTTTGCTCCTCCCAGAGTAACTGGAATTTTACAAGAGAATCCACCCCCGCCCCAGGTGATGACTGACCCAGAGAAACGGATCTGTAAGGGTAGAACTTTGGATCTGTGTCACCCTGGTGAGCATCTCGTTGGGGCCGAGTAGGCCTTCCTGGCCTCCTTCGAGTTGCACCCTATGGGAGGGCATTTTCTTTTCCCACTTCTGAGGCCATGCTGACTACCCGGGCGAAAGAAGCCGTGCTAAGTTGAAAAAGAAGCCCTAACACGTCTGTGTGTGAAATGCAATGAGCAACCATTTTCTGTCATTGAAACAGCTGCACAGACCTAATGAAAAGCATTCTATTTCAAACAGTTATAGTTTTAGGTATTGCTTCCTGCCCTTTACCCTTCACTCTTCTTTTACTCCTTTCAAGATAAATAGGCCTTTCCCCCCCTGCTATTAGAAGATTTCCTTCTGAAAGGCACAGACTGTGTGAGAAGCACATCCATTCATATCCAGCTGAGGTAGTCGCTGCTGCCTGGTCTGCCAGGCAAAGGGGAACCGGATCCATGTGCCCTGTCTGTCTGCATCTACCCACCGGGCACGGCCACGTGCCCACCAGCCTCAGTGCCCCATACTGGCTCTGTTCTTCTCCCAGCAGAAAGGACATGCTGTGTCTCCCAGGCAGCGTTTCTGTTTGCTTCCTGACAGGAACACGGCTTGAGGGCTGCAGAGAATGACTCGGACGCCTGGCAGACCACACTGGTTACTGCGGCTGCTGCTTGGTCCACGCACCCTCAGAGCCTCTGTTTGCTCATCTAAACCCCAAGTGCCACTGCGTGCTGGGGGAACTCGTGAAATGTGGCCTGTGAAGGGCCTGGCGCCCTCACCCCCAGCGCAGTGTGGATGACTAGCTCTCGCCAGATCCCCAAGAAGGGTTTGCTGGGCTGAAGCACGGAATCGAGCGCACTAACAAACTGTCTTTCACAGACTCAAAGTCATTCCTCCTCAAAAGCCTTAAAAGACTCCCGTAACTTTATTTTCAAGGCCTTCTGTGATCTAAACGTCCCCCATTTCCCATTATAAACCATGTTTGCATGCACGCCGTCATTTTGAGCCACTTATCATACACCCTAAACTTGCTACATCATGCCCCATTTCTGTGTTTTTCCTCTAGTTTCCTCCAGCCTTGAATGCATGACTTCCTAATCTTTACCTATTGTAATGCTTCCCGACAAGGCCAGCTCAGGTGGCCTTCCTTCCATGAGACCTCCCTGACCGCTCTGTCAGAAAAATCTCTCTCTACTTGTACCTCTCTTCAGTGTTTATCACATTCTACCTTGTATTAAAGCTGTGTTTTTCTGTCTTCCCCATTAGATTACAAGCTGATTAAAGGCAAGAACTTGTCCACATACACACTGTTTCTTCATTTAACAAGTATTTATGGTGCTAAGCTCTGTGCTGGGGACTAGGTGTGGGGTGAAGAACAAAGTCACGTGGTACCTCCCCTGGTCCTGTGGGAAACAGACTTCAAATAATTCAGCAAATCAGTAACTCTGGGATGACACATCGTGATATGTGCTATGAAACCTATTGCAGAGACGCATCGTACGTAAGTACATATTTTCCGAACTGCCCTCTCTTCCTACTCTCATCTCACCTTTGACTTGAAAAGTCAAACGTTCGTGATGCTCCTTGCCTGGCAGTTCACGCCCATTCTAATCTCCTTATCAAATGGGTGCTGGACCACACCCTACGCTCTCTTCCAAACACATTCTCTTTTTATTCAGTATGGGAATGTTTCATATCTTTAAGTTCTGGTTCCTTTTTCCTTAGTAATTCCTTCTGTAATTCGCTTCTCTCCTCTCATATTTTACTGTAAGAAGTCAGAAGAAACCAAGTCACTTCTTCAACGCTTTGCTTAGAAGTGTCCTCAACAAAGCATCTGATTTCATGGGGCACCTGGGAGGCTCGGTCGGTTAAGCATCTGCCAGATGCTCAGGTCATGATTCCGGGATCCTGGGATCAAGCCCGGCATCTGGCTCCCTGCTCAGCGGGGAACCCGCTTCTCCCTGTCCTCCCACTCGCACTCTCTCTTGCTATCACTGTCTGTCTCTAAATAAATAAATAAATAATCTTAAAAGCATCCAACTTCATCCCTGGCAAGTGCTACCTTCCACAAAATACTAGTACACAAACACAGTTCAGCGGCATTCTTCACCATGTTATAACAGGGATGGCCTTTTCTCCACTGTCCAATAACAAGTTCCTTACCTCCATCACAGACCTCATCGGAATGGCCTTTGTTGTCCGCATTTCTATCAACATTCTGTATGTGATTATTTACCTATTTTCTAAGATGGAAAACTTTACAGCTCTCCTTTCCTTTCTGAGCTCCTACCACAATTGTCTACAAACGTTCCTGTATGCTAATTTCAGCTTTGTTGAGCAAACAACTAAACCTCTTCCTGCCTCCACCTGTAACCCGGCGGCAAAGCTGCTGCCCCCTTCTTAGGGATTTGCTGTAAAGCATCCCATTACTTGGTATGAATTTCTGTCTTAGTCAATTCAAGCTGCTTTCACAAAATACCACACACTGGTGGCTTATCAACAATAGAAACTTATTTCTCACCGTTCTGGGAAATCCAAGATCAAGGTGCCGGCCAATTCAGTGTCTGACGAGAGCCTTCTTCCCAGTTGCACAATGCTGACTTCTTGGTGTGTACCCACACGACAGGAGAAGGAACAGTCCTCTGGCCTCTTTTTTTAAGGAAACTAACCCCACCAAAACAGCTCCTCCCTCATGACCTGACTACCTCCCAAAGGCTCTACCTCCAAATACCACTGGGATTAAGTTTAAACCTAATAAATCCTGGGGGCACACTAACATTCAGTCCATAATAGCATTCACCTATTGACTCTCTGCAGTGTCCTCTCTTCTGAGCCCTGTAGCACTGTGGCCTCATTGCATCTAAGGACGTTTCCTTACTTGTATCTGGATTCAGAGTTTTCCGTGCAGGCAGCACCCCCACTGGATCGAAGCTGCTTCTGGGCACTGACTAGTGCATACTTACCTCTGCAGTCCCTGCCACACAGGCGATGCTCAACAATATTTGTTGAAATGGTGAATGTGTGTCCCTTGGTGGCCATGACATACATGCCGCTGGTGTTAGAAACCTCAACTGACATAGACCAGAGGAGCATAGAGGAAGGCAGGGAAAAACAAAACAAGACAAAATCAGAGAGGGAGACAAATGTCTTGTAAGAGACTCTTAACCATGGGAAACAAACTGAGGGCTGCTGGAGGGGAAGGGGTTGGGCTGGGGTCACTGGGTGATGGGCCTTAAGGAGGGCATCTGACGGGGCGCCTGGGTGGCTCAGTCGTTAAGCGTCTGCCTTCGGCTCAGGGAGTGATCCCGGGGTCCTGGGATCGAGCCCCACATCAGGATCCTCTGCTGTGAGCCTGCTTCTTCCTCTCCCACTCCCCCTACCTGTGTTTCCTCTCTCGCTGGCTGTCTCTCTGTCAAATGAATAAATAAAAATCTTTAAAAAAAAAAAAGGAGGGCATGTGACATAATGAGCACTCGGTGTTATATGCACCTGATGAGTCACTGACCTCTACCTCTGAAACTAATTAAATAATATATGTTAATTAATTGAATTTAAATAAAACAAAATTAAAATAAAACCTCAATTGTTTAATGAATTTGTCTTATCTTAAAAGAAAGCATCAGAATTCAAATTCTCCTTTATAGTCTTAACGTGGTAATTATTCAGTAACACTCTGAGTTAGGGCAGATATTTTTATATTTCACGTATAGATGTTGAATCTGTGCTCCTGGTGAAGTGTGGGGCTAGACCTGCAATCTGGTCAGAGCTCTTTTCTTTTTCTCATTCTTCTCCAAAACAAAGCCTAGGCCTGTCTCCAGTGACCATCAGTCCTTTGACCTGAAGCCCCTGTCAAGAATCATAGCAAAAGCCCAGAAATACTAAAAACAAAACAGGGAATCCATTTTGGATAAGTAAGTATCCCCAAATATTATCTAGCCTTATTATATTCTCGACTTCTCCCTTCCTGTTACTTAAGGGATTACATCATGCCTTTCTTGGGAGAGAAATTGTGTTTAACACTGATGCAGGTGACTGGTTTGATTCTGGATCATATTTTTGCCCTTGCTGGAGTCAGGGGATAGAGCAAAAGATCAAACTCCCAAGGACCGAAGATCACTGTGTTTTCCTGTCAGACCCTTTATGCAAGGGCATTATTACTGCAGGGTAGCGAGTGAATGCTCAATCAATATGTGCTTAGTAAGTGTTTTTATTATTAAGGCCCGATAAAACCTCCTTCGTTTCTATTTAAACAGTGCCTCATTGGGCAAGTTGGTATGCCGTACACACAGCTTTCCAAACCCACTGCTGAATTAGTCATAATTTGATAGTGTTTCAAGTGAAACTATTGTCTGGTATATCTCAAAAATTACCAATATGTGGTTCTGATCCGAGTATACAACTAAGCCAGATGTTTTACTTAGGGCAGAATGGTTGCAACACTAAAATATTTTGGATTTTTGAGACTGAGTCAGGAGTTAGCAAAAAGACAATTTCTAAACTTTTTGAAAACTTCTTTCTTTCTTTTCTCTCTTTTACCACAGGGAACAACACGTGACTGGCATTAGAATAGAAGTTGTTGGCAGAGCATGCTAGGAAGGGAAGGATTCCTGATGGCTGGAGTGTCTGGCAAGGTGTCAGAAAGCTGATGGAATCTGTACAGGGCCCCAGAAGGCAGTAGCGTTTGCATAGGTGGGGAAGACAGAGAAGGGAAGGGGCTCAAGCAAGGGTCTAAGTGAAAGTTTTGCATGGGGAACACACTTGCATGAGGGGGATCCCATGGAAGAGCAGTGGGAGGAAAGTCTGGAAAGAGAGGGAAGGTACAGGCAAACCAGCGGTTAAGATTATCTTTATGTTGGAGACCACAGATCATGGGCATGACTGACTTGGGGTCTTAGAAGACCGAGGCAGCAGCAGCTAGTAAAATCCATTGAATTGAGATGGAGTGAGCACTGAAGGAACTTGGAGTGGACTGGAATGAGGACAGGGATGCTCTCAAAGGCACTTGGCCCCTGTTTGGAGTTAGGACAAAAGGGGCTTGAATGCTGGCTTTACCTCTTGTTAATGACCTTGGGCAAGGTGCTTCATGTCTCTGGGCCTCAGTTTCTTCATCCTGTGGCCTCTTGAGGACTAAACTGGGTAGCAAGTGGGAAGTCCTTGGCACATGGTGGCACTAGATGAAATTGCAGCCATTATGAAGTTCAATAGAAATGAGTCATTTCCTCTAATTAGTTATAAAATGTTCACTTAGATGTAATCCCTATTCATCTAATCAAGCTTTTTTGAAGGCTGCTTCTGGCAAATGCACTAACACTGTGAGGAAAGCTTCGCTGAAGAACGATCTGGAACAATTAGAGATTAAGTGAAGGAGGTATAGCCTCTGGCCCTGACCTGGGTCTTAGAACACAAATAACTCAAACCTTACTGCTTACACCACAAACTGTCCCTATCCCACCCCACCTCACCCCTTCTGTAAGGTGGAGCCTGCTCCCTGCCTGGCTGCAAAGACCCCCACCTTTGACTGTCCAGCGCTTTCACAGTGGAAAAGGCTTCAGAAACCATGAACTAAAAGACAGCCAGCCAGCTGGGCACGACACAGAGCAGAGCATTTAAATTCCTCATGGGCATCGCTCTGGTCTGTTCAAGAACTTTTCCCATTTACTTCAAAAACAGTCAGCCTATGGGGTCAGATGCCGGGGTAGGCACGTATCAACTTAAAACACAAGTCACTCAAAACGCGCCCATCTGTGGGCGGGGGGGGGGCAGTCAAGGTGGCAGGCAGTAACAGGAAATGGAAATGGGAAAACTCCATCTGGTTCTTCCAAAAATAATCATCGCAAGGGGAAATATCTGACATGGTGTCGACTCCTGAAGAAATAAGCCGAGCTTGCTTCTTGGGGAGAGGCAAGAAACGGTCACAGGCGAGTGAGTTTGAAGAAAGTAAGAGATGGAGGAGTTGAGGGGACCGTGTGCCCCTGGCGCTTGAAAAGGATGTGAGGAAAGTGTTCTTGTCTTTCTTTTAACCTTTCCAGATCTCAGGCTAGTTTATCTATAACATAGAAGATAAAGTTGGTCCCTGAACAGAGGCATTTGGAAGCAGTGTGGCATCACGGAAACCCCGTAGACTTTGGCGCCTGAAAGACCTGAGTCTGCGTCCACTTGATTGCTATGTCACTTTGGGAAAATAGTTTAACTCCTGCACACTTAGTGTCTGCTTTGAGACAGAGACTCTAATATTTACCTTGTTGTGGGGATTAGAAGTGAAAGATCTAGATCTAGTTATAAAATACCCATGGCAGTGGCAGGTATATAGGTAAACATTCAGTAAGTGGTAACCGTCAACGCCGGCATTAACATGTTCACTATGAAGCAAATCTCCTTATATAAGCCACAACTGGAGGGGAGGTGTATTTCTAACCAGTAGATAGACTGTCCTAAAGAATCTTGAAGCCTTATTTGAAATGGCATGAATAGGAATGTTCAGTGCTTATTATTGGCATTGCTCGGACTCTCCTAGGTCATATCTTTCAGTTCAGTCCATGTTCCTGCCCTAACATACTCTCTCTGGCCTCTTCTTGCCTCCTTTGCCATTCAGGTTTCATTTCTGCCAAACTCTTCCTCAGTCCCATGCCCCACCCTTTCCTCTGCCCTATTTCTCATTCTTTCTTGACTCAAGAATGCATTTTCCATGGTGCACTGGGTGTTATACACAAGTAATGAATCATGGAACTTTACATCAAAAACTAGGGATGTACTGTATGGTGACTAACATAATATTATAAAAAATATTATTAAAAAAATAAATAAATAAAATAAAATTTATGATTCATAAAAAAAAAGGAATGCATTTTCCAAACACATATAGCAGGAGAGGCTAAACTTCCTATAGCCTTCTTTCCTTCCTATCAGGCTGTGGATGACCAACAGGTCACAAACTGGTCACAGTGACTCCAGAAGTTTCCCAGTTTAATTAACAAGGGTGGACCACTGTGGATACCACCTTCTGAGAGAACGATTGACTGCAGAGAGGCAGGTTGTGACTCTTTGACTTTAACTCTGAATAGAATATTTCCAGGAATCCTTGGGATTCCCTGGAACTTGCACCTCTAACACTTGTTCTCTGGAATCACCACTCCTGGGAGAAAACCTTATCTTCAACTCAGGCAACAGATCTTGATTGTACCATTTTTGTACAATCTTGAATCATTTTAAGCTCTTAAGAGCACCAGGGAAACAATTTCAGAGAGGCTCCCTCATCAGCAAACCTAACACTTGTGTGGTGACTAGGTCTTTCCCAGGAATCCAGGCTTTGGAGATGGGAAGCACAGACAGGCTGAACCAGCTGCAGCGTTGATTGGGCCCACCCAGCCTAGGGAGGG
The DNA here is from genome assembly GCF_002007445.2 of Ailuropoda melanoleuca. Lineage (NCBI taxonomy): Eukaryota > Metazoa > Chordata > Mammalia > Carnivora > Ursidae > Ailuropoda > Ailuropoda melanoleuca. The sequence goes on along the minus strand of NC_048235.1, from coordinate 28,772,310 downwards.
GAAGAGCCAGACCTGGATGAAAATCTCAAATCCCTGTCCTCCCAAAACACATTGCTCTAAGCAAGTGACTTCGTTTTCCTTATTCTCCCTTTTCTGCATTTCTTTTCTTTTTTTATTTTACTTATTTATTTGAGAGAGAGAGAGAGAAAGAGCCTGAGTGGGGGGAGCAGCATAGGGAGAGGGACAGGCAGACTCCCCACTGAGCAGGGAGCCCAACATGGGGCTCTATCCCAGAACCCTGGGATCATGGCCTGAGCCAAAGGCAGACACTTAACCGACTGAACCATCCAGGTGCCCCTCTTTTCTGCATTTCTAAAAGGGGGATCCTGCTGCCTGCTTCCTAAGGTTGTCATAAGATTTAAGTGAGAGAAGCAAGTACTCTGATATCCCTCCTCAATGTCCAGTCCCCACACCACCCTTGTTAAGATTCTAGAATGTTCTTTTCCTCTCTAAATGTAATGAGAAGAAATCACTAGCAGAAATAGAGTATAATTTAAATTATCTGTTGTTTGCGATCACACCTTATGAATCTTGAAGGTCAATGGTGGTGGGAGTCAACCTAGAATCCTTTCAGACAAAGAAATCTTGAGTCTTCAGAGAAATCAGAGACAATGATTTAGAGTTATTATTGATATTATAACAAAACCCATGCTGACTTTAAGACCTAATATATATGAATTTTGTGTTTACAAAGTATTCTTACATAGATCATCCCATTTGATCTTTGAGGTAATGCTGTAAGGCAGGAAAGGCAGAAATTTATTTTGCTCAGGTAAATGCACTGAAATTCAGAAATTTACTGTGAGTCATAGCTAATAAATGATCACATCAGAACTCAAGCACATGTGTCCAGACCCCAATTCACAGCTGACTCCTCCCTCATCCCAATTAATTCCTTAGCTCTTAGGTGCTTCATCACATGAGAAGCATGAAAACATGCGTGTGATTGCCCACCGTGGATTAAATACATACATTTCATGTCACAGCTCAACCTTTCCGTTGGGTCAACCAGTTTTCTGTAGGCCTTAATAGTATGTGGGTATAAATTCTAAGAGTTGCTAACATTTATTGAGAAACCATTATGTGCCGGCTACTAAGCTAAGTAAGCCCTTTATATACACTTCCACCTAATCCTCTCAGCAACCCTATAAATTAGATATTGTTACCTCATCTTAAACTAATTATCAGAGAGGTTAAGTAATTTGCTGAAGGTCACACAGCCACACAGTGGATTCAGAGAAATGTCTGCCTGGCATCAAATCATGTGCTCTCAATCACAGTGCTATTTACATCATAGCAGAAACCCATGTCTCTCTGGCACCTGCCTCAACTTCTCACACAGAACTTCAGCCTCCCTCTAAGGTGCCCCCCAAATACTTAGGAGGGTCCTAAGGAGATGTCTTACGTGTGTCCTCCAAGTAAGCCCTGTCAGCCCTTCTGTCGACTTTTTAGTGGCATCTACCATTCTTTACTCTTCTCCTATTCCAAACCCGCACAACCCAGAAACGAAATATTTGGCCGTAGTCACTTCTGGGGTAGGCTTACAAATAAAAAGTTAGAAGAGAGAAGTGTCGCGAACACACTACCACTACCACCATACTTCTTTTGTACATCGTTTTATTTGGAGGCTGGAGTTGAAGTGAGACCTCTCATCTTCTCACTCTTCAAAGCCCTGGCCTATCTGCAGCTGTGGGAAGGAGGCAGCTGGTAATCCTCTCACTCCCCTGAGCCGCACACTCCTCACCTGCAGGACCAAGGTGGTGCCACGTCCTCAGGGGACTGTGTTCTGCCTTGAGTCACACAAGGTGTGCAAAGCACCTGCTGTAATGCTCGCCACCATAGAGGCTAAAACAAAACGATGGCTTCCTCTCACCCAAGTTCCTGTTCTGTACAAACACAGAACTCCTGGCCTTCTTAGCGGTTGATCAGTTAACAAACTAGCATCTGTTGAGTGATTAGTGTCCAAACAAGTAATTTTAGGGGAGAGTGGGCAAATTACATGAGGACCGGACACAGGACTTCTGTTGAAAAACAGCGTGATCAGATCAACATATCATTATTTCAGTGGACGGGTCTAAGACTTGGGTATAACACTGCTTTGCCACAGTTTCCTCTGTAATGGTGTTTGTTGTAGAGGGTTACAGTGTCCCATGCCTACACGAGACAGCGCTGGCACAGTTCTCAGGAGATGTACACTGAGTCCTTTGTCAGCTGTCTGGAAATGAGGGCAGAGCTGCCATCACCTTGGTTGTAAAGGCTGTGCAAAGACGTTTAAAAATAAAAATAAATGGAGAACCCCTGCCACCCATCCTGAGAACTTCCCAAGACGCCCTGGCCAGCGGTGGTCAGCCAGGGCCGTGGCCCTGCATTACCCCAGGGGTGCTGCCGATGGAAGGTAAGGGCCAGGGGCCAGGGAGGGAGAGGGGCTCAGGCTCGTGTGCTGCAGAGCAGACAACTCTCTGGGCTCTGGGCTCAGTCTGTCTCCTCGCATAATGTCCTGGTTCCCTTGCAGTCAAGTCCACACTGAAAAAGAAAAGACCTTTCCCACCTCCTACTCTCTTCACTCCTCAGGGGCAAGGCCACAGGACTCAGAATGGTCTTTTCCACTGTGAGAGGTATCGAGCCTATAGTAACACGGAAAGTGAATTACTCAGTGGATTTTCAGGTGGGTTACTGTGGTTCTCACAAGAGGCTGAAGTATTTCTTTAAAACAAACAAAAGCCCCTTGCATCTGGTTTGTCACTGAAGGTTTTTTATTTCATCTTTCTGTCACTCTCTCTCTCTTTTTCCCCTTATCTCTTTTTCTTCTTTATCTGTTTATTTTTATTTATTTGTGTGTGTGTGTGTGTGATGTCAAGTAGTTTGATATGGAACTATGGGACTAACGCTGGGGCACGCCTAAATAACCACAGGATTTAAAGAGGAAATTCATGAAAACATTGAAGTTGTGTACAACTGTGTGTTACCAATGCAGGCAGGGAGACTGCAAGCACACTCTGGTGTCCTGGAGGGTTCATCTCTACATCACACAGTGTCTCACAAGTCAGACACCAAGGAACAGGTGTAGCTAATACAGAATTTAGGATTAAACAATGAAACAAATAACTTTAGTGTTTTCATTTCAAATATGGGGAAAGGGATATTTAATTAAGAAAAAGGAATGCCATCCGACACACCAAGGTGAGAGCGGCGGAGTCTTGACTGTCCGCTCCCACCCCTCAGTCCCAGAGTGTGCTCCACCAGTCTGTCTGTTCTTGTGATTCTCTGAAGTGAGTGCTGAGTCCAGCCCCACAGCCAACATTCCGCCTGCTCCTTGAAGACTCCCCCTGGGTGCTTAAGGCGTGTCATTTGCTTCCTCAGGCTGTCAGTGGAAACATGGGGCCAACTCGTGTCTGCCCACAGCTGCTGGCATTCGCATCCCTGGGCACTGAGGTCTGAAACTCGACCCTGGCAGGAGCCAGCCCTACCCCCTTGGAGGAAATGGCTGAACAGCCTGAGCAACAGCAGATGAAAACTTCCTTCCTCTCCATCCAGCTGCAGGCCCCCCCTGCCCGCGCTCCCCCCTCCCTGTCTGCAGCCTTGGCAGCCTGGACAGCAGCCCCAGGGGGCCCGGAGGAGGGACACATTTTCCCAAGTCCCAGGACTGGCTTCTTGGCAGGCCGGGACCTCAGGCGCACACAGGGCTTGGCTGCTCCCCCCTCGCGCCTGCCGCAGAAGGGGGGCTCTGGGACAGAGGAACCAGCTGCTTTCAGTTGCTCTGCTCTGAAGGAGGAGGAGAGAGAGGAAAAACCCCGGGACCTGCATGTAAGGAGGGGTCGCGTGTGCAGATCCCCACGTCACAGGCCTTCCCTGGCCCCTGCCTCCAGGAAATTTGGACGACGACAGCCCCTGTCATGCAGCCTTCCTAGCCCAGCTCCTGTAATGAGCGATGAAAGGAGCAATCCCTCCATGGGCTGGGAGCACTGGGCAGCCACCACTGCCCCCCAGGACCTGCGGAGCACGGACCCTCGGTCTTGGGATGCCTGGGGATGTTCAATTCCACAGTCCAACCTGGCTCACACTACTGACAGGGGTGAGAGCGCTATGCTGAGGAGAACGGTCGCCACCTGCCAGGTGTTCCCAAACAGCTGTGAAGAGGGAGCCGGGAGCACAGCACGAGCTAGGAGAGCAAGGCTCTGCAGATACTGTCCACGCATTCAGGCCAGCAAGAGCTACCCGGCCCCGCCTGCCGCTCTGCCTCTCAAGGTAAGAAAGGGTGTGTGGCTGAATCCCCGGACTCCAGCTGTTCTCTTGGAAGAGGGCTAGAAAGTGGGGACAGGTGAGTCCACCAGGGTTCCCAGTTCCTCACACTTGGGTGTCCCCTCCACTGTGGATGGGGTGCACCTCAATAGTAGAGGACTCACCAGCCACAGTCCCCCGGGCGTGGAACAACTTTTTGTTTGGAAGGGGAGAGTGAATAACTGTTTCCCAAGATTTCTGCCAAAGATAGGAGAAGAGAAATTAGGCAAGGAAGTACATACTTTTAGGGGAAGACCAGAGGAAGGACAAAGGAGGTCTACAGACCTTTACAGCCCGGTGATGTGCCAGCCATCACGCTAGATGTTGTCTTAGATCCCATTTATCCTCGTAACCACCCTGAAGAATAAAGGCCCATATCCCCAGTTCCAGATGGGAGAACTGAGAAGTGGCTAGGCAAAAATCTTCTTCCTTCCAAAAAGAAGAGGACAGAAGCAAAATCTGTTCTCCAGAATGGGCTGTGGGAACTTTGGGGAGGCTTCAGTGAATTTTGTGGAGGTTTTCAGAACTGGGGTGCAGCTTGGAACTCAGACACATCTTTACATGTTTGACCCTCTAAGGCCCACGTCTGCTTTCCATCACCCTCCCCCGCCCCAAGAGGATATGTAGCCTGGACATCAGCCTCCCAGCCTCCACTTCCCAGCAGGAAGGGAGGGGTAGGTAAGTCAGCGTGATCCTCAGGGTCTCTTCCAGCTCTTGTGGGCTGTATCTCCAATCACGGCCACGCTGACTCTGTTATTAGCATCTTGTTCTCCGCATCTCTGACTCCACGCCCTCATCACGAGGCTGCTCTCTCCACCCAGTTCAGGTGTATGGCTCCCAAAATGAGTGGACAAAATACAAAATTATGCTTTTATTTCTCCTTTCTTCGCAGCATGGACAATTTGCTAAACTTTGTAGATGCATAGGTGACAGCAGCGAGGGTGAGGAAGAGTGTGTGTGTGCTGGGGTTGCTGAGAGGAGATAGGAGAGTAGGGATTTTGTTGGGATATGTGGAAGGTTGACATGGAGGGGACTGTCAGGGACCTCACAGGAGGAACGGATGAAATTCATAGCATCAGAAAATGAGTCTTCCATGGGCTTGGAAGTGATGTGGCTTCATGTAGATTCTGCGGCTGTCTCCTACATGCTTCTACACGCCATCCTTCCTTTCCCTTTCCCCTTTTAACAGGGAGCCTGTACGGTCACAGTTAAGAAAGGATGAGCCCAAGCTCTATTCAGGGGAACTCTTAGAAGAAGAGAGATGCTAGCATGCTTCCTTAAGAAATAGTTTACATTCCTTCCTAGTTCTTGTATCATTCATTTCCTACAGGGATTTGGAAGGAATGACATACCCGTGCGTCAGAGCCCCGTCTCTGTATGTGGGGTCACACAGTAGTTGTTTATGTACTTTAATGCTGGTCTGATAACTTGAAAACGCCATCTTTTCCTACTCTCCCCTCCTATCTTCCAGATATAAGCCAAAGCCTCAGAACTGTTGCCATTTGTCTAGGGAGAGGCACCTTGGGAGTTGGTCCAAGTGGGTAGATTTCTGCCTTGTCTGCCTCATGTAGCCCCTTTTGCTAATGGGCTCCCAGATATCTGCCCCCATCTAAAGTAGGGATTGCAAGATTCCAGACTAAAAACGTAGATTTGTATACAAAAGTGTTGGGCCAGTGAAAGGGATACTCTGTAGCCCTGTCTTAAAGGAGAGAAGAAGAGAGGCAAATCAGTGGGACATTTGGGTAGGACCAGGGAATACACGGTTCATGTAGGGTGGGACTCAAGGTGGTTAGGAAGCAGGGCTAAAAAAATTAACCTTGAGTTTGCTGGTCAGGTTTTGTGATCCCCTCCACCACAGGAAGGCAAGTTGTGAAATTAGCACCCTCAGACCACAAGTCCTTTAAATGCCTTATGGCTATTATTAACCAGGTGACCCCTTCCTGGTCTTCTGTGATAGAGAAAGGAGAAATTAACAGAGACAGATTTTCCATCTGTGATCCTGAGCTGATTAAGGTGTCTGGATTTGCTAGATTAGTGTCTGATAATTCTCCAGTGTTCTCATGTTTCTCATAGCTGTATAAGTCACTGCAAAGTGGCAGAAGGGTGATTAAAAACATCTTCTTGTCACCTATGAATGGAAAGCCCTTGATTAACTATAGTGGGAACTTCCACTTGATGTACTCATGAAAAATATGATCAATCATATTTGTTAAAGTGAAACGCTGCTTATATGGAAGCAAAGCCTGCACAGCCTACATGTGTATGATAGGATCGAGGTTCTTGTATCAACTTTCCAAGCAGAAAAATCTGGATCGTAAGCGTAAACTCTCTTCTTCGCAGTGCTCCAGATGGCTAAATTTATCGTCTCACAGTTGAAACAAATGGGCTCCAATGTGAAAATTGTTGACTTAAAGTCAGCATAGGGAATAAGCACAGCAAATCAAATCAAATCAATTGGTTCCTAATTTATAGTAAAAACAATTTTAGCGCTCTGTGACCAACATGGGCCTTCCAACGCACTATTTCCTCTTATTAAAACCTCAAAATTCTGCAAGGATATACATTATTATCATCCCCCCTTCACTGATGAGGTGACAAGATGTTTAGGGATAGTCAGGCAACTTGCTGTGTCCTATGACTAGGACATGGCAGCTCAGGACAGAACTCTAGTTATCCACTCCGAAGTCAGAGCTCTTTCAGCCTTCTCTCAGTGTCTTCTGAGAGGGTGAGATTTCCTTGGAAGGCAACCCACTGCTTCTAGAACCTGGGATACTATTCTTCTACTTTCCCTGGCGGAAAGAATGGGAGAAGGACCCTCAGGAATATCGGATCTAGTGACCAGCCTTGCGCGAACAAGTGTGGCTTTCTAGAAGCAGGGAAGGCCTGGGTTTGCAAGACGCGGAGTTCCAGCTCCTGGCAATGCCAGCTGAGGGCTACAACATTCCTGTGGGGAGCCCGTCAGTGTGAATCACAAAATGTTCCATGGTCTGAGGCCAGAGCCTGCCCTAACAGTTTCTTGGACCCCATGTTCTGCTGCCTCTCTGTGGGAACGAGAGGAACTGTCAATGGGTGGCTTGAATTTGGGGTTAAAGATGCAAAGACCATACAAAGATAAAGAAAACAGACACAACGCAAGAGAGGGAAAGAAGCTTTCTCTATAATCATTTTGGGAAATTTCCATTTTTTTTTAAACTAGGTCTTCATATCTTACATATGTTATGTTTTGAAATAACAATAACTTTCGGTATGTAANACAAGAGAGGGAAAGAAGCTTTCTCTATAATCATTTTGGGAAATTTCCATTTTTTTTTTAAACTAGGTCTTCATATCTTACATATGTTATGTTTTGAAATAACAATAACTTTCGGTATGTAAATGACAGAAAAAATTTCCCCCAAATGCCATTTTTATAAACCTCACAAAATTTTCACCTATAGCTTTAAATTTCCCAGAAATTTTACCTCTCTCTATTGGTCTTCCTCTTTCTCTTCCTCTGTCATCTCAAAAGAAATCACCCGTTTGAGTTCTTACCACCAGCTTCCAGGAGTGTTCAGATCTGGAAGACAGGGTGGAGAAGGAGCAGGACAGACAAGGAGTCCCTGGGAGGTTTACCCCGGAGGGAGACAGGGATGGGTAGTTCTTCCTTAAGGTAGTGAAGGGAAGTGCCCGTCTACTGTCCTATAGGCAGGCCTTGTCAAGCAGACTAGAAAAAAATAGTTTTAACTTTCTGTATCTTGGATTGTTTTGCCTTAAAGTAAGACCAATGTCTGAAATATAAGTCTGTAAAGTGCATTAAATTTTTTTAAAGATTATTTATTTATTTATTTATTTGAGACAGAGCCAGCGAGAGAGAGCTCGTGCGCCTGTGCAGGAGCAGTGGGGAGGAGCAGAGGGAGGGGGAGAAGCAGACTCCCCGCTGAGCAGGGAGCCCGACACGGGTCTCCATCCCAGGACTCTGGGATCATGACCTGAGTGGAAGGCAGACGCTTAACTGAGCCACCCAGGAGCCCCGAAGTGCATTAAATTTTTGATGGAAAGTTTTTATTTAAAGGTCTCTGGCACTGGAATTTAAGACATGAAAATGNAGCCCCAAAGTGCATTAAATTTTTGATGGAAAGTTTTTATTTAAAGGTCTCTGGCACTGGAATTTAAGACATGAAAATGAAGCTCTGGTTCTGGCAATTAACTCGCTAAGGGGCCCTGACAACTCACTGAACAAAGCAGGTTATCACATTTGTTCTCTGAGGTCTTTCCAGTTCTCACACTCTGCATAGAGTATGAATCTACAAATCCAGAAAGGGAATGAAACTGTTTGGTGAAATGAAAGTGTTAAAACAATCAGTTTGTCTCTAGAAAGCAATGATTTTGTCAGATGACCTCCCTGCANAATGACCTCCCTGCAAGGAAGATACCGAGTGGGCCTGCCTCTCTGGGGAGATCTGGGACTTAAGCGAGCGCCAGCGGGCTATATCCACAGTAGCACCGTGCCTGCATGTAGGAAATAGTTGAATGAGTGAAGGGATGAAGGAATGAACCTTTGAAAGGCTGATTAACATTCACTGGGATGGAAGAATCCGTGCCTTTTTTGAGCAATAAAACAAATCCCACCATGGAATTTTAGGGCCAGAATTCCCAGCCATCTGCCCCAATGATTGATATTTTCTTCTCTGACCTGATTCCAGGTGAATTAAATTCCCTTCTGGTGCTGAATACTGACACACACACACCCCACCCCCCTCGCCCCGGGGTATACTTAACCCGCCCCTGGAAAAGGTCATTTATCTTATCTGGGGTCAACACTTAATTACCCAAATCTGTTTGACTTTTTCTGGCCTGTCGTAAGTTTAGAAACTGTTCTGAGCATAAAATGGTAGATAATTCTATCTTTACATTAATCCTTCTTGGTGAGCAATTTAGAATTTTAAAAAAGAGCAAAGAGAGAGCTTGCACAAATGCCCATATAATATTTTAACAGCAGTATAGATAAATATGCAATGGTGTCCCTTTTAAAAGATTTTGGTACTGAGGAGACAGTACTGATTGGATTGAAAAGCTTATCTTTAGTCTATTTTACACTGCATTGGTTTTGACACAGATGTCTTGATTTATTACTTGAGTAAATGAAGTCTGAGATGGCAGAATGGGTTTCAATTCTTTTTTATCTTGTGATTTGCCTCCGTGTTCCCATGACAACGTTTTCTCGCTCTTATTCTCTCCTTACCCTTTCCTTTCACATTCAAACACAGAAGTCCTGTGGATCTTTGTACGAGTGCTATGCTCAAGGAACTATGTGCACTGCGGGCGGCATCTTGATTGGGAGAAGAGGGCAGAGAGCACACCGGCCACTTTAGGGTTGGGTGTCCCTGTGACATACAGAAAAGCAATTGGAATGGTAGCTGGGACATAGGGATTCTGGCCCTCTCTTTGATTAAGTTAGCTAAGGAAGGACAAGTCTCTTCATTCTGGGTCTTAGCACCTTGTCTACAGTGTGAAAAGATTAGACTGCTTTCCTCCCATCTAGTTCTATGATTCTAAGTTCTTGCTAATCCATTTGTGCCTACTTTAAAATTTAACGAAAACTACAGCTTTTGATGACAAATCTCTGAAAGTCCATCATATTTAGAAGTTACTATGACTTGGAAAACCCCTTTATTGGTAAAATTAGATGTCTCTTCACTATCCAGAGGATAAACAAGAACTAAATACTTTTTAAAAAAAAGATTTATTTATTTTTAGAACGAGAGTGCAACCAGGGGGGAGGGACAGAAGGAGAGGGACAGAGAGAATGGCAAGCAGACCCCCCACTGAGTGCAGAGCTCAATGCCAGGCCCCATCTCATGACCCTGAGATCATGCCCTGAGCGGAAACCAAGGGTCAGATGCTCAATAAACTCAGCCACCCAGGTGCCCCAGAACNGCAGAGCTCAATGCCAGGCCCCATCTCATGACCCTGAGATCATGCCCTGAGCGGAAACCAAGGGTCAGATGCTCAATAAACTCAGCCACCCAGGTGCCCCAGAACTAAATACATCTTAGAACACTTTACACCAAGTGTTAATTGTTTTTATAAAATGTTAGCAGCATTAGTCAAGTATTAGTTTGGCCTGAGACATTTGGACAAAGAAACTAAAGTTGAGTGTTTTTTATAACTATCCAAAAAGGAGTTTTGTTTTGTTATTCTCCCATTTTAAAAAGGAAACAAATGCTGGAAGGGTTGTTCTGTGTTTTTAGTCTCTTGAATCAATTATTCAGCAAAGGAGATATTTGGAAATCAATGCCAATCAGAAATTAAGACCTAGAATGGTGAAGAGACTTGTCCTCACTTAGCTAGTTTGAATTAGTTCCAACAGATTGCCTCAGTTTAACTTTGAAGGTTTGTGCCCTTGAACAAAGTGTTCTGCTTGGAGATTTAGTTAGGATTCTTGGTTGCATATAATAGAAATCCTCAAGGATACTTTATCCCAAATGCAGGGCATTCGTTGGAAGAAGGACATGTGTATGTAAGAGTAGGGTCTCATAAAACCCGAGGGCCTCAGGACCCTAGGATGTGGAGATGCGGATGGGCCTCAGGACCAACTGGAGTGAGGGCTCCAGAGATTTCAGGGCTCTCTATCTCTTTTCTCTGTTGGTCTCTGCTCTTCTCTGAATCATTTTTTCTCTTTCTGCATATCTACTTCTATTCCCTCTTCCATAGGGGGGAGCATGGCCACCCACAATTCCCAGGTTTACATCTCCTCTCTTTAGAGACAATGCAGGCTAAGACTGGAACCCCTTAGGCCTGCTTCCCAATCCCCCAGGAAGAGGCTCCTTGGTCTAGTGTGGGTTGGGTGTCATGCTGGTTTACTATGGTGGGGGCGAGGGCAGGAACAGCTCACGGGATACTATCAGGTCTGCTGAGAGCCCAAAGATGGTGATATAAATGTGTATCTCAGAAAGGGACAGTTTCTAGAAATTAATGGGACGTGGAGAGGAGGGGAGCAAATTTGGACAACCAACCCAATGAATGACCAAAAACACTTTCAGGGAGTTGTCAACTAAATTTATAAAGTGACTGCTTTATATAAATGTCCTATATGTGCCTTTCCAAATTTTAGGAAAGCTAGTTTTTATAGCCTTTGGGGAGATTTTTTAAAAAGAGCGTGCCTGAACTAAGCAATATATTAGAACCAAAATATTGCCTGATACAGTTTATGAGTAGATTTGCTTCTAGAATCCGATATTGGTCATGACATTGTAAATTTTCTCTTCAAATATGTTTCTTCTTCGTAGGCTTTTCAGAGACTATGGGATGCTAGAAGATTTATACACAGCTAAGTCCTTAGTGGAAGTGGGGTTCTATACAGAGCAGATTACCATCCCAGAGTCTGCATGTGGTCTCTTCCACACCACAGCAACTCACTGGGACCCTGACCCACAGTATCCAAGAATTGAGAACAACAAAAATCGTAAAGATAACCACATTTCTTGAACTGAGTTACACTGATTGCTTGAACTGAACCATATTAATGAAGAACAAAAGGTGGTGGCAAGAAGGAATGATGGGTTCCATGCAGTTCACAGGGCTGCACTACTGCAGGGCTGTGTGCTTGAGGTTCCCTTTCTCTTATTCTGAAGTAAGCAGCGGCTGCCACGCGGTTTTGGCTGCCCTTTGTGTTGTGCATATTTCCTGTGATTATATTTAGTCAATTTTTACTTTTTGGAATTTAACCTGCAATTTTCAGGATGTGTGATTTTGTATTAACCTTTCAATTACCAGGTCCAGCAGATTATGAGCCAAAAAGCTTCATTATTCAAGCACTTACAGTGTTTTATCATTTAAAATCCCACTTTATCAGCAAGGAGCTTGGTTTCTCTTTATTGAATTCTCAAAGTGATTGTTTAATGGAGGAACGATTAAAATGTCACACCATTTATCCCATGCCACAAGCAGAAAGATCGCAGGAGAGTTGGTGACCTACACTCCATCTTTTTCCGTAAAGGATTTCAAGCGTACTACAACTATAGCACAAATAATAAATAAATAATGGTAAAGGTAAATAGTAATAAAGAATCAGGTCTGGAAAATATAACTAGGGATCAAGATGAAGAAGAGATCAAGTGAAAATCAGGAAAAGAACAACAAAACAACATATATGCTGTAAAGGGTTACAGAGCTGGCGTTTTTCAAAGTCAGATTTGAGTCTGTGCTTTCCAGGCATCCATGCTATAAGGGACACGATTAGTTGCACAGCTGCACAGTTCCCATTGTGAGAAGGGAAGGAGGGAAGGAGAAAAGGAAGGAAGGAAGGAAGGAAGGAAGGAAGGAAGGAAGGAAGGAAGGAAAGAAGGAAGGAAGGATGGATGGATGGAAGGGAGTTTCTTTAACATGTTCCACAAAAATAATTCTCTCAGAAAACCAAATTTTGCTTGCCCTTTCAAATAGCAATAAAAATAACACTTTGGATAAAATCTTTTCTCAGGAGCACTTGATATTTACTATTGCCTTGTTTCTTTAGATGTATATACAAAATAATTTAACTTTCTTGATAACTTAAGCAATTACTATAATAGCAGTACTGTTTGTTGGCAACTTGACATCTTTAAGACTCTTTGCTTTGTACGTAATATCCCCCAGGGCTCTGCTCTCTGAGTTCTTACTGCTTTTTAGCAATTTTTCAGTTTCCTCCGTGCTGGCCTAGTCCCTCTTACTGCTATTAGTGGGCCTACCTCTAAGACACTTTTTAAAATCCACCACAGGCCAAGAAACTAGATAACAAATTTGCTTAAATTCTAAAGCGAGTTTGTTAATTATGGAAAGTAAAAGTAAAAACCCTCCATGTGAGGGGCTGAGTGGCTCATCTAGGAGAAAATCTCATAAGTTGTTTTTTTTTAAAGATTTTATTTATTTATTTGACAGAGAGAGACAGCCAGCGAGAAAGGGAACACAAGCAGGGGGAGTGGGAGAGGAAGAAGCAGGCTCCCAGCGGAGCAGGGAGCCCGATGTGGGGCTCGATCCCAGGACCCCGGGATCACGCCCTGGGCCGAAGACAGATGATTAATGACTGAGCCACCCACGCACCCCTCTCATGAGTTTTAATACAGATTTATTTCTTTTGATTTTGTGTGTTCAGACATGATACTTTTGCTTTCTATAACTATGGTTTCAATCTGGATGAATAGTTGCTAAAGAAATAACTTCTGGATTCATTCATTCAATTAACATTCCTTGATCACTGTTCCAGGCACTGAGGATACAGCAATGAATAGGACAAAGTCACTGCTCACATATTCTGGTAGGAGCAGGAAATGAAACAAGTAAATAAGACGTAAACACAGAACTTCAGATTCTGACAAGTACTTGGAATAAAATTAAACAGAAGGAAGTGGTGAGGTGAGGGGTGTTAAAATAAATAGTTTAGCTTGTGTGATGAGAATTGGCCTAACAGAAAAGGTGACTTTTGAATTAAGACTTGAATGACAGGCAGGAGCCAGCCGTGGAAGATCAGGGAGGGGACGGTTCACGGCAGGGGTAGCACACGAGTCCCACGCACCTGCAGGATTACTAGTGGGCATTACTTACCAGAAAAGTCAAAACCATAGGAAGGGACAGATTGTGTAGAGCTTCACAGACTCAGAAAAGTAGTTTGAATTTTATTCTACATACAATGGGGAGCTCCTGGAGAGTTTTAAACAGGAGAGGAACACGGAAATTAAGGGAAGAGTGGATGCATTGGTGAAGTAACTTCCCTACACTCTACAGATTATAGGATTTAATATTCCTGCCTCCCACTTCCTAATCTTCCCCAAAAATCCTTGAGGCATACAATTTAACTTCCTCTGGATGATAGGCAGCTCTAATTTTTTCCTCAAAGTCTTTTAATTCTGAACTATAGATTTTATTTGTGTATTAATTTATTTATTTATTTGACAGAGAGAGAGGGAGAGAATGAGTCCGAGCAGGGGGGGCAGCAGAGGGAGAGAGAGAAGCAGACTCCCCACTGAGCAGGGGACCCCGGGATCATGACCTGAGCTGAAGGCAGAAGCTTAACTGACTGAGCCACCCAGGCGCCCCTAGTTCTGAGCTATAGGGGTATGACGAATTCATGAAGGAATAAGATAGGTGGAGGGGGAGAATACTCCAGTTCCTCATGTATTTGAGGTTTCCGCAAATGAGACTGCATTCTAATGTTAGACAATCGAGCAGATCCTTTCAAAATACGTAACCTTGAGAAATTTGATGTTATTCAGGGAAACAATGTATAGGATTTAAATTTAAAAAACTTTCTCTCTTTTTTATTATGGCAAAATGTATTGCACATAATAGGTACTCCATCAATATAACCTCTGGATTGCCTATGGCATAGCCACTCTGACTCTTTTGCTAATTCCTTCACTTCTGTCCTAAGGTTCCTTCACTTCACATTTCTAAGGCATTAAACTATGAGGCCTCCAGGCTGGTGACTTGTCAATCAAGGGGTAGTTGGCACTGTTGGAGTCAATCCAAAGTAGAATAAAATCTCAAACTATCTTTGGGGTCATAAATTTAGCATAGTGGTATTTTTATGATAATATATTTCTCTTGTGGCTTAGACTAATGTTTAAGGAGTTCTTGGGTGGGCCTGTGGCCAAAGGATTACAGTAATATTTCTCTTTGGCTCAGCTTGCTGGCCTAATTTTCTCAATCTGCTTTGCAAATAATCTCTGTGAATGATGTCCCCTCAACAGTGAGAGCTACTCTCCCAGAGAAGCAGCTTTACTCCGTGCTTCGAACAACCTATGAAATAAGTATTGTCACCATAAATAATCATTCCTACTTTTCATGCCATTTGAGAAAGCTAACGGCAAAATTCTTTCCATTTCCATCCTCAGTCTATTTTAGTAAGTGAACTTTTTCTTACAGTTCTCTCCAAACTGCTCTTCCACCCTTTTATACTGTTTGTGAACCATTTATGGCTGGCCGCCTTCTGTGCAGTTATTGGGTTGTCTTGTTGTTTGTAGCCTCGGAAGCCCTTTGGGCAAAGAAAAAGCATTGCAAAATCCAACTAGAAGGAATTATACTGTTGACTACTGTAAGTTACTCTAAGCATTGTTAGAAGAATTTTTTAAATGTTTCTGTAGGTCCTTTAGGTAGACATCAAACAGGTGGGAGACTTTTTCCCTGCTTTCTATAAGCTTGAAGTTTGAGGCAAACAAACATAGAGGCATTTTAGACATATACAAGAAACATCAGCAGAGTGAGGACAAGGGCTTGCTACTTTGTATAGGAATCAGTGTAGGCCTGCACTCTTGTGATGGCCAAATAAGAAGGTTGTTGTGCAAGTCACTATCTGCTCATCATGATTTGAGGAGAAAAGTCACCATTTCTGTTCCATTTAGTCAGGGAAAGATCCATACCGGAGATGGGCTTCAAGGGCTTTCTGAGTGAAGGAAGGAAAAGCGTGGCTGACAGAGTGTAAAGAGGGTTTGAGTATGGAGTTTCTCCTGAGTTCACGTGTGAATTTTCTTATTCATTAATAAGGAACATAACAACTGATGTAATCATATACGCACTGAGTGAATGTTTTCCTAACTGAAAACTAAGATTTCTGGGTGGTAAGCTTGTACCTTTTATTCAAAATATAAAAAATAAATTTAAAATAATAGACTGCATTTACTGAATTAAAAAATGCCATGAAAAGGAACACACATTTCAGCATAAAAATATGCATAATTTAATGCAACATTGGAGAATTTGGAGTCAGGACCAGAAAATCTGGACCATAGATGCCATGTTTGTGCAATTGAGAGCGGTAGTAGCATCCCCCCGGGATGGAGAAGATTTCTCCTCACCCTGGAAGATTTCCCTTCCCAGGTGGCAGGCAGTGACGGCAACTGATAAAGGGCCACTTTGCAAGGTGTTGCTAAGAGACAGAGGACACACAGGAACGAGTCCTTACTGTAAGCTTGATCAAAGTCACTGAATCTGAATCTATCTCCTGGTCAGAGTGTGCAGGGAGGTGGGGAGGGGCGGCTGGGCTTGGGATGCCTCTTGAATGTGACTCCTTGTGCAAGGACTACAATCTTGCCTATAGCATGTGAAGGATTCTGTCATTTGGACAGCAAATGAAAGCAGGTGATCCAGGTTGGGAGTGAGCAGAATGTGGCCTTTGAACAAAAGTGAGGTTTAGAACTTTGTGACACTATAACAACATGTCAGTTCACAACAGTAATGTATATGTGGGCTTTTCTGCACCTTTCTTCCCAGACAAAGTGATTTTGAGACCTCTTAGGCCCCTTAACCATGAAGACAGGCCAAAGAATTCATAGCATTACTATCCCTCCGTTTGCATACTTGCCTAGCATTTCCTGCACGTACAACAGTCTTTGCCTTATGAAAAAACTGGTTCCTATTCTGCTAAGAGCAGGAAAAATAATAAAATAAATTATTCATGAACTATAACTATAGCAGGTATCAAAACCCATCACCATGTTCAGAGAAAGAGGCATTTCATTATTTTTTATAAAATCACATTAAAATCTTGCTCCATACCCCCATCTTCTTGGACTAACAATAAATTCAAAATTGGGCCAAGGGTCAAGAAATTTCCATGGTACAGAAGCAGTCATGAATTCTTGCACTTACTTGTTCCTTTAGCACATGGTCAGTGTAGCACCGTCCTGGAGAGCATAGAGCCCGGAGTCAGACTCCAGGTGTGAGTCTCAGCTCTGCCTGCACCTTCCTAGCTGGGTAGCCTTGGGTGAGTTCCTTAATCTTTCTGTCCCTCAGTTTCCTCATCTGTAAAATAAAAGTGAGGGGAGTCCCTACCAGATAGAAAAAAGAATTAAGTTCTAATTTGTAAGGCACTTGGGCCCATGCCCGGCACAGAGTATGCGGATGCTGGGGAGTTCCAACTTCGATCCAACTTCGATCACCAGTACTCCATCCACCCTAACCTTTGCGAACTGCCTCTCACTTGGGCTGTGTGCCTTCAGGTCTGACAGCTCCATTGCTTCTGGGCCCCAGGGCCTGGGGTCTGGACTCCATCGGTGCTTCTGGAAGAGTAACACCTACGAAGTAGGTTAAGTCTGGAGCATGGGAGGGGAAGCAGTGGTCTCCCTCTACCTGTAGGTCTGAATAATAATTCCTTCCCTTACTCCCTTCCATCTCTGAGTATAAAGACAAAGGCTATTACTTTCTTTGTCTAATCATAACTTTAGTGTCACTTGCACCTCGTATGTGAATTCTCTATCAAGTCATCAACTACTGTGGTCCAGAACTGATGGTCCTGGAGAAAAGGAAACACACTGAAGCTCGGAAAACTTCAGGAAAACAAAAAAGAGAGCCCTCTCTAGTTGGAAGTGTGAAGTAAATTTGCGTGAGTCCTAAAACAAGGTTAGGAAGTAGGAGGTAGAAACATGAAAACCTGTAAAATCCTAAGTACAAGTCATTTCATAAACACACCCATCCTTCCTTTAATTTCTGCCTTCTCCTGCTTAAAACTCCCCCAAGGGCATTGCCTCTGAGCAGTCCCCCAGGATTAATCAGGATTCTCATTACATCCCTTGCCAGGCTCAGGCCAACACCTTCCAGACACTCGTTTTAGCATTTTTAGCATCTTCCAACAGAAGGGAAATATCTTGAGGGACATTGTACCTTGACATATAAACCCCTCCAAGGCACAGCAAAGGGCTTGGCTTAAAGGGAAGGGTGCTGAAAAAAAAAAATCAAGAGAAAATTCACAAATTCATGTTAATAAATTATTCTGCCACTCAAGATGGTTTGGAGAGGTTTTAAATTATTAGACCACATTCTAAAAATAAAACACTAAAGCTGGGTCTGCCTAGTCGAAGTAAAAAGGAAAGAGTCAAAGAAAATTTGGATTTTACAAAAATTTATTGATAAACTGTGCTGGTTCTCCGAATACAATATCCTGGATTCAAGATTCAAGTTGCTTGGTTAGTTAGTTCCAGTGTCCTCTTTTTTTTAATTTTTAGGAGGGAAAACCAATCTTTATTTGCACTTGGGTTCCAGTTCAGAGCCATCTTAAACAGGATTGCAAAGCAGGAAAAAGCACAGATCCTGGGACCAAGGTTCAAATTCCAACACAGGCATATTAACTATGTGACAATTGGTTAACATTACCCGTAGTTTCTTCAGTAAAGTGGGGAGAGCCTCACCCCAGCTTCCAGCAGCCCCTCCCTGGGCACTCTCCCTGAAAGGCAGCTTGGCTGAAGGTGCATGGGGTCTGCAAGTCTCAGTTCTGCTGGTTAGGGTAGGTCTTAAAATAGGAACTCTGCAACTGATGCAAGGACCCAGTGAGAAAAACGGCACATAGGTCTTCAATAGGTACTTGTTATCTACAAGTCTTGCCCAGGACAAGGATGTGTCCAAAGTGGGCAACAATGTGCAAAGTGGAGTGCACAAGACAATTTATTTGGTACAGAAAGAAAAAGATAGTACCCCTTTTTATGTTTTTATATCTCATCTTTTAAAATTTTTGTTTTCTGTTTTAAAGTTTACATGATGTATTAATTTGGTAGAATTCATTGCAATGATGACTGGGTTCAGGGGAAAAGGTTTAAATATTGCTAGGCATATCACACTAAAAACTAATATTAAAAACAAATATTATTTACATGACAATTTTATCTAAGTCTTATGCTTCTTGTAGCATCATGATTCATCTGAAATAGGGAGGGAGTGCCCAGAACTGTGGTCCACTTCTGCTCCAAATTTCAATATGTTGTGCAGCTTTCTCCCACATCCCCAAGTAGTTCTACACCAGCTGGGTGCCCTACAATTCAACTCAATTCTGACACTATCGACATGGAGAGAGCATCAGGTCCCGCAGGTTAGGTGTTTAGTACTACAAGACTGCCCCTTTCCACCCAGCCACCCCTATTTTAGATGCCAGACCAGGTTGTCACCTTTGCTTCTGCCCGAGTGGCTCTAGATTGGAGCTTTCCACAATCACTCCTGGAGTTCAGTTAATTTGGTAGAGCAGTCCGCAGAACTCAGAGCGACAGTTTACTTACTAGACCACCGGTTTATTATAAAAGGGTATAACTCAGGGGCGCCTGGGTGGTNGATGCCAGACCAGATTGTCACCTTTGCTTCTGCCCGAGTGGCTCTAGATTGGAGCTTTCCACAATCACTCCTGGAGTTCAGTTAATTTGCTAGAGCAGTCTGCAGAACTCAGAGCGACAGTTTACTTACTAGACCACCGGTTTATTATAAAAGGGTATAACTCGGGGGCGTCTGGGTGGTGCAGTCGTTAAGCGTCTGCCTTCGGCTCAGGGCATGATCCCAGCGTTATGGGATCGAGCCCCACATTAGGCTCCTCCGCTGTGAGCCTTCTTCTTCCTCTCCCACTCCCCCTGCTTGTGTTCCCTCTCTTGCTGGCTATCTTTATCTCTGTCAAATAAATAAATAAAATCTTAAAAAAAAAAGGGGGGTATAACTCAGGAACAGGCAGATGGAAGAGATCATAGAGTGAGGTCTGGGGAAGTGGCACAGAGCTTCCATCCCCTCACTGGACAGGTGTGCCCCCTCCCCAAATCTCCAGTGTTTGCCCACCTTTTCTGTTTGATGATGNAACTCAGGAACAGGCAGATGGAAGAGATCATAGAGTGAGGTCTGGGGAAGTGGCACAGAGCTTCCATCCCCTCACTGGACAGGTGTGCCCCCTCCCCAAATCTCCAGTGTTTGCCCACTCAATAGGTTTCTGAACCCCACCTTTTCTGTTTGATGATTGCTTAATTGCACAGGTAACAACTGATTAAATCATCAACTGTTGGTAATTGAACTCGATCTCCTGTCCCTCTCCCCTCCTTGGCGGTGTGGGGAGAGGGAGCTGGACTGAAGTTCCAACTCTAAACACAGGTTAGCTTCTGAGGGACCAGCTCTCCTCCTTAGCGGTTTTCCAGAAGTTACTTCATTAACATAATAACAGACATCTTCAAGGTCCTCTTCACTTAGGAAATTCCGAGGGTTTTAGGAGCTCTGAGCCAGGATTAGGACAAAGACTAAATGCATATTTCTTACTAGAAGTCCTAATACCACATACCAGCAATAGGCTATTTTGTGATACTCCTAACCAAAGAAAGCCCCTTCTAGTCCTGAATTCCCTAAAAACAGGATCTTCCCTTATCTTATAGGTTAAGATCCGGAGTAGGGTTGCCAGATTTAGCAAATAAAAATAGCAATATTTGAGACACACTTTTACTTTTCAGTGTAATTATTTGTTGTTTATCTGAAATTCAAATTTACTGATTTTCTATATTTTATCGAGCAACCCATGTTTGGAGGTGGACTTGTCAACTTGTCCTTGCTTGGAGTCAACTTGTTGCACTCAGCTAGCTAAGTGATCTTGGACAAATTACTTAATTCTCTGAGCCTCACTTTCTTTGTACCCCTCCATTGTTGTGAGCACCTTTTTTATAAAGGATGGCAAGCACTTGCACAGTTCTTACACATAGTAGATAAAGTTCCTACTAAATTACAGGTATTATTGTAATCACAGATGACCCTGTTACTTGTAGTTTCAAGTGTTACCTAGTTTTGCCTAATATAACCTAGTATTACCTCGTTTCAAGTATGTCTGTACAAACCTTATCTCCTTTACTAGAAGTTGGGATCCACATTTGCACAGGCCTGCACAGAATGGGTGCAGAGTATGTTGAATTCTGAATAAATACAGCCTCTACCACTTCTGTGAAGTCCGGTGGACTGGCTACTTGGCTGCCCCTCTTCCCATTCTCCTATTCCTTTCCTTTCCCTTTCCCCATATGAAGAACCAAGCTTGGTTCCTAAGTTATTTCAAGCAAACTAAGCCTTTGTGGAAACTGTTGCAGTCAGTTTTTATAGGCCAAAAGATCCCACAACATGTGTAAGATTTATTGTTCATATTAAATTGAAAAGCTCCGTTGTGTAATTCTTTGGAGCTACTGATGAAAACGAATGGCATTCCCTAGAACTGTTGTAAAGATTTAATGACACTTGCATTTCAAGCTGCTGGAAGTAAACAATTATGATGCTGGGTAGCTCTTCTTCTGCAGAGTTTAGACCGCTTAAAACAACTTGCCCTATGTTAGCTGGACATTAACTCAGGGTGTGTGAATAATCCCCATCATAACTGCGGGCTAGGGGCGCCCAGGCAGCTCAGTTGGTTAAGCGTCTGCCTTTGGCTCAGGTCATGATCTCAGGGTCCTGGGATTGAGTCCCGCATCAGGCTCCCTGCTCAGCAAGGAGCCTGCTTCTCCCTCTCTCCCCCTCGCTGCAGCTCCCCTGCTTGTGCTCTCTCTCTTTCTCTGTCAAATAAATAAACAAATAAATCTTAAAAAAAGAAAAAGGACTATGAACTAGATACAATGGAAACTTAGACATTTTTATAGAATTACAGAGCATAACAAGGATTGGGGGAGGGGACTCCAAGGACAATGACAGGGTATAGTGGGAAGGACTTCCTGGAAGGCTTACCTGTCCAGATCACCCCATGAAAGGATGAGAGGAAGAAAGAACAACCATTGTTCCCACAGTCACAGCAAGCCAACTCCAGATGGCCCCCACGCCCCTGCACCAAGGCACTTTCTCATCTTCCGTGCCAGCTCTTTGTCCTGCCCCCACTTGCTATCAAGAAGGAAGATGAAAGTGAAAAATAAAGACTGAGTGTGACTTTATTTTAAAAAGGTCCCTGACCTTAGCTTCCCCCATTTCAACTCTGTTATTACTAAGTATCCCACTAGGCCACCCATTGTACCCTGTTCTGGGAGCTCTGGCAGTATCCCTTGAAGGGGAGGGCAAATTTTCCTTGGGTCCAAGATTTTTCTAGCTGGCCTAAGAATTCAATTTACATGAGGCAGATGAATAGGAGAAAAAACCCAGTTTTATAAGGTGCACGTGGAGACTCAATAATGAAACTGAGACATAAAGAGGTGACCAAGGCAGGCAGCTTTTATACTTTTTACACAAAGAGAAAATACGTCTGCGAGGCATTGACAGGACAAAGAAAACTTAGCTTTGAAAACTTCGATTAGTAAGGAATTCTAAACAGAATTTGGGTTGTAGTAGTTAATTAGTAAAAAAAGTAACCACGGTTGTTTACACAGCCTGCTGGGCTCTAAATTTCCTGTCTCCAGGTGATGAGGACGTCTCTTTACCTTCTGGTGCTGGGAGGGTACCTTTCACATGGGAGGTGTATTTCCTGCTTCCACTTGGAGGACAGTCTAAGTGTCCTTGCACAGCCTCTTAAGTTACTTTTATTTAAAATAATCAATATGGGGGCACCTGGGTGGCTTAGTCGGTTAAGAGCCTGCCTTCGGCTCAGGTCATGATCCATCAGTCCTGGGATGGAGCCTGGTGATGGTGTAGGTGTCAGGCTCCCTGCTCAGTGGGAATCTGCTTCTCCCTCCCCCTGCTCTTACACTTGCTCTCGCTCTCTCTTCCTCTCAAATAAATAAATACATAAATAAAAAATAAAAATAAAATAAGTAAAATAACCAATATACCAGAATGGTACATTTTGGGTGGCCTGCCCTTGGCCCCTACAGCTTCATATGCAGGCTACAGAGGAGCCAAAATCAGGGTACTGGGCAATCAGTCCTGTATTCCCAGCACATGGACTTGAGCCATGAACAAATGAACTTAAGTGACCTTTGGGAATGTGGAAGATCATTGCCTTCCACATCATTATCAGAAAGCATTTCCCATGTGCCTAACTAATGGAGGGATTTTCCTTCAGAACCCAGGTGTGCATGTTGAAAGCTAAAGGGAGAACCCTGCACTTGGCAGAAAAGACAGAATGCATAGACAGATGCCAAGAGCATTTCTCCAAGCTGGCCAGCAAACAGTATAAAGGGCTGCATTTGGTAAGCCCAGTGGTCACCCAGTTGGCTCAAGGGGGGAAATAAGTCACACATAGGTGACTCCTGTGGGTCTCTCCAGAGCAGCTCCTACCTGTTTTGCCTAGCTTGCCATGCTTCACTTCACCCTGGGCCTTGAGTGTCACCCCTTGCTGCTGGCTCAAGACACACCAGGAAGGACTGTGTCTGGACCACCCAATTGTACTTCCATCTTCTATTTCTGGCTGCCATTTGTGTGGGGTTTCCTATCCTTTCACAGGCCATTTGAGTG
This sequence comes from Ailuropoda melanoleuca, assembly GCF_002007445.2. Classification (NCBI taxonomy): domain Eukaryota; kingdom Metazoa; phylum Chordata; class Mammalia; order Carnivora; family Ursidae; genus Ailuropoda; species Ailuropoda melanoleuca. The sequence goes on along the minus strand of NC_048235.1, from coordinate 28,748,943 downwards.
ATGCTCAAGAAGGTTATGATTCAGACCCGTGAGCTCATTGAATGCATTGGTTAAAGTCCAAGGGCTTTTCTGATGTCCTTTCTGTGGGAGGTGTTTTGAAGAATGCAGTGACTCTTGGTGCAATGACGGCTTTCAGTTTCCTTATCTCTCAAGTGAAGGTTTGGATGTGATGACCCGGAGTGTCTTCCATATCAAATAGTTTGTGAGCCTCTGCTATGGAATAAAAGGTATGAACATACTATAAAGCACCATAAAGTAAGGTCACTACTGTTATTATGTTTTCCCTGCATCATATCACAAACTAAGATGTAGCTTGTTACCAATTTCTCTTGATAATTCCTTCAAATGGACCAATTTTTAAAAATGATAATTGAGATAATCGAATGTCTACCCGAAGAACGAATCAGTCTTACAGCTTTAGCGTTAACTTTCACTCATTTAACAAATACTCCTTTACAGGCTTTGTGCTAGACATTAGGGAAATTAATAATAATAACAATAATAAACCCCAGAGTTCTTCTTGAAGTATATATAATCTAGCTGAGAAGACAGACATTGAATAAGTAATTAAAAGTATGAGGAGTGTTACAAGGAAGGTCAGGATGCTATAGAAATGTAAAATGGGGGCACCCAGCCTGATTTGAATGGGTAAGAAAAGCTTCCTGCCAGGAGTAACATCCAGGTTAATAATAACAGCTAACATTACTGAGTATTTTTGATACGTTGTCATGTTATGTGCATTATTTCATTTAATCTTCACAACAGCCCCATCAGATAGGGTCTATTATTATTTCTACTTACAGACCAAAAAAAAAAAAAAATCAAAGCACAAGAGGTGAAAAGCATGGCCAAGTTTCCCAGCTAACACCTGGGTATGAGCACAGGATACGAAGACCACATTCTTTACTGATTCTGGGGTAGAAGAGAAGCTGGACAAGCCTGGAGACAAAGGCTGGGTCAGATCCTGCAGGACTTGATGGCCTGTGTGAAATTGCACTGGAAGGAAGCATCAAATCGTTATGTGTGAACTTGAGAGGGAGTTTCTCATTGTCCCTCTGTTCCTTAAGATAATAATGTGCTCGTGAACAAAAAACACACTGCTTTAGAATTCAAGAAAGAAGGAGATGGGATGGTTTATATACAGTCAAAGGTATTAGGGTTTGTAAGAAGTAGAGCTTCTTTAAAAATTTTTCTCACAAGTAAGATAGATGGCATAATCTAATTTTCTAATGAGCCTTGAATAATAAAACTCTACAGTCATCTTAATGAAATTCCACCTGGTATCTATCAGATGGCAGTAACAGTGGAGGTTGACTGTTTTAATAATAGAATAATTCTAGCTAAAGTCACAAAGACATTGATTCTAGCAGGTTCTTTTTCTCAATACTTGGAATTACTACTATTTAGGGAAGAAGTGGGAATAATAAGGAAATAGTACAATGGCGGTAGGGAGGAATTTTATTTCTGACATTTTAAGCAAAGCTCTAAAAAGTTTAACTTGAACATTTCTTAGCTAGGAATGACATAACATTTAGGAGATGAATGTGCTGGGCAGCATTTAGATTCTTCAGTACTATTAGAATGTTTCCACCTTAACTTCAAAAGAAGCAATTTAAGCGTGTCCAATATTGCTTTATCTAGGTGCCTAACAAAGGCATCTTTAATATTAGGAATCCCACGCTATTAAAGCTTAATTAACTAGAATTCAGCTACCTGTAGTTCACAATGAACTTGAATTTCTTTTTGTTTTGTATCTCAGGCTTAAGGGAAATTTCCAGATAATGAGGTGTTAAAAAAAAAACAAAAATTTCCAGATAATGAGGTGTTAAAAAAAAAACAAAACCTGACTCATATATTTTTTTTTTTTAAAGATTTTATTTATTTATTCGACAGAGATAGAGACAGCCAGCGAGAGAGGGAACACAAGCAGGGGGAGTGGGAGAGGAAGAAGCAGGCTCACAGCAGAGGAGCCTGATGTGGGACTCGATCCCATAACGCCGGGATCACGCCCTGAGCCGAAGGCAGACGCTTAACCGCCGTGCCACCCAGGCGCCCCCTGACTCATATATTTTTAAGACTAAAGCATGTCATGCTGACTGTGCACTTCAGGCCATGATTCTGGGCATTCCAATTCTGCTACACTTGGGATTAAAAAGCTGAACTTGGAAATCAGATGGACCTAGCTGAGGGTCCTTATTATACTTGCTACTAGTATCCAGGCAAGTTATTTAATTTCTTGATAGCTCAATTCATTCATCTGCACAAAAGGGATTATAATTTGTCTTGCTGTAATGTAGGAAGAGTAAAAAGGGATTGCTTAAGTAAAGCAGAGAGCCAGCTCAGGCTCTTGACAGGTGCTCAAGAAACTGAAATC
>NC_048235.1:28689378-28744917 GCF_002007445.2 Ailuropoda melanoleuca | reverse complement strand
GACTTCCTGGAAGGCTCACCTGTCCAGATCACCCCATGAAAGGATGAGAGGAAGAAAGAACAACCATTGTTCCCACAGTCACAGCAAGCCAACTCCAGATGGCCCCCACGCCCCTGCACCAAGGCACTTTCTCATCTTCCGTGCCAGCTCTTTGTCCTGCCCCCACTTGCTATCAAGAAGGGAGATGAAAGTGAAAAATAAAGACTGAGTGTGACTTTATTTTTTTAAAAAGGTCCCTGACCTTAGCTTCCCCCATTTCAACTCTGTTATTACTAAGTATCCCACTAGGCCACCCATTGTACCCTGTTCTGGGAGCTCTGGCAGTATCCCTTGAAGGGGAGGGCAAATTTTCCTTGGGTCCAAGATTTTTCTAGCTGGCCTAAGAATTCAATTTACATGAGGCAGATGAATAGGAGAAAAAACCCAGTTTTATAAGGTGCACGTGGAGACTCAATAATGAAACTGAGACATAAAGAGGTGACCAAGGCAGGCAGCTTTTATACTTTTTACACAAAGAGAAAATACGTCTGCGAGGCATTGACAGGACAAAGAAAACTTAGCTTTGAAAACTTCGATTAGTAAGGAATTCTAAACAGAATTTGGGTTGTAGTAGTTAATTAGTAAAAAAAGTAACCACGGTTGTTTACACAGCCTGCTGGGCTCTAAATTTCCTGTCTCCAGGTGATGAGGACGTCTCTTTACCTTCTGGTGCTGGGAGGGTACCTTTCACATGGGAGGTGTATTTCCTGCTTCCACTTGGAGGACAGTCTAAGTGTCCTTGCACAGCCTCTTAAGTTACTTTTATTTAAAATAATCAATATGGGGGCACCTGGGTGGCTTAGTCGGTTAAGAGCCTGCCTTCGGCTCAGGTCATGATCCATCAGTCCTGGGATGGAGCCTGGTGATGGTGTAGGTGTCAGGCTCCCTGCTCAGTGGGAATCTGCTTCTCCCTCCCCCTGCTCTTACACTTGCTCTCGCTCTCTCTTCCTCTCAAATAAATAAATACATAAATAAAAAATAAAAATAAAATAAGTAAAATAACCAATATACCAGAATGGTACATTTTGGGTGGCCTGCCCTTGGCCCCTACAGCTTCATATGCAGGCTACAGAGGAGCCAAAATCAGGGTACTGGGCAATCAGTCCTGTATTCCCAGCACATGGACTTGAGCCATGAACAAATGAACTTAAGTNTGTCAGGCTCCCTGCTCAGTGGGAATCTGCTTCTCCCTCCCCCTGCTCTTACACTTGCTCTCGCTCTCTCTTCCTCTCAAATAAATAAATACATAAATAAAAAATAAAAATAAAATAAGTAAAATAACCAATATACCAGAATGGTACATTTTGGGTGGTCTGCCCTTGGCCCCTACAGCTTCATATGCAGGCTACAGAGGAGCCAAAATCAGGGCACTGGGCAATCAGTCCTGTATTCCCAGCACATGGACTTGAGCCATGAACAAATGAACTTAAGCGACCTTTGGGAATGTGGAAGATCATTGCCTTCCACATCATTATCAGAAAGCATTTCCCATGTGCCTAACTAATGGAGGGATTTTCCTTCAGAACCCAGGTGTGCATGTTGAAAGCTAAAGGGAGAACCCTGCACTTGGCAGAAAAGACAGAATGCATAGACAGATGCCAAGAGCATTTCTCCAAGCTGGCCAGCAAACAGTATAAAGGGCTGCATTTGGTAAGCCCAGTGGTCACCCAGTTGGCTCAAGGGGGGAAATAAGTCACACATAGGTGACTCCTGTGGGTCTCTCCAGAGCAGCTCCTACCTGTTTTGCCTAGCTTGCCATGCTTCACTTCACCCTGGGCCTTGAGTGTCACCCCTTGCTGCTGGCTCAAGACACACCAGGAAGGACTGTGTCTGGACCACCCAATTGTACTTCCATCTTCTATTTCTGGCTGCCATTTGTGTGGGGTTTCCTATCCTTTCACAGGCCATTTGAGTGATGCTCAAGAAGGTTATGATTCAGACCCGTGAGCTCATTGAATGCATTGGTTAAAGTCCAAGGGCTTTTCTGATGTCCTTTCTGTGGGAGGTGTTTTGAAGAATGCAGTGACTCTTGGTGCAATGACGGCTTTCAGTTTCCTTATCTCTCAAGTGAAGGTTTGGATGTGATGACCCGGAGTGTCTTCCATATCAAATAGTTTGTGAGCCTCTGCTATGGAATAAAAGGTATGAACATACTATAAAGCACCATAAAGTAAGGTCACTACTGTTATTATGTTTTCCCTGCATCATATCACAAACTAAGATGTAGCTTGTTACCAATTTCTCTTGATAATTCCTTCAAATGGACCAATTTTTAAAAATGATAATTGAGATAATCGAATGTCTACCCGAAGAACGAATCAGTCTTACAGCTTTAGCGTTAACTTTCACTCATTTAACAAATACTCCTTTACAGGCTTTGTGCTAGACATTAGGGAAATTAATAATAATAACAATAATAAACCCCAGAGTTCTTCTTGAAGTATATATAATCTAGCTGAGAAGACAGACATTGAATAAGTAATTAAAAGTATGAGGAGTGTTACAAGGAAGGTCAGGATGCTATAGAAATGTAAAATGGGGGCACCCAGCCTGATTTGAATGGGTAAGAAAAGCTTCCTGCCAGGAGTAACATCCAGGTTAATAATAACAGCTAACATTACTGAGTATTTTTGATACGTTGTCATNCGTTGTCACGTTATGTGCATTATTTCATTTAATCTTCACAACAGCCCCATCAGATAGGGTCTATTATTATTTCTACTTACAGACCAAAAAAAAAAAAAAATCAAAGCACAAGAGGTGAAAAGCATGGCCAAGTTTCCCAGCTAACACCTGGGTATGAGCACAGGATACGAAGACCACATTCTTTACTGATTCTGGGGTAGAAGAGAAGCTGGACAAGCCTGGAGACAAAGGCTGGGTCAGATCCTGCAGGACTTGATGGCCTGTGTGAAATTGCACTGGAAGGAAGCATCAAATCGTTATGTGTGAACTTGAGAGGGAGTTTCTCATTGTCCCTCTGTTCCTTAAGATAATAATGTGCTCGTGTACAAAAAANAATGTGCTCGTGAACAAAAAACACACTGCTTTAGAATTCAAGAAAGAAGGAGATGGGATGGTTTATATACAGTCAAAGGTATTAGGGTTTGTAAGAAGTAGAGCTTCTTTAAAAATNACACACTGCTTTAGAATTCAAGAAAGAAGGAGATGGGATGGTTTATATACAGTCAAAGGTATTAGGGTTTGTGAGAAGTAGAGTTTCTTTAAAACAATTTTCTCACAAGTAAGATAGATGGCATAATCTAATTTTCTAATGAGCCTTGAATAATAAAACTCTACAGTCATCTTAATGAAATTCCACCTGGTATCTATCAGATGGCAGTAACAGTGGAGGTTGACTGTTTTAATAATAGAATAATTCTAGCTAAAGTCACAAAGACATTGATTCTAGCAGGTTCTTTTTCTCAATACTTGGAATTACTACTATTTAGGGAAGAAGTGGGAATAATAAGGAAATAGTACAATGGCGGTAGGGAGGAATTTTATTTCTGACATTTTAAGCAAAGCTCTAAAAAGTTTAACTTGAACATTTCTTAGCTAGGAATGACATAACATTTAGGAGATGAATGTGCTGGGCAGCATTTAGATTCTTCAGTACTATTAGAATGTTTCCACCTTAACTTCAAAAGAAGCAATTTAAGCGTGTCCAATATTGCTTTATCTAGGTGCCTAACAAAGGCATCTTTAATATTAGGAATCCCACGCTATTAAAGCTTAATTAACTAGAATTCAGCTACCTGTAGTTCACAATGAACTTGAATTTCTTTTTGTTTTGTATCTCAGGCTTAAGGGAAATTTCCAGATAATGAGGTGTTAAAAAAAAAACAAAACCTGACTCNCAATTTAAGCGTGTCCAATATTGCTTTATCTAGGTGCCTAACAAAGGCATCTTTAATATTAGGAATCCCACGCTATTAAAGCTTAATTAACTAGAATTCAGCTACCTGTAGTTCACAATTAACTTGAATTTCTTTTTGTTTTGTATCTCAGGCTTAAGGGAAATTTCCAGATAATGAGGTGTTAAAAAAACAAAACAAAACCTGACTCATATATTTTTAAGACTAAAGCATGTCATGCTGACTGTGCACTTCAGGCCATGATTCTGGGCATTCCAATTCTGCTACACTTGGGATTAAAAAGCTGAACTTGGAAATCAGATGGACCTAGCTGAGGGTCCTTATTATACTTGCTACTAGTATCCAGGCAAGTTATTTAATTTCTTGATAGCTCAATTCATTCATCTGCACAAAAGGGATAATAATTTGTCTTGCTGTAATGTAGGAAGAGTAAAAAGGGATTGCTTAAGTAAAGCAGAGAGCCAGCTCAGGCTCTTGACAGGTGCTCAAGAAACTGAAATCATCGAGCTGTACTACAAAGCTGTGATCACAAAGACAGCATGGTACTGGCACAAAAACAGACACATAGACCAATGGAACAAAATAGAGAACCCAGAAATGGACCCTCGACTCTTTGGGCAACTAATCTTTGATAAAGCAGGAAAAAACATCCGGTGGAAAAAAGACAGTCTCTTCAATAAATGGTGCTGGGAAAATTGGACAGCTACATGCAAAAGAATGAAACTTGACCACTCTCTCACACCATACACAAAAATAAACTCCAAATGGATGAAAGACCTCGATGTGAGACAGGAATCCATCAAAATCCTGGAGCAGAACCTAGGCAACAACTTCTATGACATCGGCCAGAGCAACCTTTTTCACGACACATCGCCAAAGGCAAGAGAAATAAAAGATAAAATGAACTTATGGGACTTTATCAGGATAAAGAGCTTCTGCACAGCCAAGGAAACAGTCAAAAAAACTAAGAGACAGCCCACGGAATGGGAGAATATATTTGCAAAGGACACCACAGATAAAGGACTGGTATCCAAGATCTACAAAGAACTTCTCAAACTCAATACACGAGAAACAAATAAACAAATCATAAAATGGGCAGAAGATATGAACAGACACTTTTCCAATGAAGACATACAAATGGCTAACAGACACATGAAAAAATGTTCAAAATCATTAGCCATCAGGGAAATTCAAATCAAAACCACACTGAGANGAAACAAACTGAAGACTTCAGAGGGGAGGGGGGTGGGGGAATGGGATAGACTGGTGATGGGTAGTAAGGAGGGCACGTATTGCATGGTGCACTGGGTGTTACACGCAACTAATGAAGCATCGAACTTTACATTGGAATCCGGGGATGTACTGTATGGTGACTAACATAATATAATAAAAAATCATTAAAAAAAAAGTACATATTGAAAACAAAACAAAAGAAACTGAAATCATTTAAAACCAAGATTTAGCCATCCCAATATCATAAATAATAATTTTAAAAAGTGACATTATGTTTGAAATTCAGTACTCTTATAGAAAATTATGCCTTCATTTTTTCAAAAACTACTTTTAACAATGATGATTAAAATTAAAATATTTCCTGGTTAAAACTTGGTAAGCTACAATTAAAATCAGGTAATTAGAATGCCCAATTTAGAAAATATTCAGGTTAACAAAGACTTGATTCTTTACATATTCAGAAACTACAGTGTTTTATCTACCAAAAAAAAAAAAAATAGGATCACCTTCCAGAGTCAATAGAATGGTCAAGTTTGAGTTTAGCGAAGTTTAAATCAACTGCCATAGAAATTAGTGTTATGTTTCTCTGCCTATTTAAGCTAATTCCACATTTTTCAGGTCTCACTGTCTTGGACATGCCTTCTAATTAATTTCATAGTTTTGTGTTTTGCTGAATACCTATTACCGCATTTATTTTGCAGGGATAATAGACTTTTTTCTTGACTAGTTTTGAATGGTTCTGAATTTTCTTTTCTTTTGCATTTGGGGCAAAACAGACAAATCACATAGATATGACTTTGAAAAGATCGATTTTCAAATATAGGTTATACCATATGTATATAGTAACACCTGTGTAAAAAATACACTAATCTATCTGATTGGTTAATATGGATTTTGGTGTAATGTAATGTTTCCCAAAAACATAAACTTTAAGTAGTAACACAACTTTTATTATTTTTGTTTTAAAAGTTATATATTTTAGGGGGACCTGGGTGGCTCAGTCGTTAAGCGTCTGCCTTTGGCTCTGGGCGTGATCCCAGGGTCCTGGGGTCGAGCCTGGCGTCAGGCTCCCTGCTCTGCTGGGAGCCAGCTTCTTCCTCTCCCACTCCCCCTGCTTGTGCTCTCTCTCACTGGCTGTCTCTCTCTCTGTTAAATAAATAAATAAAATCTTTAAAAAAAAGTTATGTATTTTAAAGAATACTAGTATATACCTTCTACTTATAGAAAATGATACTGGTTTGTCATTTATTGATGGTAATTCTAGAGATTCCTTCTTAAATTATTTAAGTAAAAATCGTTGTAGGAATTGAACAGATTTTATTCATATGCAACAAAAATTGTACATATGATGTGTGAGTAGGTGAAACTAGGGGAACAGTGGAATATTGCTGCTCTTAGCTTCACAACTTGGGCAAGTCACCTCACTTTTTTTTTTCACTTCACTTTTCTAAGCTTTGGCTTCCTCACCTACCAAATGGGAATTGGACCTTATGATCACCACATCAACTGTAAGCATCCTGAGCTTACAACCACATTTACTCATCTTTCTCTCCCAACTGCCAACATAGTGAGAGAAACTGCCATGTGGCTCAATGTAGGACTGTAAGTTTCGCTAAACTAATTGGAACCCCTTCAATTCTACCATTTGAGGGTGCCTCTAAGTCTATAGTAATTAGTATGTCAATTCTCTTTTCAGTTGCTAACTCATAGAGATACATTGTATAGCCACAAGCTGAATATCCAAACATTGTTTTCCTTTTCGTGTGTGTGTGTGTGTGTGCGTGTGCGCATGCGCACGCGTGTGCCCTGGACATGTGAGGTGCAATGAAGGAAATAAGAGAAGTGTCAGAAATGGTGAATGTCCTCAAGGAGTTTACAGGGAAGGCAGTCAGAGGGCAGGTTAGGCATGTGGTGAGCAAATATAATTGGATGTGGCAAATTTCACCCAGGATGGGGAGATGAAAGTTGTCAGCAAGTTTGAGGAGGAGATAGAACATGGCCTGGAAGGAAAAGGAGTTTAAAATAAAGGGTGAGAAGAAGGAGAACATTCTAAGCAGGTTTAGTTAGCCGTGCATGTAAAATCTCAGCAGTGATGTTCTTAAATGTATAATTTAATAAATTTACTAGCAAACAAGCAAAATAGTAATACCTGTTTACTCCTGATTCAGGCACAGTATTTGCAAACTAACATGCTTGTTGGTTGAGTCATTTTGTTAATTCTGTCTTGTCACCAATGATTAGATTATTAACTATGTCCTTTTTAAATTTTCCAAAATAGTCTCTAACTCTAAGGATCTTGACCAATTAAATTACTTTATCTCTTTTGCTTGTTTGCTTTGTAAGTGTGGTGTGGTTGTGTGTGGGGGGGCATTTATAAGGACTGTCAACTGTGATTTCACTTATTTCTCTTTAAGAAATTCTAAGCTGTTATAGGAAAATGGGAAAGGGTAAAGACAAATGAGGCACGATCAGAGGCCACTGGTGGAGGGCGGCACCTGGCTGATGGCTGCAAAGAGTGCCAAGGCTAGAAAGGAAACCCTGGCTAATGAATGTGCCCTCCTGTGTTTTGTGGCTGATTGAAAGAGGACAAAGAAAGGGCCAGTCAGAGTCGATAGAAGCAGAGAGCCTTCAACAAGGGGCTGTTGTTACCTTGCCAAAGAAGGTATCTAGATAACCGTTGCATGACTGGCTGCTTCCATTTATCATCTTTCATTTCCCTCTTTCCTCCTTTAGTTAACTTTATAACTGAGGAAATCATGAAGAAGAATTTCATCCTATCAATAAAAAATAGACGTAACCATGAAGTGATGATCAACTTGGCTTCATCAGGAAAGCATATTTCACACTAACAAGGTCTACTGACATATATTGATGTTAGTGCTGAGCTGCGTATAAGATCTACAGATCTCTGGACTATAGATGTAAGGAAACCAATAATCCTATGAGTGAAGCTACAGATATGTGTATATTCATAAGTAAGAGGTATGATAGCAAAATCTCTATATAGATACTTCTAAAGCTGCTTCTTATAAACTCAATTAAATTTTACAGTGTTTTTTTAAAATTTTCCTTTAGTCATCTGAAACCACATAGTCCTTAAATCCCTAAGCTTCAAAATGTATTCGCTTCCTTCAGCTGACATTATTCACAAAGGAGGAGGAAAACAAATCCCAGCTCAACAAAACCTGACATTTCAGGGAGTTAGGGCCCTCCAAACATCATAATACAAAACAGTTGCTCTCATTGAAAGGTCAGTGACATTTAAGGCTGCCTTTGCTCAAAAGCACTCATCTCAAGCACCGATTTGACTGCTGCCCGGGCAGACTTGCTAATCCTTTGGTTCTCAGCGCAGTTGCTTGGAATCCAGTGCTAGGCACAGCACAAAACTAGAAGTTCCCATGGTTATAGGAGACAGAAGGCAGCCTGGGGCGGGTACCCTGGTCTGAAGGATGGCTCTACAGAGCTGGAGGGGACTCCGGCAAGCCAGAAAAAAAGAAAATGATCCAAGAGAAAGAAAAGCCTTGAACTTTCAATGAATTGTTGTTTCCTTCCTATTTCTCTCCTTTTGTTCTCTCCATAATCTGTTACCTAACCTTTCTTCTTTTTGTTGTGGGAGTGATTAAAGGTCTCAACTCAACATTCTACAAACACAGAAAATTTTTAATTTTTTGAATAAGTGATAATAAACTTGCTCTCATCATTTGCTTGCTTAGGTACTGAGGTAGGAGAAAGAGGTATCTATTTGATCTCATGAAATAAAGTATCCCAGTGTAATCTGATACTGTTTTAAATCTCAGACTTTTCTAAAAGCTTAAATCTCTCACCCTCCTGCTGAGGTTAGTTTTTTGGTCAAGGGCAGCTGCTCCTGCTACTCTTGGGCAGAGTGAGTTGCAGAGCCTGGCATACCCTGTATTCCTCGTCCTTCCCTTAGTTTTCCCATTTTTTCCCTTGGACCTGCGTCCCCTGCAGAAGCAGCAATAGAGCTGGACGGTAGGGCAACTATCTTCCTACGAGAGCGAAGGCAGCCTACAGAATCCAGAAGCCTGGGTGTGGGCACTCTTCGTGGACCCCTGCTGCGGTGCCATTCCCTAGTCTGGTTCCTGGCACAATGATACAGACTCAGCAACAGCTTGGTCTCTTTGGGTGGAGGGAAGTGCCCGTGACTTAGACCTTGATCATTCTGTTTCTCATGCTCTCTGCTAAAATGGGGATGGCAGTGTAGATGGCATACAGAGTTTGTGTGGGCAGCATTCAGCTCCAAAATGTAGCCAGCCCAAAAGATCGCTGGAGGACCGTCAAACTTTCCTGGAGCTCTTGCCAGCAGCACATGCTGTAGTCCTTCAGGCTGGACAACTCTGCTTTGCATAGTGATCACAGAGGCAAGCTATTGCCTTCCCTCCTCCACTTAATCTCATTTGGGTCACAGAAACCAGCTGGGCTCTTGTCTTGATACCCAAAGCCGCTAAGAACTGGAATGGCAATATTCTCACTTTCTCTTTCCTTGGTGTGCCCCTTGCCATGGTCTCCTCTCATCCTATTGGCCGAGGTACTGCTCAGCCTCTTGCCGTAAAAAATATCCAGATAAGTAGCTGGCACCAGTCCTTAATTTCCAGAAACATCTCCAAACTTCGGAGGACTTCTGTACAATGTACTGAGTTACTCCAGTTCATGGAGAAAGAAGAGATACTGGCAGTACTTTAGTTGGGCCTGGTAGAGTAGACAACTTGAAAAAAGTATCATAAAGAAAAATTAACTTTTGTGTATGTGCATATGTATGTGTGCACGTGTACATAGTTCTGTGAGTTTTAACACACACCTATATATACATAGACAATATATACACGTGTAAATTTGTACAACCAACCACCACTATAATCAGGAAATATAATGGTTACATCACCCCAAAAAACTCACTTGTGCTATTCCTTTACAGTTACACCCCCCCTCACCCATAATCCCTGGAAATCATGGATCTGTTCTTTAATACAATAGTTTTGTCTTTTCAAAAATGTCCTAAAAATGGAATCTCAAGTATGTAATTTTTTGAGACTTGCTTCTTTCACCCAGCTAGTCTTTTCTTTTTTTATTATGATATGTTCGTCACCATTCAGTACATCCTTAGTTTTGACGTAGTGTTCCATGATTCATTATTTGCATATAACACCCAGTGCTCCGTGCAATACGTGTCCTCCTTCATACCCAGCTCAACCAAGTCATTAGCTATTGCATGTATCCACAGTTGTTCCTTTTTGATGCAGAGTGTCCCCCGCATGGGTTCTCCACAGCTTGTTCAGCCATTTTCCCTTGGAAAGACATTGGGCTGTTTCCAAGTTTTAGTGATTGTGAATAGAGCTGCTATAAACATCCATGTACAGGTCTTGTATGAACATTAGCTTTCATTTCTCTACGAAAAATACTCGAGAGAGACTGCTAGGTCATATGGTAAGTATATGTTGAACTTTATAAAAAATAAAACAAAACTGCCAAGCTGTTTTCCTAGAATGGTTCTACCATTTTGCACTCCCACCAGCAGTGTACGAGAGATCCCATTTTTCCTCTTGCCAGGACTTGGTACTTCTGTTTCGTGTTTGTGCCATTCTAATATGGGTGTAGTGGTGTCTCCTGGTGGTTTTAGCTTGCTCTTCCCTAATGCCTATCCTTACAATCTCTTTAGTGAAGTAATTATTCAAGTCCTTTGCCCATTTTTTCCCCTTAAACCATTTATTGAGTGAATTTTTTTCTTTTTTTTTTTTAAGAGTTTATTTTTTTGACAGAAACAGAGAGACAGCGAGAGAGGGAACACGAGCAGAGGGAGTGGGAGAGGGAGAAGCAGGCTTCCCGCGGAGCAGGGAGCCCGATGCCTGTCTCGATTCCAGGACCCTGGGATCATGACCTGAGGCGCTTAACAACTGAGCCACTCAGGCTCCCATTAAGTGAATTTTTCTCTTTCTGTTTTTTCTTTTTTGAGTTTTGAATATTCTTTATATATTCTAGATGTAAGTCCTTTGTCTGATATGTGGCTTGTAAACATTTTATCAGTCTGTAGCTTATCTTTTCATTTTCTTAACAGAGTCTTTCATGAAACAAAAGTTTTTTTGATGGACTATAATTTATCATATTTTTTCTTTTATGGATCATGCTAATGGAATATCATGTCTAAAAACTCTTCATTTAATCCTAGGTCATGAGATTTTTCAATTGTTTTCTTCTAAAAGTTTTATGGTTGTAGGTTTTAGATTTAAGCTTATTACCCATTCTTAGTGAATTTTTGTGTGTGGGATTTAAATTGAGGTATATCTTTTTTTGTATAAAGGTAACCTATTTTTCCAACATCATTTGTTGAAAGGGCTATACTTTCTCCATTGAATTACTTTGGCATTATTGGTACAATGAAATAGTCATATTTGTGTGGGTCTGTTTCTGGACTCTGTTGTGTTCCCTTGACCTCTATGCATTTCTTCATGAATACCACTCTGTCTTATTACTGTAGCTTAAAGTCTTAAGATTGGATACTGTGATTCCTTCAATTTCATTATTCTTCAAAACTGCTTTAGTTATTCTAGTTCTTCTACCATTCACATATATTTTAGAATCAGGTTGTTTATACCTTTTAAAAAATCCTGCTTGGGGCAACCCTCCTGGGTCCCCTTCTTCTTCAGGAGCTTTTGGCATTTAGCTCTCGAATGTTTTTTTTAGGCTTTGCCTAACTATTGCAACTTGGGGACTTATTATAAATGGCCTATTTTTTGTTTTAGTGTCGACTTTTCTTTTTTAAATTACAGTAAAACATACATAACATAAATTTTATCATTTAAATTATTTTATTTTATTTAAGCAAACTCTATCCCCAACTTGGGGCTTGAACTCACAATCCTGAGATCAAGAGTCAAAAGCTCTACCAACTGAGCCAGCCAAGCATCCCTCGTTTTAACCATTTTATTTTTTTTATTTTTCATTTATTTTTTAAAGATTGTATTTATTTATTGGACAGAGAGACACAGTGAGAGAGGGAACAGCAGCAGGGCAAATGGGAGAGGGAGAAGCAGGCTTCCCACTGAGCAGGGAGCCTGAGGTGGGGCTCGATCCCAGGACCCTGGGATCATGACCTGAGCCAAAGGCAGACGCTTAATGACCAAGCCACCCAGGTGCCCCCATTTTAACCATTTTAAAATGTACAATTCAGTAGCATCGAGTACATTCATAATGTCATACAATTATCACCTCCATCTAATTCCAGAACTTGCTTATTATTACCCCAAAAGTGAGTGGTATTATTTTTTAAAGTTCAGTTTTCAATTGTACATTGTTATTATATAGAAATAAGACTCTTGTGTGTTTACTTTGTATCTTGTGGCCTTTCTAAATTCACTTACTAGTTCCAGGAGTTTTGTTGTAGATTTCTAGGTATTTTCTACATAGACAATCATGCAGTCTATAAATGAGGATAGTTTTATTTATTCCTTTCCAATCCATTGGGTTTTTTATTTATTTAATTTTATTTTAAAAATTGTCATTTGGTTCTTTATATCTTCTGATACTTTCTATTTTAATATTTCTTTGCAATTACTTATAATAAGAGCACTTTTATAATAGCCGTTGAAAGTCTTTTGTCGAATATCCCAGTATCTATGTCATCTTGTTTGTATTTGCTGATTATCTTTTCCCATGTGAGTTAACATATTCCTGATTCTTTGTAGGCCAAGCAATTTTGGATAGTACCCTGGACTTGTAGAATATTACTTTAGGAGACTCTGAGAATGGTTTAAATCATATGAAGGATATTGTTTTTGTTTTACCAGATTACCAGCCTGGTTAAGTTCAGGGTACAATTCCAACCCTCCTTTTGTGGTTTGTGGTTCCAATGTCAGTTCAGTTTCCAAAGCTTTTGCGAGACTATTTAAATTCTCCTCACAGGTGCACCACTCAGTGGTCACTGTGGGACCTAGTGGAGTTTATTCATTAACTCAGTTCTCAAAGTCTTTCATTTGCTAATTAGGACCAAATCCACTCACACTTGAGCCTAGGAGTTCATGAACAACTTTATGTAGTCAGGTTCCCGAGATGCTCCCTCTTCACTATCTATGTAGTATCTTCCAGTTCACTAGTTTCCTCTTTTTGATCCCCTAGCTGGAAACTTTCCACTTCCACACCTGTGCCATATCTGGGGCCAAGTGACAGGAGAAGATATGAGAGGGAAAGGGTGAGAAAGATTGGGGCCTCTGGGTGGCTCAGTCATTAAGCGTCTGCCTTCGGCTCAGGGCGTGGTCCCAGCATTCTGGGATCGAGCCCCACATCAGGCTCTTCCGCTATGAGCCTGCTTCTTCCTCTCCCACTCCCCCTGCTTGTGTTCCCTCTCTCGCTGCCTGTCTCTCTCTGTGTCAAATAAATAAATAAAATCTTTTAAAAAAAAGGATGAGAAAGATGAAAGAAAAGGAAAGCAATGGGATTTGATCCCACTTCTGAGAGCTGCAACTCCACTGAAGAGAGAAAAAGTTTCTCTCCTTTTGAGTTTTGGAGTTTGGGCTCCAGCAGGTTGCTGTTGCCACTGCTATCATTGCTGCCACCATTGACACAGGATAATCTGGTGGCTGGTACCTGAAAAATTAAAGAAAATAAAAAATAAAAAGGTGATTTCCCCCACACTCTCTGAAATTTAGTAGATCCCTACATTGCTTCTCAAGCCAGAACTAGAGTACGTCTCCTGATTTCTCTCTATACGTATCACACACTTGCACATTTCCAGCTATCTCAAGTTCAGGCTGCAGCATACGGGAGGGAAAATAAAATGGTAAACTCATCAATGGTTCAGTGCTATTTTGAATTACGGTGTTCCCTGATCTGCGTGCTGGTATATATTTCCTTTGTTGGGTCTTCAAATATCTGAACCATGCTTTCTGTCTATGTTTTATACTTGCATTCAGTGGGAGACAAGAAGCATGTGCTTATGCCATCATACCTAGAAACAGAAGTTCTGATGAGTTTTGCATGACATAATTTTTTTAACCCAACCAATTTTGATTTGATGAAGTGCTGTTAATTAAGGCATCATTACATAAAATTAGAATAAGATTACTAGAGCTATACTCTTTCCATGTCTCAGCTTTCTCTTCTGAAAGTGAAGATAATAATAATTTTTACTTTACAGAGTTGTTATGAGATTTAGATGACTAATGTATATGTAACACTTAGAATTGTGCCTCAAACATAGTGTTATATAAGCTTTTGATATCATCAACATGCACCATTAGAAAGACATAAATCATTTTGTGATAGTAGATCTATTTTTGATATTTCAAATATTTGTGCAAATGGAGATAAAAAGACAAATTTTAAGCAATTATATAGAATGTAGGAAAAAGTAAGATAAATATAATATCAATTTTAGACTGATGTATGAAAGCTAAGCAAGTAAAGTACAATGAAGTTTAGATCTGAAAGTTAAGCAATAAAAAATCCACTGAAAATCTGGCATTCTTTCTCTACTACACATGCCACTTTGTAAAAGTAAACCACGATTATCCTTGAAACTACTGCAAACATGAATTTTCTTATTAGATGAATATATAATTTCTCATTGTTTCTCTGAAGAACAATTTAGCAAGAATCCAAAACTCATTCATTTCTAAAGGCTGAAAAAATTAGGATTCCCTACTAAAACTACTCCCTCGGTTTGGGAGAGCACTGAGTCTTAGTTTTCTTCTTTCTTTCTTTTTTTTTTTTTAAGATTTTATTTATTTATTTGCCAGAGAGAGAGACAGCCAGTGAGAGAGGGAACACAAGCAGGGGGAGTGGGAGAGGAAGAAGCAGGCTGATAGCAGAGGAGCCTGATATGGGGCTCGATCCCAGGACTCTGAGATCACGCCCTGAGCAGAAGGCAAATGCTTAACGACTGAGCCACCCAGGTGCCCTGAGTCTTATTTTTCAAACTAATAACCATTTACATCTGCTGAGTTGAATTTCCCTTAAAAAGTCCCATCCAAGTTGCTTTAGAAGTGTCCCTTCCATTCTTGCTGTTGTTTGTACACGGGAACAGTCACACTAACAATTCTGTATATATTGTCAGGCCTTTTGTTGTTCTCAGACATTCTTGGGGGTTAGTCTTTAAGTCAGGGATGGGACATTCATTCACAGTTTTTCAAAGGAGCGTAGCCATAATTTTAGCTTGGTTAGCTGGCAACATTCTTATTTCATTCGTATCTCTAAAATGTCAACGTAGTCCAGCCCTGTTTCTCTTTAGAAATATTTTCTTCAAATGTAAAGAAAATTAACCCATAAGTCCCCAAACTGTGCCTACTTAAATTACACAAGTACTATAGGCACAGTCTGAGTGACAAAGATGACGACTACCTCCAGGAGGAAACCTCTCTAACCCTTTCTACTCCTGTGTTGTATCTTACCTGACACCCGCTCCCAGCTCTCAGTAGTCATCCTCTAACCTGTATAGAACCAACTGGAAGAAAGAAACTTTTACATCTCCTTATTCTGCCATTATTCCCTTATGCCAGTGGGGCTAGCTCAAGAGAAGGCCTAGAGAAGACAGGGAAGTTTCTGAATTTTGGAACCCATCTTCTCTTATGCTGGAGAGGAGAGGGCACAGAGTGTGGACCTCTGAGGAGACGTGACAATTACGATGTGATCTGGGCTTTCAGGGATTACCTCCAAGACTAGTCTGGAGTGCCCAAATCTCCTTTCCTTCAGACTCCTATACAATCAGCTTGCAGGCCCCTCAACTTTAATTTTTCTCTCCTAGAAACTTCGGAGTGTGAGTAATGAGAGGCACAGTATCTGCTAGTCAGCGAGTGATGGGTGGCAAATGAGAAGGTGGTCTTTTATTAAAAGAAGATAAATGCTAACTAGTTGTTCTAGGAGCCTGAGTTCTGCACTTCTCCACTGCTAGACATCCTGTCCATTCAACCCACCCATCAATGCGTACCATGGCCTTAAGGAAATCCTTCAGAATATCTACAGGTTGGGTCAGACACTTTCATAAATAATCAGAATTTTCTGATTTCTATAGGGAGATTGCTTGGCCTAACAGTGTGTTCAGGAAACTTTAGTCATTTATATATTGTTTTTGTGATTTTTTTCCCATAAGTTAATATCTCTGAAGTCAAGATTTGATGTTCTAATTACATGCTTTCTAATATATGTTAAAATAGGTGCATCTAACTATCAAAATACATCAGAATGTCTCAGGTGGGACACATGTATCAGTAGTTCAGAGAGCCCCAGGTGATAACAATGTCTGGTCAATGTTGTTGAGACCTCATGCTTTAAAGGTTATTGTGAAAAGAAAATGAGATGCTGTATGTGAATGTCTACCCTACTAGCCNATGAGATGCTGTATATGAATGTCTACCCTACTAGCTGGCACGTAAGTGTTGACTTTCTTATACTTGTACTAACAAAATGGGCATTTCCTTTATACCCTCTCGTTGACAACAGCTGACAAATCTCAAATAACAAATAAATGTGCTTAATAAGGTGGTGTATTCTAAATATATGCCTTCATTGGCTTCTGTCAGTGAAATCAAGTACCTCCTGATTTCACAATCCAGAGAGTAAAGGGCTTCTGTTTTGTCAGTGGTGGTTACTTGAAGCTCTTTTCTGTAGAAGAATGGTATCACCATTAAACATATGGCTGAATGGCTAGAAGGAAGGTGGTCAGTTGGCCATGAAATCCAAGGAAAGTTTTTTTGTTTTGTTTTGTTTATTTTTTGTTTTTTGTGGGTGGTTTTTTTTTTTGTTTTTTGTTTTTTGTTTTTTTTTTTTTGGTGATGGCATCAGCCTCTTGGTATATAATTGTGAATAAAAGAGGTAGGGTTTTTATCCTCTTCTAGCTTATGGTCTAATGAAAGAGAAAGACCACAAATAAACAAACAAATGAACGAAGAAACAAAGAAACAGAAAATAGAATTACAAATTGTGGAAAGTACTACAGAGAAAAAGAATAGAGAACGATGGGTGAAAATAATGGGAGACGGTAGAAGGGCAGACTTCACATAGTTAGGAAAGACCTCTCTGAAATAAAAGCATTTATGTTCAGACCTAACGGGTGAGAAGAACTTTACCAAAAGAGTAGAAAGAAAGAGCATTTCAGGATGGGGTACAAAGTCCTGAGGCTGGAAAAAAGCTTGGTGAATTTTAGAAATTGAAAGAAGACCAATGTGATAGGAACCGAGAAAGAAAACGGAAGGTAGCACGCTTACTTACTTATTACTGATGTATTTTGGTTTATTCCAAATGCTATGGGAAGTCATTGAAGAGTTTGGGTGAGGGGGATATTATAATAGGATATATATATTTAGATCACTCTGACCATAGACTGGATACAGGCAAGAATGGAAGCAGAGAACAAGTTTAGAGGCTATTCAGTGGTTCATGAGAGAAATGATATGAGAGTGGACATAAGATATATTGCAAAGTAGAATTGACAGATGATAGAAAAGAAATGGAGGGGTTGATTAAGGGAAGGAAGAATCTTGAGCAACTAGGACTATGGCAAAGACCCCAGACAAATAAATTGGTGTGTGGGGGTGGGGTGGTGGATTAAGAACTCAGTTCGGATGTATAAAGTCAGAGATCTCTCTAAGTTCATCCAAAAGGAAAGGTTGGGGAAGCAGTTGAGCTCTAGGGAGAGGATGGCGCCGAAGATAAAAGTTTAGGAATCTTCAGCATTTTGAAGTACTTAAGTCAAAGATATAGGTGAGATTACTCAGGGAATGAATGTAGAGAGAAAAGCCCAGAAGTTCAGGACAAAGCATTAGGCCTCTAAGGATTTAGAGATCAGGCAGCAGAGGAGTCTAAATGGCCACAAGGGTCAGGCACAGACACTGGCCTGTCTGAAGAAATGCTAGTGACATCCCTAAAACAGGGTCTTGGAAGCCCCCTCCTGTGCTATATTAAATAAATGCTTAGCAGGGCCCAGAAGAGGGTCCAAGATAGCAGAAAGGCTGGGGCAGAAGTGGCTCAGGACTACAACTATTTACAAGTGGTATGAAGTATTTCAATATTTTAGCAACAGGTATTGTCAAAGTGTTACAGACCAATTGAATATCAGTAGTGGATCCTGCAAAGGAAAACAGAGGCAAAACTAGAGTGGTAAGCAGAGTTTTTGGTGTCTTAGAAGCTTGAAGAGTTAATTGTGTCTAATATTGCTGAGATGAGGCAACATGCAGACTTTGACAAGAGAAATTTTGGTGGAAAGATGGGAGTGAAGCCAAATTACAGTGAGTTGAAGAGTAAATGAAGAACAGTATGCATATGCCGCTCTTGGAGAAATTTGGCTACAAAATAGAGAAGAAAATGGAGGGATGTGTAAGGAGCAATAAAATATATTTGCATGTCAGTGAGAGTAATATAGGAGAGTAAGTCCAGGGGAGAACCAAAGTAATACAGTTTTGGGAAGAAGAGAGATGAAATAGCATCAAGAGCTCATCAAAACCTAGCAAGAGAAATGAGGGAGGAGCCAGGCTGGAATGTAGGTTTGTTGGTAGTGAGATGAAAGATCACAGCCTTGAATGAGAGCTTTTCTTTTCTTTTCTTTAAATTATTTTTTTATTTTTTAATATTTATTTAAATTCCAGTTAACAACAGTGTAATATTAGTTTCAGGTGTACAATTCAGTGATTTAACACTTATATAAAACACCTGGTGCTCATCACAATACGTGCACTCCTTAATCCCCATCACCTTTAACCCATTTCCCATCCTCCTCCCCTCTGGGAACCATCAGTTTGTAAGAGTCTGTTTCTTGGTTTGCCTCTCTCTTTCTTTTTTTTCCCTATGCTCCTTTGTTTTGTTTCTTAAATGCCACATATGAGTGAAATCATATGGTATCTGTCTTTCTCATATTTTGCTTAACATAATACTCTCTAGCTCCATCCATGTTGTTGCAAATGGTGAGATTTCATTCTTTTTTATGGCTGAGTAATATATTCCATTGTATGTATAGATCAACTCTTCTTTATCTGTTTATCAGTCGATGTACATTTGGGCTGTTTCCATAATTTGGCTGTTGAAGTTAATGCTGCTATAAACATTGGGGTGCATGTATCTCCCATGAATTAGTATTTTTGTATTAGTAGAGGAATTGCTGGATCACAGGGTAGTTCTATTTTTAACATTTTGAGGAACCTCCATACTTTTCCACAGTGGCTGCACCAGTTTGCATCCCCACCAACAGTGCAGGAGGATTCCCCTTTCTCCACATCCTCGCCAACACCTGTCATTTCTTATGTTGTTGATTTTAGCCATTCTGACAGGTGTGACGTAATATCTCATTGTGGTTTTGATTTGTGTTTCCCTGGTGATACGTGATATTGAGCAACTTTTCCTGTGTCTGTTGGCCATCTGGATGTCTTCTTTGGAAAAATATCTATTCTTGTTTCTTCTGCCCATTTTAAAACTGGATTATTCTTTTTTGGGGGTGATGAGTTTTTTAAGTTCTTTATATATTTTGGATACTAACCCTTTATCGGATATGCCATTTGCAAATATCTTCTCCCATTCCATCGGTTGCCTTTTAATTTTGTTGTTTGTTTCCAGAAGACTTCTATTTTCATGAAGTCCCAGTAGTTTATTTTTGCTTTTTTTCCCTTGCCTCAGGAAACATATCTAGAAAAAGTTTCTACAGTTCATGTCAAAGAGCTTATTGCCTGTATTCTCCTCTGGATTTTAATGGTTCCATGCCTCACATTTAGGTCTTTAATCCATTTTGAATTTATTTTTGTGTATGGTGAAAGACAGTGGTCCAGTTTCATTCTTTTGCACATTGCCATCTAGTTTTCCCAACACAGTTTGTCCAAGAGACAGTCTTTTTCCCATTGGATATTCTTTACTGTTTTGTTGAAGATTAACTGTTGTGTGTTCATTTCTGGATTTCTACTGTTCCATTGATCTGTGTGTCTATTTTTGTGCTGATACCGTACTGTCTTGATCACTACAGCTTTGTTATATAACTTGAAGTCCTGAATTGTGATGTCTCCAGCTTTGCTTTTCTTTTTCAAGGCTGCTTTGGCTACTCATGGTCTTTTCTGGTTCCATACAAATTTTAGGATTATTTGTTCTAGCTCTGTGAAAAATGCTGGTGGCATTTTGATAAAGATTGCAATGAATGGGTAGATTGCTTTGGGTCATACACACATTCTAACCTGATTTGTCCTTCAGATCCATGAGCATGGAATGTTTTTCCATTTCTTTGTGTCATCTTCAATTTCTTTCATCAGTGTTTTATAGTTTTCAGAGTACAGGTCTTCCACCTCTTTGGCTAGGTTTATTTCTAGGTATCTTATTGTTTTTGGTGCAATTCTAAATGGGATTGATTCCTCGATTTCTCTTTCTGCTGTTTTATTATTGTTGTATAGAAATGCAACAGATTTCTGTACCTTGATTTTGTATCTTGCGACTTTACTGAATTCGTGAATCAGTTGTAGCAATGTCTCTTAGTGGAGTCTTTCTCGTTTTCTAGATATAGCATCATGTCATCTGCAAATAGAAGTTTGATTTCTTCCTTGACAATTTTGGAAGTTTTATTTTTTTTGTTGTCTGATTGCTATGGCTAGGACTTCTAGTACTGTGTTAAATAACAGCCGTGAGAGTGAACATCTCTGTCTTATTCCTGACTGTAGAGGAAAAGCTCTTAGTTTTCACCTATTGGGCATGATATTAGCCATGGGTTTTTCATATATGGTCTTTATTATGTTGAGGTATGTTCCCTCTAAACCTGCTTTGTTGAGGATTTTTATCATGAAGGTATGTTTGTACTTGTCAAGTGCTTTTTCTGCACCTATTGAAGTGATCATATTGTTCTTATCCTTTCTTTTATTAACATGGTGTATCAAGTTGATTGATTTGTGATTACTGAACCACTCCTGCAACCCAGGAATAAATCACACTTGATCATGTGGAATGATTCTTTTAATGTATTGTTAGATTCGGTTTGCTGGTATTTTATTGAGGATTTTGGCACCAATGTTCACCAGGGATATTGGCCTGTAGTTCTCTTTTTTAGTAGTGTCTTTATCTGGTTTTGGTATCAGGGTAATGTTGGCCTCATAGAATGAATTTGGAAGTTTTCTTTCCTTTTCTCTTTTTGGAATAGTTTGAGAAGAATAGGTATTAACTCTTCTTTAAATGTTTGGTAGAATTCTCCTGTGAAGCCATCTGGCCCTGGACTTTGTTTGTTGGGAATTTTTTGATTACTGATTCAATTCCTTTGCTGGTTATCAGTCTGTTCAGTTTTCTGTTTCTTCCCATCTCAGTTTTGGTAGTTCATGTATTTCTGGGAATTTATCCTTTTCTTCTGGGTTGTCCAATTGGTTGGCATATAGTTTTTCATAATATTCTCTTATCATTGTCTGTATTTCTGTGGTGTTGGCAGTTATTTCTCCTCTCTCATTTGTGATTTTATTTATTTGGGTCCTTTCTCTTTTCTTTTTGATAAGTCTGCCTAGAGGTTTATCAATTTTATCCATTTTTTCAAAGAATCAGCTCCTGGTTTCATTGATCTATTCTATTGGTGTTGGGTTTTTGTTTTGTTTTTAGTTTTTGTATCATTTTTTCAGCTCTAATCTTTATTATTTCTTTCCTTCTGCTGGCTTTAGGTTTTGTTTGTTGTTCCTTTTCTAACTCCCTTAGGTTTTTTATTTGAGATTTTTCTTGCTTCTTGACGTAGACCTGTACTGCTATATACATCCCTCTTAGGACCACTTTTGCTGCATCCCAAATGTTTTGAACCATTGTATTTTCATTTTCATTTGTGCCCATGTATTTTTTAATTTTTTCTTTGATTTCCTGGTTGACCCATTCATTGTTTAGTAGCATGTAGTTTAACCTCCATGTATTTGTGGCCTTTCCAAATTTTTTCTTGTGGTTGACTTCTAGTTTCATAGCAGTATAGTCAGAAAAAGATGCATGGTATGATCTCAATCATTTTGTATTTGCTGAGGCCTGATTTGTGACCTAATATGTAATCTATTACAGAGAATCTCCCATGTGAGGCTTATACTTTCTCAATGAAGAAGCAGGAAAATTAGGTCATTGCCAATAGTCCAGGAGATAAGGTGGGATTTCGGGAGCAAAAGAAGCTTCTGCAATTCCTTTTGGAAATTTTTACACAGTGAATCCCTTTATTATATGTTTATCTTTCTGTTTCATTTTATTTTGGTCTTTGTTTGTGTATTTTGAATCAGTGCAACTGAGAAAGGGGTTAGCAAGGAATACTCAGGTATATTTGCACCAGACAGATATCAGTGTTCACTTAGTTTCAGAATATGGAAACTAGAAAACCTCGAAGAGGTTTGGAATAGCTGATGAGGAAGCCTGCACAGACACCATATATATTTTGGAGTCTGAATGGAATGTTTGCTGTCTGTTGGAATTTGAAAATGAAGCAATTGCCTTGCTAACATGGTCTCCACTAAGCCATATCTTGGTTTGTCCATGCATTTTTCTGTTCTAATTAGATTGCATGCATGGAATATGTCCAATCTTTCCATCAGGAGCCTTCTCTTTACTTTGTAGCTGTACAATGAATAAAATATCTGACTCACTTCCCTTCAACTGAGAGGAACAGTTCCAAGACACATTTTAGATTTAATATAAATATTCAAACATCCAGATTCTGCCTGGCCTGCTTAATTAGGGTATAAGAGAGTCAACTTTCTTTCTTTATTTGTAAAGCCACAGTGTAACAAACTGCCCAGAGGTTACAACAGATTTCTTTCATGGCTTCTGAGTGTTAGATTTTGCATTGAAATAATACCTTTTGTCTGTTTGTACTTGAAAAAAATGAAAGGGAAGGAAGTCATCCCATGAGAAAGTTGCTATAAATGATCACATTTAGATGAGATTAAAACTCAAAGAAGCACAACAAAGGGCACAGTATTTAACATCAAGGAGGAAAAGAAAATTCAGACCAAGAAACAAATATTTTCAAGATAATAGAATATCTTTCAATAGACTGTAACTTAATAAGGTATATAGCAGCATTTTTAGTATGAGAACAAATAATTTTGGGAAGTAATGTGTTCTCTTGCCATATACATCAGCATGCGGCATGGAGACTGAAGTTGAATTGTATCGAATTTTGTATCTACCTTTGTTTGGTAGAATGGCTTTCCAGCCATGTTTAAGGTAATCTGAATACAGGAAAGGAACCACCGAGAAGATTAAATCTCTGTAGTCACAGGTCACAGAATGGGGTGTGGATTTAGTTGGGTCTAGGATTTCAGCATACTGGTCCTAATGGTGTAATTTTCGTTGTCAACACGTTTTATCTTTAGCATCAATTCTACACTTACCCTCTGAGCCTTTGCCTTTTCTTGCTATCTCGAAGATGGAAACAGTCCTTTTACCCCAGAGCTAGTGCTATAGATCATTAAAAAGTCTACGAGTCATCTAGGAAGTAGATGTGTCATTAGTTATGCATGAACCTCCTCGTCAATCACCTTCAGCTGTTCTATTAGTTAGACTAAGCTAACCTCTTCCTTGGCAGCATAGCAACCCGTGAGTCTCGGTGGATTAACACAACAAAGGTTTATTTCTTGCTCATGCAATATCAAATAAGAGAAGAGAGATCAAGCAGGTTATGCAAAGGCTTTTCATTGTCACAGTCCAGAAATGACATATACATCTCTTCCACTCACATTAAATAGGACTAGTCGCACCGTGTGCCTACCTGCAAAGGGGCTCAACATGTGGTCTTCCATGTGCCCAGGAAGAAGAAAAAAGGATAGACAAACTTCTACCGCCAATTTTCTTTCTGTTGACATTATATATATCATATAACCTGTAATATATGCAATATTGTTATTTTCTAAGTGACTTAGTTCAAAAGTCCCTCAAGCCTAGAATTGCAGATATGCCAGAATTAAAAATTGTTGGCATTGTTAGATGCATTAAGGGGGAATTTTATTAGCATGATTCCTGTTTAAGAGTAGGCCTTTTAGGGGAAAAAAAATCCCCTATTTTTATAAAATAGTTTCAGATTCATGTAGTTAGCTCACAAGTATTATTAAAACTAAGATCACCAAAAATATTAATTCCCTGGACTGCATTTGGCAAATTCCCAAGTGAAGATTCCTTGCTACATTTTTCAGCATAAAGAGAAGTAAGGGAGATGGGAGGAAAAAAACAGAGACATATGGGACAAAGAAGTTGGATCCATGCAAGATGATTATAGAGCTCTGGAAACATAATTTCCTTGCTCCCTTCCTCCCTCCCTTTGTCTCTTCCTCCCTTCCTTTCTCTCTTCTTTCCTTCAACAAATATTATTCCATCTCTGCCATATGCCACAAACCGCCTGGCACCAAGGAAACGCTCACAAACAAGGTAGTCATTGTCCCTAATTAGGGTAACACTAGGTGCTATAACAGATAAACCTCCAAATCTCAGTGGCTTAACACAATAGAAGTTTGCTTTTAATTCACATAAAATCCAAAATGTGTGTTTCAGAGAAGTGGGAGGCTGTTTTCAATCAAGTAGTTCACTCACATGGCTCCACAAACTTTACATGTGGCTTCCAAAGTGTTTGACTGCAACATGCCAGCAGAAGGGGAAAGCACATGGATGATCTCATGTAGGAGATTTTTATAGGCCTGGCCTGGGAGTACTCTCTACCGCTGCCATGTCCAAACGTGTCTAAATGCAAGGAGGGAAGATCAGAGCAGGAAAGACTGAACGGACCATAGAGAAACAGGCTGGAGGAGTCCTCTTTCGGTTTAGAGAAACAAAAATAAAAATTTTATTCATTCACTTGTTCAACAAATAATCATTAGTGCCTTCTCTTTCAGGCATTGTTCTAGGTACAGGAGATAATACAGGGAACAAGAAAAACACAATTCTTTTCTCATTAGACTAATGGTTAAGTTTAAAATATTCCTAACCAAAAATTCCACTTTTAGGCCTATACTCTCCAGAAAATCTTGTACAGGGCACCTGGGTGGCTCAGCTGGTTAAGTGTCTGCCTTCGGCTCAGGTCATGATTCCCGCATCCTGGAATCAAGTCCTGCATCAGGCTCCCTGCTCAGTGGGGAGTCTGCTTCTCCCTCTCCCCCTCCCCCAACTCATGTGCTCGCTTTCTCTCTCACAAAAACAAATAAATAAAATCTTAAAAAAAGGAAAATCTTGTACATATAAATAAGAAACCATACACAAAATGTTTACTACATTGTGCAAAAGCAAAAAAAAAATGGAAATAAATGTCCATCATTGGAAAAATAAATTATAATATATTTATTCAATAGAATACTATAAAGCAGATAAACTGAAAAAATTTGAGTGAAACTATCAACATGAACAAATCTCAAAAACACAATATTGCGGGGGGAAAAAAGTAAATTGCAGAATGATTACTGATAGATGAGGGTTACATTTAAATAAGTTTTAGAAGCCCGGAAAACAATACTGTATACTCTTCATGGATACAAATATCTTTAAAAGTTAAAAACATGCATGAGCATGGTGAACACAGAATTTAGGGTAGTGGTTGTTATTTTCAAAAATGAAGCGACAGGGAAATGGATCGGGAAGGGATACACAGAGGTCCTTGTGTGTATCTATAAAGCACAATTTCTCTTAGAAGAATCTGAAGCAAATATGGCACAATGTTTAGATTGGATAAACAGGTGAGTGCTCACCACAGCATTATCTATTTTTGTTATGAAATTTGAACTGTTTTTAGTACCCTTCTAACTACTCATTCCCTCTATCTTCTTCCCATATTGTCCCTCTCCAAACATCCTACATATCCCCTGGCTAGTATCTCAACTACTGGTCCTGCCAAGGGGAGACATTTTCCCTTCTTGCCTTGGGGTGATGCATCTGAGGCAGTATAGGAAGGCTTCTAGTGGGAAGAAGGGAGGAACAGGGCGCAGGGTTATAGGCTTTCAAGTGGGGAGGGAGTGGTAGGTAGAAACATGGTCACTGGAACCCCCTACTTACACTCAGGTCTTTACCCAAACACCTGTCCTCCCCAGCTGGTCTGATTTCCCAGCCTGGTGCACACAATGGACCCACTCACTGTCTTGTAGCCTCCAGTCCTGACCTTCAGCCATCACCAAGATTTCTAGTGACTAAAATCCTCCCACTTTGCATGGACAATTTGTCCTCTCTTGATATCCCTGGACTCCTTCCCCACCTTGGACTCTTTGATTAGCTGTATTAATGCAGAACTTCCACCCCATTCTTCAAGCTCCGAATTTGGATATTGAAGCACAGTTAGAGAAATTCCAAGAAATCCATACATACATTTATAGCAAACCAATTCTCAGCTCCTAATACTTGCTTTTATAACTTTCTGTATTTTTTTTTTTTTGGCTAACTTTCTGGCTTTATTACTATAGTAGTTTTCCAGACCACCTTTACTCTCTTCAAGCCTCCATCTTTTCTTCCACCTACCCTTACTCCATTTTTTTTTTTTTTTTAGGGAGAAGAAGGAGGGCATTGGGAGGGGTTTTTTTTGCTGTGTTTTTTTTTATAATAATTTTTTATTATGTAATGTTAGTCACCATACGGTACATCCTTAGTTTTTGATGTAATGTTCCATGATTCATTATTTGCCTATAACACCCAGTGCTCCATGCAATATGTGCCCTCCTTAATACCCATCACCAGCCTATCCCATTCCCCCACCCCCCTCCCCTCTGAAGCCCTCAGTTTGTTTCCCAGAGTCCATAGTCTCTCATGGTTCATTCCCCCTTCTTTTTACCCCCCTTCATTCCTACCAATCTTCCTGCTATTTGTTATGTTCCATAAATGAGTGAAACCATATGATAATTGTCTTTCTCTGCTTGACTTATTTCACTTAGCATAATCTCCTCCAGTCCCATCCATGTTGCAGCAAATGTTGTATAATCGTTCATTCTGGTGGCTGAGTAATACTCCGTTGTATATATGGACCACATCTTCTTAATCCAGTCATCTGTTGAAGGGCATCTTGGTTCCTTCCACAATTTAGCTATTGTGGACAATGCTGCTATGAACATTGGGGTGCATATGGCCCTTCTCTTCACTACATCTGTATCTTTGGGGTAAATACCCAGTAGTGCAATTGCTGGATCATAGCCACCTACCCTTACTCCTATCTGAGGACCTCGCCATGGAAAGGGGAAGCAAAACAGATTGTGAACACCTCACACAAATGCTGCATCCCCAATCACCTTTACCTATTTTTATTTCTACATCTGTTCTCTCTTCCTTTGTTGTAGTATAGGAGGAAGAGATTTTCCCATTCCTTCCTGGAGTTAATTCACCTACCTGTGCTCTAAATTTCTTTACATCTAAGCTGAGAGATATTATTCCCACATCATACCATCTTTTTCTAGTAGCCTGTGTAGTCTGTCATTTTCAGTTAGCTTTTTGTATGTGCGGTTTTTTGTTTTTGTTTTTGTTTTTTTTGAGTGCCTGCACTGTGCTAGATGCAGTGGATATAGTAAAGAATAAAATATGGCTCCTGCCCTCAGCTGAGTAGGGGAAGATGGTAACATGCTATTCCCCTATTATAATATAGGAACAGCATGACACAGTGAAAAATAGTTCTCCAGGTCATAGGAAGGAGCAATTATTCTGATGAGGGTTTTTTATTTCTTCAAGTCTTTCAATTGCCCCCAAGCCAATTCCCCCATTCCAGCAGCAAAATAATAGAAAAGGAGAAAATGCATGCAAATGCATTCATTAATCCATTCAGAAAATATTTATTGAGTGCCTACTATGTGTCAGCACTACTGGGGTGCTGGAGGCTTCCTAATGAGCAAAAACAGGCAAGGTCCTTGCACTTCTGGAGCTTATAGATAATTGAACAAGAAAAGTCTTAATTACACAAAATAAGTATGAGCTATAGTAAGTGCTAAAAAAAGACAATGCTGGATCATGTAAGAGACCATAATAGAAGATGTGGTCTAAATTACCATATGATTTCTCTCATCTATGGTACATAAGAACTAGGAAGATAGGTAGGGGAAGAAAGGGATAAAGAAAGGGGGGTTAATCAGAATGGGGAATGAAGCATGAGAGACTATGAACTCTGAGAAACAAACTGAGGGCTTCAGAGGGGAGGGAGGTGGGGAAATGGGATAAACTGGTGATGGGTAGTAAGGAGGGCACGTATTGCATGGTGCACTGGGTGTTATACGCAACTAATGAATCATCGAACTTTACATCAGAAACCAGGGATGTACTGTATGGTGACTAACATAATAAAAAAGAAAAACATTTAAAAAAAAAAAAGAAGATGTGGTCTAATCCCAGGAAGCAAAGAAGTCTTCCCTGGACCTGAGATAATGGAACTAAGAATTGAAGAGTGAGCACTGGTTATGGGAGCAAAGATGGAGGCAAGATGAGGGCTAGACTATGCAGAGCTCCTGTCTAGGAAGGGAGCTCGACAACGACACAGGCCTGGACGAGGCATCGAGGGAAGGGGATACCATGGAAGGCTGGGGTGCATGCATGTCAGGTGAAGAGATGCCATGTGGGAAGGGCTCACAGACCAGGGTAAGAAGCGTGTGTTTATTCTAAGAGCCACGGAGCAGTTGATGATTTAAACAAAAGGGGAATATAATCATATATATAAATAAATGAGCACTCTAGTCTCAGTGTGAGGAGCAGTGAGGAGGGGTTGGGGGTCAGCTCTGCTGAAATTGAAAGAATGCTGGACTTGGAATTGGGAATCATACATTCTATCTCCAATTTTTTAAGTCCCGTGTCTTGGGCAAACTTTTCTTCCTGAGGCTTGCTTTCCTCCTCTGGATACTGAGACTATTGGAAGAGTATTATGTGACTAGGTCCTGGTCCACAGGAGGTCTTCAGCCCAAATTTTTAATCCTGTACCTTTTTAATTTTCTCTAAGCCTCACAGCCAAAATGCATTTGACAGGTAGGGATGTGGGTGAGGGGTATAGGCTATGGAGCCCACAGCATATCTGTGGCTGAAGTTCAAAGAGCTTCAGGCAAACCTCACAGGCTCAGGAGAAGCAGAGTCATTTAAATTAGAACACTTGTTTTTTCTAATTTCCAAAATACATTTGTCAAAAACTAACTTAGCAGAGCTGAATGGCCTCTCTGACCCACATCGTATGTAATGAGATCTTGATCTAAGAATTATTGCAATCCCTATCATGAACTGGTTGGCTCGTTTGAGCAGAAGTGTCATGTTTTTTAAAATCTTGGCTTCTGCAAGACTTCAACTTTCTGCTAGGTCATGGCTGGAACCAAGAATTTTAATTGTTTCATTCCTTTCCTTGCTGTGATTGTTTTCTACTAATGGGTTAGTGAAATAAGAAGTTAAGCTAATAAGTGGCAGGGATGGGATCCAAACGCAGGGAGTCTGGCTGCAGACTTTGGATTTTGCCAGGCCACTCTGCTTTCTCACAAGTCAAAGTAGGCTGAGAAGCCAAGCGGATAAAACACCTAGATTTTTGCCTTCTCATTAAACATGAAAATAAAACCGCCTTCACCATTATCCTCTCTCATAGATCATAGAGCACGGAAAGTCTTAGAAGCACAGGAAGCTCATCCATACATACGATTTAGTTTTAAAGGCTTCCTGACCTCCTGCTTATGGTAGGACTACAACGATGGGAGATATTCTCTGCCCGCCTAATTGGAGAATATCACCTCCTTTTACAGCCTGTGAACCATGCTCCCTTTCCTACTCCCAGTTTATATGTTGAAGTCTCAACTTCCAGTACCTCAGAATGTGACTATATTTGGAGATAGGGCCTTCAAAGAGTAATGAAGATAAAATGAGGTCGTAAGTTTGAACCCTCATTCAATATGACTGGTTTCCTTATAAGAAAAGATTAGGACACAGACCACACACAGACCAAGGGGGAACCCTGGGAGGACACGGAAAGTGGCCATCTGCATGCCAAGGAAGACGAGCCTCAGAAGAAACCAAACCTGCTGATGCCTTGATCTTGGACTTGTAGCCTCCAGAACTGGGAGAAAACAAATTTCTTTTATTCAAGCTTCCCAGTCTGTGGTATTTTGCTATGGCAGCCCGAGATAATTCGCACAAAGCCTCATGTAGCTCTACCAAATCCACGTAAAATGAGAAAACCTGATTAGGTTTTCTTGCTTTCCTGCTCCTATGGATTAAATCTGACTCCGTGACAGTTTTCTATATTTTGTGAATGAGGCTGCCTACTGCTAAAGCAAATTGCCTCTCCGTATCTTTCAACTCAACATCGCACAGGTCTCACATTTATTGACCATGTTGATGATTTGGAATCTCCCCTCTCTTCTCTCTCATTTCTCTCACAAAGATATATAAGCTAGCACAATAGCAATTAAATTGCTTAGAGTACACGAAGTATTAATTCCGTAGCTAAGCTCCTTTTGCTAGTTTATGTATCTTTGTAAGCTAAATGTTTTTTACCATGATCAGTGCTATAAACCGTTTCTCCAGGAATCTTTCAAAGGCGTGGGCTTTGGGGAGACAAAGTACACCCTGCCCTCATAAAAGGATCCCATAAAAGATGACTCTAGCTGCTTTGGCCTCCAAGGTGAAGGTCTGCCAGAACTGGCAGCCTGTAGGAGAGGGTGGGGCCGCTTCTCCTTGAAGAGCCAAAGAGGTTGGCTCCGTTGCTCCACCAGGTTCACTGGCATTTGAGTTAATTTCAGTCCCTGAGGGCGGTTATCCAACCTGGCCTCACTCTGGCTGCTGCTTCTGACAGAGACTTCAGGAGAATGAATTAGAAGCTATTGGCCCTGTTCTTTGAAGTATTTGGATGTGCACATACTGTTTGTTCTAGGCTTAGGCAAGCCAAGGATGCTAACCGGTTTGTCAGTGGAGCTGCTGCATAAGCAAGGATGGAAAGTAAATTTGCAGAAAGATTCATCTGGAAAAAAAAAATCTAATCACAAGACACTCAGTGGCCCAACTAGGCTGTAAGTAGGTGCCACCTCATAGCAGAAACTCCAGAGCAGGAGGCCCACCCGGCCATGGCGTTGGCCCCTGGGCAGTGTGATAGCCAGCTTCTGCGTGGAGCATAGGCACCTTGGGATCATTGTTCTAAGGGGCTCCCATCCTTAGGAAGGGGAGGGCTGGTTCTCTGCCTTGTAAACCCACATCATTCAACATGTCCCTATTGAATAACTGCCTTGTGCCAGGTATTATGCAAGATATGGGAGAAGAGTGGTGAATAGACAGACATGGTCCCTGCCCTTTGGGCTCAATAGTATACGTGTGCAGAAAGCAAAAGTTGTGTTTCCTTCCCCTACCCACACTCTGTATCTACTTCTTCTTTGTCCTTTCTTCCATTCATTTGTCCCCTGTACTCCTACTCTCAGAGGTTTGCATCTGAGGAAGAGAGCCACAGGAAGAGTGATGCTTATCCCAGGGGGAGTGCTATAGTCTGGAAGCCTTGTGGAGGTACATGAAGGCTCTCCAGAGCGCCAAGAACTGCAGAGTTAGAGAGAGATCACTAGGCTTGCGAATCAGCGGTGCCTGTTGTCATTAGCAAATAAACAGCTGAGTGGCACTGCCTTTCTCTGCTAAGGCTCTTAAATAATTATCTATTNCCAGAGGTTTGCATCTGAGGAAGAGAGCCACAGGAAGAGTGATGCTTATCCCGGGGAGTGCTATAGCCTGGAAGCCTTGTGGAGGTACATGAAGGCTCTCCAGAGCGCCAAGAACTTCAGAGTTAGAGAGAGATCACTAGGCTTGCGAATCAGCGGTGCATGTTGTCATTAGCAAATAAACAGCTGAGTGGCACTGCCTTTCTCTGCTAAGGCTCTTAAATAATTATCTATTCAAGCTCCTAGTCTAGTTCCTGCTAAATTTACATCCCCACATACACAGGAATGAGAAGTCTGCTGGCAATGAGCCCCAGAGAGGTAGTGGGGCTTGCAGAGGATATGCTGAGAAATATACTTGCTGGCAGCTGTTGGTCCCAAGGATGCCAGCCATAAGATTTAATTCCTTATTCTCCAGATAGTAAGTGAACTGAGGATGGGTAGAGACCTCTCTTGATTGAAGACAAGTGTTCACCTGAGGCCCACACCTGAGAACTTTGTTCCTGTCCCTACTAAGTTTAATGCCTTTTCTTCTATGGTAGGACTAACAAATCATTTCACTTGGTAAGAATTGAATGATAGCAAGCTTCAGTATTAAATATCGTTTAGCAGAGTGAACAGTATTTCTTTGAACTCTTGTTGGCTTTAACAAAACCTCATCAGATCTTACTAAAAGGATTAGCATCTGGAGTTTTTATTTGGATAATCCAACATTGGCTCCAATTTGGAAAAAAAAAGTTTAGCTTGCCTTGAAAATTTAAGGCAAGGTTACACTTGGGTATTCCAAGAGGTATAAGGAAATGACAAGGGGATTATGATTAAGTAAGAAGGAGTGGCCATGACCCTTTGTTAAATCTGCCCTCAATCAGATGCATGGTGCTGGGAACTTAGCTCATATTTATTGAATAAGCAAGTGATGGCCCAAGGAAAGAAATTGGGCAATGCTGAAATGATGAATAAATCAGGATCCCCATCAGGTCTGAGAGTGTACGATCTAATTATTTCATCTTTTTCTACACAACATTTTTTTATCCCTATTGGATAATCCCAGTAGAAGTTTGCTTATGCAAACTAAACTTGAAATTAATTTCAATTGTTCTTGGTAATCATCTACTAAGGACAGAGCATAAGGGATGATGGTTATGGCCTAAAAAGAGATATAAGGAAAAGTATTTGAGAATCTAGTAATGATTAGATTGATGTGAAACTTGAATTCAACTGGGATAAAAATGCCTGCCTGTGAGAATTAAATGAATTAATGGGTATAAAGCATCTAGCATAATGCCGGCACCTAGGAGATGGCCAACACTTGTTAA
The DNA here is from genome assembly GCF_002007445.2 of Ailuropoda melanoleuca. Lineage (NCBI taxonomy): Eukaryota > Metazoa > Chordata > Mammalia > Carnivora > Ursidae > Ailuropoda > Ailuropoda melanoleuca. Next base: position 28,711,938 of record NC_048235.1, on the reverse strand, counting down.
TAACCTCTTCTCAGCCCTCTCAACACTAGCTGATTTTTAGCTGAATCAGACAGCTGGTTTCTTTCACTTCTTTCCAAATGGAAATCTAGGATTTCCTTCCCTTTAAATGGAGATGTCACTAAGGTAAGGAATTACTACCTTTCTTTCGTGCTATAGAGAAACTTCATCTTTGCAAGAGCCAAGAGTTTTCTAACCACTTGGGTAAACTTCTGTAGAGTCAGTCTTAGAGAACAGCTACTGTGAACTGCTATTTTCAAGTGCTCTATGCTGTTGCTTAGAAATGCGTATTATTTTTCCAGGAAAGATGCTTGGCCGTGTTCAAGGGAGTTTGGCTGTCAGTCTCATCTTCCTTAACACTTCTGGTATATTCAAAATAAAAGATATATGAAAGGAACATCTAGGCCCTTTGGTCAAGTTTTCCCATGATACTGTGAATCTCTTAGTTTTATATCATCCTCTCCTTAAAATTTTCTCCTGATTGCCTGTGAGAAATGAAGTCCAAATTCCTTACAATGGCATTCAAGGATTTTCGCAATTCAGACCTTAACTTTCTTCAAAGTCTCATCTCCCTCTCTCCCTGGAACATTTCTCTCCTTCTCCATCTCTACACCAAACTCGTCTTCATCCCTGGAGAATCTCCTTCGTGAAGCTTTATGGTATTGGGTAGAACAAGGTTCTTATAGTCCTTTCTTATTTCTTTCAATCCCACAGTACTTTTCATGTTTTTTTGTAATTATTTTCATGTGTTTGTCCTCACTGGACTACAAAGTCCTAGAGACCAAGACCTGGGTATTGAAAGTCACTAGATTAAGGACTATGGAATGAGTTGAAAAGGAAGAGTAAATATAGTGAAAAAGAACAGATGATAATTTATATTCACTTAATATTTGCTATAAGCTGGGTACTGTGCTGGATGCTTGCCAGGATATAATTGATATAATCTTATTTAATCTATTCAACAACCATGCAGGGATTAACCCATTTACAGATTAGTAAATAGATTTAAGGATAGAGTGACTTGTTCAGACTAATTAAGAATAGAACCTAGATTTGAATCCTATCTGATGCTCCAAAAAACCCCAGGCTCTTCACATTACACCAGGCTGGCTTGAGAAGGGAGATGCTGCAATGGAAGATACAGGCTGGCGTTAGTAAACGGTACAGATTTGGCATGGGAGGAAAAGCAGCTAGGAGACTAGCAGTGAAGCAATTGAATTGTGGAGTAATGAGGGCCTGGATAAGAGTAATAAATAGAGAATAATTAATGAAAGTGATAGACATTGACAAGGAGCCAAACTGAGAATGAAGCAAATGAAAAGCAGATTCACAGAAATCACCAGTGCAACACAGTACATGGCCTGAATGTGGCTGGGGGGCAGAGGACCTGTAGTAGGGTCAAGGCATAGTCCTTAGCCTGGATCCTCAGAGGTAGCTTCTCCTGGCCCTATGCTGGGATACCACCGAGCAGCATGTGGAGCAGAAAACCAAAAGACTCAGGTCCTGCAAAGAAATCCTAATCTGTTCAATCCTATGTGAGTATTTGCGATTTGACATGAGAGGAGGTAAGGTATTTTCCCCTAACTATAAACCTAAAGGTGGCCTGCAAAAATGATAGGTTGAATCCCATTTCTCCCCCAGCTCAGATTTGTCAAGGGCATATCAGCTGCTGTGAAGAAAGGACAGCACCTTAGCCCCACAAATGCACTAACAGATGAGAGGGTTGTCTGAGTTACGTTTGGCTGAATACCACAGTGTATGGAAAGGTTGACCCTGAACCACCACTAAAACTGTTTGAAATCTTGTTTATGTAGCATGATTCGACATGTATGAATTCTTTCCTTAGCCATTTTGGCCAAATATGCTATTTGCCAGTCTGCAGTATTTGACAAAATGTGTGGTCTGATGCTGAACATAGAATTGTCCTCCTGGTTCAAGTCTTGGGTCTTTGCTCTTTTTTTTTTTTTACTCTTTTCTGTCCTACCTGCCCTGCCCCCACCCCCCACCTTTTTGGACTTTTTGTTTCTATAAGGTCGAAGTCATTTAAGGACAAGAACCAGGTAATTGGGAAGAAGAGGTAGGACAAAGTAAGGACCATATTTTTTTGTAACTCCCTTTTACTTGCGTTATTGGCCTGCTCACTGGTAAAATATTCCTTTCGTTGATCTTTTCAAGATGGAAGTTGTATTTAACTGGAGATGAGGGCAATTATTCTTCTCTTGTAAAGTTGTGCTTTCTTTTTAGGAAGTATGATTCTTTCACAGGCATTTAATTCAATTTAAAAAAGAAAGAAAATTGAACTTTTGGCAGCAAGCTCAAGCATTATGAATGAAATTAAAATGCCCAAGTCTGTGCTCAAGAGCATTATGTGAATTTATGATACTCCTTTGAGCTCTTCATGAATTCAACTATTTTGAGTTTCAGTGGCGCATGAAAAAAGCACTTTAATGACTGCTTTTTGTTTATGTCCTCAACTTCTTTTTTTTTTAAGAAAACTGCAGAAATTCTATTAGTGTTTAGACCTGGTCAATTTCATAGATTACCTACTTTGCTGGCACAGAATTGAAGGTTTTTGATACTTCAATCACTGTCATTTGGCTGTTACATATGATTTTTTTTCACTTTATGTATTATAGAACTAGATTTATCAAGCCTGATATTTTTCTTTTAAATATGTGCTGGTTTTGCTTAGAAACATGTTGGGGACTTACATAGGAGCCTCACCCCACATTTCACTAGCATATGGAAGGGAAATCATTTTGCAGGATGTAATTCTAGAAGCTAGGTCACCTGCAAAATCACTTTGGAATTTGATAGCCTAAAAAAAAAAAAAAGAGCCCACAGGGATGAAATACCATATGGTAGGTGCAATGTGGGAATCTGAATCTTTTTCTTCTCTTTTATTATGTAAGCTTAAAAAACCACATGTTCATCCAGCTGTTTCTCATCAGTTTTGTTTTGTTCCCATATAAACACATACACATAAAATAGACAATTTTAATGAAAAGAGAAATTCTCTTTTTCCCTTAAAGTTTCTTTGATGATGGAATTCATGTAAAGCTCTAAATTATGAAAATGTACAAGTTGAGAATCCAAAGTAGAATTTAAAACAAAATGCATTTTGATTGTCTCTTTGTCTTGTCACCATTTTTCAAATATGTTCATTCTTTTAACTCTATAAAAACAACATAGGAAAAGCACAATTTTAAAATAATATTAGCAAATAAGGTTTTTGGTTTCTTTTCAACGAGAAAAGATCAATCCGAACATTTTTGCTGACAAAATCAACACAGGGAGGAATACTGGTTGTTCAGAGCATGTTGGGACATATCCTTACTGTTGTCTCATCTGTCCATTTTTTAAAAATTTTTAAGCTTATTTATTTATTTATTTTTGAGAGAGAGCACGAGTTGGGGGAGGGGCAGAGGGAGAAGCAGACTCTCTGCTGAGCAGGGAGCCCAATGTGGGACTCCATCCCGGGACCCTGGGATCATGACCTGAGCCAAAGGCAGACGCTTAACTGACTGAGCCACCCAGGTGCCCAGTCTCATCTATTTAAAAGCTGTCTAGGCATATAGTCCAGTGTGTTTATCTGATACGTATTGACTTATAGCTTTTAGCTATCTCTGTGTACACCTCTGGAAAGTTCAAGAGGTACGGTATTTCCAGCAGTTACAAAGTAACATAGAAAATATTTGGTTGTACTTTTCTACTGAATTTTATTTAAATAAAGAATAGTAATTTAGCTATCTATAGAACTTTATAGCTTTATGGTTTTTATATACATTCTCTCATTTAATCCTCACAAACGTTTACCTCTTTTATCATGAATTTAAGGCTTGGTGGACATAGATAGTTAAAATGAGTGTCAGGGTGCCTGGGTGGCTCAGTCAGTTAGGTGACCGACTCTTGGTTTCAGCTCAGGTCATGACCTCTAAGTAGTGAGATTGAGCCCTGCATCGTGCTCAGTGCGGAGTCTGTTTCAGATTCTCTCTCTTTCTCCTTTACCCTCTCCCTCTACCCCTCTCCCCACTCATGCTCTATCTTTCTCTCTCAAATAAATGGATAAAATCTTTAAAAATAAAGTAAATGAGTGTCATACAATGGGGCCCATTCACTTTGGCAGTGTTCTCTACCTCAGGGTCATATGAGCTACTAAAGATAAGATATCAGCTAGACCAGCTCCAAAGAGCCTTGTCCTTCTCTGAGTTAATGCCATTGCCATTTGGCTTCTGACTTACAGGATGTAGGGGGCCACACAAAAGTAAATAAGGTAGGTTCTACAGAAAATGGGATCAAGTCTCACAATACGGAGAATGTGGAAGTTAAAAACCCTTACATACCATGTGGTCCAAGCACGATTCACAGACAGCATCCCTAATTTCCCCCACTTTTGCTTGGATACTTCCAATAAGGGACATAGCACCTTACAAAGTAGCTTATTCAGCAAACTCATCATTTGCATTGATATTCTGGTCCAAGCCACCATAATCTCTCACCTAGCCCACTGAATCTTAGCAGGTCTTCCTGCTATCATTCTTGTCCTACCCTGATCTCCATGATCTATTCTTCATACCGAAGCAAGTGAACTTTAAAAAATGTAATCAGGACAAGTTATTCTCAGGTTTAAAATCCTCTAAGGTATTCCCACCATGCTTTAAATCTAAATCCAAACTCTTACTATGGCCTTAAGGCCCAATGACCTGGCTCACTGCCTAAGTCTCCTGCCCCTCCTTTTCTTAAGCATTCCGCCCTGACCACATGGGTCATTCTACTCTTTCCATTTCATGACATTTGTACGCTGCTCCCTGAGCCTGCTGAGCTTTTCCCATGCACCTGCGTGTGGCACATTCCCTCATTCAGTCCAATCATTGCTCAATTATTATCTCCACCAATCACCCTAACTAAAATAGGTCCCCCCAAGATCACTCATAAACACTTGACCTGCTTTATTTTTCTTCATAGTTTTATTGTTCCTTTATATTATTATTTTTATATTCGATTATAATTCACATACAGTGTCCTACTAGTTTCAGGTGTACAACATAATGACTCAGCAATTCTATACATGTCTATTTGTGTGGGTGTTTATCTTCACCTCCCCATTGTAGTTTAGCTCCATGAGGTAGGGACTTTGTCTCTCTCATTCTCTACTATATTGTCACATGGTAGGTATCCTATATATGTTGATGGAATGAATAAATTAATTATTAGAAAAATTTCCTCTCCATTTTAAGACTGAATTTATGTGCAGTGAAAGATGACCCTAAGATTCCATCCCTGGGTAATTGAAAGAAGGATGGAAGTTGGGCAGCAGGAATTGTAGGAATAAAGAGCTCAAAAGCACCTAATGTCATCCAATCTATCACCTTATTCTAGAGATAAGTTGAATAATGACCTCTAGATCATACATCCAGTACATCAAGGACTGGAATCCATGTCTTGTGTAAATTTCCCTGATTTGTGTTTTTTCCACAGCACCACACCATCTCATTTAAATCAGCAGAAGGAGATGAGTTTGGGGTATAGCTAAAACGGTAAAGGAAAGATGTTAAAGCCAGCTTTAGATATGCTGAGTTTGAAGTGTTACTGGAACATTTAGATTCAGATGTCATGTACCATAGATGTAAAAACTGAAACTCACAGATGAGCTCAGTTACCTGCATTGATTTTGTAATTCCAATTGTGGGAAAGGATGGATTGCCAAGAGTAGAGAAAGAGGAAAAAAAGAAAAGAAAAGGGAAAGAAGAGAGGGAAAAAAGGCAAAGGCCAGAATCTTTACATATGAAAGAAATTTGCAAAGAAAAAAGGATCTATGTGGTCTCACAGAGTCAAAGAAGAAAGAAAATCAACCTAGGGAAGGTCAGGTAGGATAAGTACTAGGCAGAAAGAGATGCAGTTTTAACAATGTGGGATAGAAAGTCAAATTTCTCAGGGCTGAGAGAATAAGGATGCGGGGCTTAATGGTTAAGAGCTCTGGAATTAAATTGTCTGGATTTAAATCCAGAGTTCAGCTTTACTGTATGTCCTCGGGCAAGGTTTTTAATGTCTCTAAGCTTTATTGCCTCGTATATTAAGTAGGGATAAAATTAGTATCTACCGCATGAAAGTGTTATGAGAAATAAATGAAATAATCCATTTAAATAGTTTAGTCCACTACCTGACACATAGTAACTACTCAATAAATTTAGATATTATTTCTCTTGGTAAAAGTTTAGAATATAAAGGAAGGAGAAAGATAAATTTTGGAAATTAATGGGGTCAAGGGAAGACTGCTTTTGAGTGAAAAATCCTGTAAAGAAAGGAAAAAGGATGACAAATTTAGGCATAGGGCTTAGTTTTAGGGAAGAGAAGATAGATTTTGAAATAAGAGCACAAAACAGATTATAGGGATGAGAAGAAGTGTGGATATTTTGATAAAGAGAAATGTACTCTGATGTCACGTTGACAGATCAGTCCATGGTCCCAGCTTGTTGATAGCTTTTGAGTCCTTGTTTCTTATAGTGCCACGTGTTAGCTGATAATTCCAACACTCTGAAGTGATAAGCTTGATAAGTTTGATAAGCACTGCAAAGAGCTAAGGATAGATTTCTACAACATGCTGTGAGAAAGCCTCTCCAAGTTACCATTGATCAACACTGAATCAAGTGGCTATTGATTTAACACAATCTTTTTAGAATTTCGGGTTGGAAGGCATCTGATAAGGCCATCTGGCCCAATCTCATCTGAATTCTCTCTACATCTCTAGCAGGTAGTTTCATATAAGCTGTATTTGAACAGCATCCCATTTGATATCTTGCAAACCAGACCTTTCCTCCTCAGGTTAGATTCTTCAGCATATAATGCTCTTCCCACTGATTTGCCATGGGTCTTGAAATGGTCACGTTCAATCACTCCTTAGGTTTAAGGGACAGAAGGATTCTTTTTCTTTTCTTTTTTTAAAAAGATTTATTTATTTATTTATTTGCGAGAGAGCGAGAGCAAGGGGAGGGACAGAAAGAGAGGGGAGAATCTCAAGCACACTCCCCACTGAGCATGGAGCCAGATGCAAGGTTCAATCTCAGGACCCAGAGATCATGACCTGAGCCAAAACCAAGAGTGCAACACTCAATCGACTAAGCCATCCAGGCAGCCCGACAGAAGGATTCTTTCAAACAAAAACATACCTGGGAATAAAGACACTGATAATGACTTGTCTGTAACAGTCCTCTGTTAGTCACATAGAATGACCTCAAGGATAGGTAAATTCTAATGTGGAGCAGGAGAGGCTGGAGCCCAGAGGATGTTTAAGAGCATAAGATACTGCTAAAAGGGTTAGTCCTAGAGAGTTGCAAAACAAAAGCACAAGGTATCAGAGGAAGGGAAATACTGAAATCATATTCATCCTTCTTCACACCTTTGGCTTGTTCTGACCCTAGGTGGGTAATAGGTGAGCTACCATCTAAAGAGGAGCCCAGGCCTGAGCAGTTTACTCACCGCCATCATGTAAAGGGTGACATTTCAATTACTGGAAATGAGATAGTCCATTTAGTCCATTTAAAGGGATCCAGTCAGAAGTGCTTGGATCTGGTCCAAGGTAAGAAAGTTAAAGGTATTCTCTATCTACCTGTGGATAAGATTTCCAACCCCAGCCACATAATCCCACCATAATCCAGATGTAGTCCAACCCAGCCCAGTTCAGCCCAATACTCTCTGAGTTCAGCTAATCTGAATTTTGTGTCTCCTTATTTGTAAATTACCTTACCTATCAGATTTCAGAGAGCTGATTAAAAAGCCTCTGGTGGGTCTTCCCACTTTTAAGTTCCATGATAGTAGCTCAGCTATAAGATCTCCCTGGAGACTCAAGAGGTCATAGCAAGAAGCAGGTAGGCAGTGGCACCTCCAGAATTTCAACCTAGGACACAGTTGGGGTCAATCTATTTGAAAGCAAAAGCTGCAGGCTTGTCATGGAGCTGCATCTTCTTGGCAAGTGGCTGTTTATACCGTAATTGCATAAGCACTGGGGGGACTTAGGGGAAGTTAACAAGAATTGGGAGAATCTAAGCCTGCCCCACAAACAACCCCTTGTGCCATTTCTGGAAATAGTTCCAGGTAGATGGTGTGGTAATTCTTCCAGCTCTATGCTCCTGGCAATCTCCATATCCTTTGTTCAACTTTAGGAAACTAAAAGGCTCAGCATTGGTATTTGAATATTACATCCACCGTCAGAAGATATTCCTTTCTCATCAGGAAACTTTGGTTATCTCTGTGAATTAATTTTCTCTTTTGCCTGAGTGTGTAATGTGAGTTGGTTAAGATTTGGCCAAGAGAAGTATAAAAGAGAGACTGGACAATTTGTTAAAAACAACAACAACAACAACAACAAAGAAAAGAAAAGAAGTTTAAAAAATTCTTCTTCCTAATTCAACAATGAAATTATGACTGTTAATGAAAAATGAACTGGTCAGGGTGCTTGGCTGGCTCAGTCAAGCATCTGACTCTTGATCTCAGGGTTGTGAGTTCAAGTCCCACGTTGGGCATGGAGCTTACTGTAAAAAAAAGGAAGAAAGAAAAGAAAGAAAGAAAGAAAGAAAGAAAGAAAGAAAGAAAGAAAGAAAGAAAGAAAGAAAGAAAGAGAAAGAAAGAAAAAGAAAGAAAGAAAAAAATCAACTTGTCTATTCTGGCCATGAACACTTCACCATTTATGATAATAACACTAGCATCAATACTAAACACTGTGCGGCTATTAATAGCAGCTTTCATCTTCATAGTGTTTTACCAACAACTAATTAATTAGACAAACCTATTTTAATTAGTTGCCATGGTAGTAAATAGAGGTACAGAGAAATAGTTGCCTCCATTAAATCTGTTCTTAGCTCCTGAAACATAATTCAGTTTGGGCAATAAATCATCATTATGTAGCACTATAATGTGTTTAGAATGACAATTATGTTATGTTAGTAATGAAAAGATTTGCAAGTACATGTAAATACATGCAACAGCAAATATTTATAGAGATAATTTTTATGTTTGTTACACGTAAATTTTTTTCTTTTACTGAATCTGATAGCTAAAAATGAAAATTTCATCTATAATTATTACTGTTTATATCTTACCTATTACGTTTCTTCCTGGATACCTAACCTGAGAAAAGGGTCATCAGAATGTCAGAGACAACAAAAAAATCTGCTGTTAAATTAAGTCAAGAGAGGAGTTATGGAGGAGGGTGAGAAGATAATACAGTCACCATCTTCAAGTGTCTGAGTGGTTATTGGTGGGGAAGAGGAATTGGATTGATGGTTTGTCCTCTGGGGTCCAGACCAGAGTGCACAGTAGAAGCCATGGGGAAGCGTGATCTGAGGTGTCACGGCATAGTGGTTATGGCAAATGTTCTGGAGTCAGACTGTGCTTAAATCCAGACTCTGTCCCTTCCATAGGTCAGGCTTCCTACTCCAAGCCACAGACCTGTTTCATGGGGTCATGTGGGGATTACTAAATTAATGCACTGAGAATGCGCTCAGGCCTGTGCCTAGTTTATAGTAAGCAGTGCATGAGTGTTAGCATTTTATTAGTGGAAGGTTGTTAAAAATGGAATGGGTTGCTTTGTAAGGCAACTACTCACTTCTCTGTCACCAGAAGTAATGCGGCGAAACTGAATGGCCACCTGTTAAATATATTGAATAAGGGCTTCCTGCTTTGAGTGTGAGGTTGAAATAGATAATTCCTGGGTCCATATGATTTTTGGGGAGGGAAAGGAGGAAGGACTTCTACTTTTATTCTATACTGGATTCTCGCTATAATGTAATGCTTGGGGGACTATGTTGGTGAGATAGTATTACTGGTTAAATTGTATTATATGGAGCAAACTTTTCTCTTTCAGACTTTTGCCCTGAAATAGCCTTAATTCTGGGGGAAAAAATCCACTAATTTTGACAGTCTAATCTCTGCTGGGTTTTCCTCTGAAACTCCTTAGGTAATTTTCAAATGGAGATTTTTTTCCAACTGGTTCCCCTAAGTCTATGGCTCACTATGTTCTAAAATTACAAATTTACTTCCCTTAATATCCAGAATGCTCTCTATTATACTCACATTTCCCTAAATATTTATATCGACCTTTACCTTGTGGTTTAACTCTTCTGTCAGTGAGAAAGCAGGGAACTGATCTAGGTTTTAAACAGTGGGGACTTCTTTCTCATCATTTTTCTCATTTTTATTTCCTTCTCTCTAACAACACTGTGTGGTGACAACTCTGGCCCAGTTGCACAGAGCTGCTGAAATCCATAACATTTCGGGCTTGTTTGTGGGACATGATGTTGGGTCAGTCCCAACCACCCATGAGACTGCTACTCTTGGGAGTGTGGCTGTCATATGACATAAGGCTGGGAATAACAGTGAACTGACTGAGAACCTTAAAGAGGAGCTGAGACAGAGCCAAGGGAAAAGGAAATTAAAAAAATGAATCCAGTGGAGGTAACCAAGGCAAGGGTAAAAGGCTAGACATAAACAGTACAGGAAGAGAAGGGAAACAGAAGGAAAAGAGCATACAGCAGAGAAAGAAAGAAGAGAGGTTTAAAATCTGTTCTTTTACCTTTAAACCTTACAATCACACAGATCCTTCAAATGCAACAAAACTATTCTTTTTTAAAATTTAAATTAAATTAATTAAAGTATAATGTATTATTACTTTCAGAGGTAGAGATCAGTGATTCATCAGTCTTATATAATACCTAGTGCTCATTAAATCATATGCCCTCCTTAATGTCCATCACCCAAGTTACCCCATTCCCCCCCCACAACCCTGTTTGTTTCCTATGATTAAGAGTCTCTTATGGTTTGTCTCCCTCTCTGATTTTGTCTTGTTTTATTTTTTCCTCTCTTCCCATATGATCCTCTGTTTTGTTTCTTAAATTCTACACATGAGTGAGATCATATGATAATTGTCTTTCTTTGGTTGACTTATCTCGCTTAGCATAATACCCTGTAGTTCCAACCATGTCATTGCAAATGGCAAGATTTCATTTTTTGTTGGCTGAGTAGTATTCCATTGTATATATATATATATACCACATCTTCTATCCATTCATCTGTGAATAGACATCTGGGCTCTTTCATAGTTTGGCTATTGTGGACATTGTTGCTATAAACATTGGGGTGCAAGTGCCCCTTCAAATCACTACATTTGTATCTTTGGGGGTAAATCCCTAGTAGTGCAATTGCTGCTCATAGGGTACCTCTATTTTAAACTTTTTGAGGAGCCTCCATACTGTTTTCCACAGTGGATGCACCAGCTTGCATTCCCACCAACAGTGTAAGAGGGTTCCCCTTTCTCCACATCCTTGCCAACATCTGTTGTTTCCTGACTTGTTAGTTTTAGCCATTCTGACTGGTGTGAGGTGGTATCTCCTTGTGGTTTTGATTTGTATTTCCCTGATGCCAAGTGAAGTTGAGCATTTTTTCATGCATCTGTTGGCCATTTGTGTGTCTTATTTGGAGAAATGTCTGTTCATGTCTTCTGCTCATTTCTTGATTTGATTATTTATTCTTTGGGTGTGGAGTTTGATAAGTTCTTTATAACTTTTGGATACTAGCCCTTTATCTGATACGACATTTGCAAATGTCTTCTCCCATTCTGTGCGTTGTTTTCTGGTTTTGTCAACTGTTTCCTTTGCTGTGCAAAAGCTTCTAATCTTGGTGAAGTCCCAATAGTTCACTTTTGCCTTTATTTCACTTGCCTGTGGAGATGTGTCTAGCAAGAAGTTGCTGTGGCCTAGGTCACAGAGGTTGCTGCCTGTGTTCCCTTCTATGATTTTGATGGCTTCCTGTCTCACACTGAGGTCTTTCATCCATTTTGAGTCTATTTTTGTGTATGATGCAACAAAAACTATTCTTCAGAGAAAATAAAAATTAAAGTTTGAAGGCCAAAATAGGTATTAAAAGAGAAAAAGAAAAATGTCCTTTTATAGATAGTTATTGTAGAATTAATCTTTTACTAGAAGCACTTTAACTGCGTAGGCAGCATAAACTAGTATTTCCGGTATGGGCACTTTCCATAGTAAACCACAAACGAGAAAAAAATTAAAGGAGAAAACAATCTTATATCCAAGAAAAACTAAAACATCACATTAAAAGTCTTTTTTTTCTAAACAAAATGGATTTGAAGTTAAATCCCCATTGTTTTGAGGGTGTGTGTTTGTGTGTGTGTGTGAGACATGTATGTGGCATTTTTATCAAATGACAAATTTTAAGGCATTAAAATAGCCCTCCCTCTTAAATGTTTATAGTTTCAGAATTTCTTTAGCAAAAATGTGGGCATATTCAACTTATATTCACAACAAAGAGGTGAGTTCTACACTCTGATATGAATATTGAATATTCATCAACTACAAATTACTAATACTTTCTTTGGAAATATTTTATGACCTGAAAAATTCCACAGCAAATCAATATAATTAAATTATAAAATAGGTCAACTTGGCTTTCAATTTTTTCCCTAAACATTGTATTTAACTTATAACGTAAGGGATAGATAAACTATAACTTGTGTGTGTGTGTGTGTGTGTGTGTGTGTGTTTGGGGGTAGTGTAGGGGGATAAAATGTAGATTTTGAAAAGATAAAAATTGCTCTACAAATCTTAATGTCTTTTCTATAAGGTAAAAGCATTTCTACTTGTAACTCATTTGACAAATGAAGATAGTGATAGGAATAAAATGACCAGATATGACTCAGTGGCTTCAGGTTGGCATCCTCCATTGGTCCCCTCCTTCCAGGTGTCCAGTGGCTTAAGCATCCCATTCCCAAGTCATGTTGAATGGCAGGAGGGACTCCCCTCAGAAGGTGATCATCCCTCTAAAATAGAACAGATCATTGGATGTATCCAATTATTAAATTTTTAGAGTAAAATGTTATGATGACTTTACTCAAACAATTGTCTTGCAGCCTATTCCAAGAGTCTATAAGAGGGTTTCCTCATCTGTAAAATAAAGAGATTGTGTTAAATAATCTCTAATGTCCTTTTTAGTTTTGTCTATGAAGTCAAGTCCCTTGTTCATGGTTTTATTTTTCCACCCCCATTTAGTTAACATACAGAAACAAACCTGTCATCAGAATGTAACCCACTTTCTTCAACAGGTAGCATCTAACTACACTAGAACGAATCTAATATACTTGGTAATGAACTTTCATCCTAAGTCTCCTTATTGGAGAGCCTTTAGATCATTTGTTGGGGAGGTGGGGAATACCTTCACCTACATATGTGTTTAGTACTTTTTCAGATTTTTCCTGACTTTATTGTGTCAAACAATAAAGATCAGTTCACCAGGGTAGATAATAGAATGAGTTTAAATTTGTTATATATCACCCTGTTCCCTGCTGTAATTTTACTCCTAGAAGTAGTGTGGCAAATGTGCCTAAACTGATAACTGTTTTCAGAATACATGATTCACATATTTTCCAACAACAGAATTCCCTTACAACTTTCAAAATATATTATTTGGTACTTGATTATTTGTATTGGGGCTAGGTATTAATCATGTTCTTGCTCTAATAGAAAACCTCATAAATTTTAGTAGCATAACACAATAGAAGTTTATTTCTCATTTACATCACAGAATGTATGTTACTGAATGTTCTGGTTGCTCTGGGCACTGGCAACTTCCAGATAGACAAAGAGAACAAGGAAGACTTTGGGTGTCAGGCCTTGAAGTGGCATATATTACTTCTGGGGACATTTCATTGACCGGAACTAGTAAAATGACCTCATCCAGATACCTTTGGGATAGGAAATGCAGTCTTCCTAACATGCCTAGGAGGAACTTAAAATGGGCTGGTAAACACAAGGGATTGTTTCTGCCATAGTATTCTATAGCAATGAGCCGTATTTAGCAATGAGTTGAAGAAGAGGAGCCTGAAGGGAAAGCAGCTTATCCAGGTACATTTTCCATGACCAAAGTTAGGGTGGTCCTCAGAGGTTGTAAAAATTATCATGTTGAATTTCTCCTATTTGGGTAATTCAGAAATGAAAAAGTGGTAAAACTTTAGAAATTAAGTTGATATGGAGCTGAAGAGGATAAATGCTGAATAGGAGGAAAGTGCATTATTCTGCAGAGTGTGTGCGTGCGTGTGTGTGTGTGTGTGTGTGTGTGTGTGTGTTGGGGGAGTATTTACAGAATCTGGAGATATTCTCTGTCAGATATTGGGTTCCTATTTTTGCCTGGATGCCCCACCTCCTAATCTTCCTATGGTCTATACTGGCAATATACTTTATTTTCTTTGTTGTTGGCTTAAGCTTAAGAGCTCTCTAAGCTGCAACCTTAAGAAGCTAGAAAAATAAAAGCAAATTCAATCCAAAGTAAGAAGAAAAATAGACATAAAAACAATAAAAACAGAAATCAATAAAATAGGAAATAGAAAAATAATGTAGAGTATAAAAGAAACAAAAAGTTGATTCTTTGAGAAGATCAGTAAAATTGACAAGCCTCTAGCTAAACTGATGAGGAAAAAATAGAGAGAAGACACAAATGACAAATATCAAGAATGAAAATGAGAACATGACTAGAGATCATAGAGACATTAAAAGGATAATAAGGAAATGCTATGAAAAACTTTTTTCCAATTAATTTTGACAGAAGAAATGGACAAGTTCTTTAGGAGCTCACTCAAGAACTAGATAAACCTGAAATAGATAACCATATATATTTTATATGTTATTACATACATACGTGTATACACATATGTATATTTTTTTAAGAAATTGACTTTGTAATTAAAAACCTTCTCCAAGAAAACTCCAAGTCCAGATGGCATCACAGGTAAATTATACCAAACACTTCAGGAAGAAATAATACTGATCTATACTAACTCTTTTAGAAAGTAGGAGAGAAGAAAATACTTCCCAACTCTTTTATGAGGCCAACATTACTCTGATATTCAAATCAGAAAGATACATTACAAGAAAGGAGATGTCAGGCCAATATCCTTCATAAACACAGCTGCCATGATAGTATAAATAATTAGCAAATTGAATTCAGCAACATACAAAAAGTATAATTGTTATGAACTGAATTATGTCCCCCCAAAAAACCATATGTTGAAGCCCTAACCCCAGCGTGACTGTATTTGGAGAGAGGGACTTTAAGGTTAAATGAGGTCATAAGTATGGGGACCTAAACCAATAAGACTGGTATCCTATAAGAGAGGTGGTGTCTGCAAACCCAGAAGAGAGGTCTCATTAGAAACTAACCCTACTGGCACTTTAATCTTGGACTTCAGAACTGTGAGAAAATACATTTTTGTTGGTTAAGCCACAACGTCTATAGTGATCTGTTATGGCTGCTTTAGCAGACTAATGGAGTAATAAATGGTGATCAAATGAAGTTTATCTCAAATATAGGGTTGGTTTGACATTTGAACATCAGTCAATGTAATTCTCCAAGATTATAGCATAAGAAAGAAAAATCATATGAATATCCGAATAGATACAAAAAAAGCATTTGACAAAATTCCATACCCATTCATGATGAAAGAAAGAAAGAAAGAAAAAGAAAGAAAGAAAGAAAGAAAGAAAGAAAGAGAAAGAGAAAGAGAGAAAGAAAGAAAGAAAACCTCTCAACAAACTAGGAATAGTAGGGGACTTTCTCAACCTAATAAAAATCATCTACCAAAAACTTGTAGCTAACATTACATCTAATATGGAAAAGCAAGTGCCTTCCCCCTAAGATCAGAAACGAAGCAAGAATGATTTGATTTAATATTGTACTACAGTTCCTGATCAGTGCAATAAAGCAAGAAGTAAAACCATCTTCATTCACAAATTACATAGTCAGCTATGTTGAACATTATAAGGAATTTATTTAAAAACTAGTAGAATAAGTGAGTTTAGCAAGGTCACAGGACACAAGATCAATATACAAAAACAAAATTTATTTCTCTGTGTTAATAGTAAAATATTTGAAAGTATAGTTAAGAAAATAATAACATTTACATACCATGAAAAATCATGTGACAATTGGGTATAAAGTTAATAAAATATGTGCAAATACTATACACAAGAAACTACATAACACTGATGAAAGAAATCAAAGGAGACCTTAATAAATGGATATATATATATATATAACATGTTCACGTTTCAGAAGACTAAGTGCTGTTGAGATTTTCAATGTTCTCCAAATTGACCTATAGATTTAGTGCAGTCCCAATCAAAATCCTAGTAAGCATTTTTAAAGAAATTGACAAGTTGATTTTCAAATTTATATGGAAATACTAAAGACCTAGAGAGGCAAAACAATTTTGAAAAGGAAGAACAAAGCTGAAATACTTACACTACCCCATCTCAAGATAATCTTTTAAAGAATGGTATTAGAACAACTGAATATCCATATGGAAGACACTTAGTTTATACCATACATAAAAATTAAATCATATTGTAAACATAAGAATTAAAACCATAAAACTTTTGGAAACAAACATAGGGGAAAACTTTGTGACATGATGTTAGGCAAAGATTTCTTAGGACACTAAAAACATAAATCATAAGAGAAAAAATGGTAGACTAGACTTCATTTAAATTAGAAACTTCTGTTCTTCAAAGAAACTTAAGAAATTGAAAAGGCAAGACAGAGGCAGGAAGAAAATATTTACAAAATACATACCTGACACAGAACTTGTATCCAGGATATAAAAGAATTCTTACACTTCAATAACAAGAAGACAAAAGAATCCATTAAAAAAATTTGGCAAAAGTTTTAAAAGACACTTTAGGAAAGAAGACATAGAAAATGGAAATAAGCACATAAAAGGAAGCTCAATACCATTCGTCATTAAGACGCGCTAACCAAACTGCAGTGATAGCTTACTAACTACACATACAAAAAGTCAAAATTGAAAAAAAAATTGGTAATACCAAATGTTGGCAACAATGTAGAAAATTAGGATTCTCATACCTTGCAAATGGGAATGTAAAATAATATGGCCAATTTGGAAAACTATTTGGTTATTTTTTTTTAAAGTGAACATGAACAGCAATACCATATGTGGGTATTTATCCAAGAAAGAACATACATACACAAAAAAACTTGAACATATATATTCATACATTTTCTTTATAATAGCCAAAAGCTGGACACAGCCCGAATGTCCATCAACTGGTAGAGAGACAAGTTATGTATCCATGCAATGGAACACTACTGAACAATAAAGAGGAGTAAACTACAGACCCATATAAAAACATGCATGAGGGGCACCTGGCTGGCTCAGCGGTAAAACATACAACTCTTGATCTCAGGGTCATGAGTTTGAGCCCCACACTGGGCATGAGGCCTACTTAAAAAAAGAAAAACATGCATGTATCTTAAAGGCATTATGCTATGTGAAAGAAGGTAGACAACAGGAAATTTCTTATTTTATGATTCCATTTATGCGGAATTCTAGAAGGGCAAAACAGAAAAGCCGGTCAGTAGTTGCTAGGATCCAGGGTTTGGAAGGAGGGATTGACTACAAAGAGACTTGGAACTTTGGCAGTGGCTGGGGGGGAGGCAAAATATCTTGATTGTAATAGTGATTTGCACAACTCTATATATTTGTCAGAACTCACTGAATTGTATACTTAACAATTCTGATTACCAGTTCCAACATGTATGAGTTTTCCCCCCGTATCATGGAGTAATTCTCCCATACCAGCTGGGTATTCTGCAATTCAACTCAATTCTGACACTATTTACCTGGAGACAGCAGCATATCCCATAGGTTAAGGGCTCAGGCCTGTTAAGGGACTCATGGCAAGACTGCCTCCTTCCCTTCAGAAACCATAAGTCCAGGTGGCCATTTGGGCTTCTGACGAGCTTGCTGTAGATGGAAGGTTTAGACATCCTCCGCCTCGGGTTCAGTTAATTAATTTGCCAGAGCAGCTCATATTACTCAGAGAAACAATTTACTTACTAGATTACCAGTTTATCAGGGTGCCTGGGTGGCTTGGTTGTTAAGCGTCTGCCTTAGGCTCAGGTCATGATCCCAGGGTCCTAGGATTAAGCCCCGCGTTGGGCTCCTTGCACAGAGGGAAACCTGCTTCTCCCTCTCCCACTCCCTCTGCTTGTGTTCCCTCTCTTGCTATGTCTCTCTCTGTCAAATAAATAAAATCTTAAAAAAAAAAAACCCAATTACCAGTTTATCATTAAAGGGTATAACTGATTGACAGCCAGACAGAAGAGATGCAAAGGACAATGTATGGGGAAAGCGCACAAAGCCTCCATGTCCTCTCTGAATGAGCCACTCTCCCAGAATCTCCAAGTGTTCACCAACCCGGAAGCTCTCCAAACCTGTGCTTTCTGGGTTTTATGAAGGCTTCATTACATAGGCGCAATTGATTAAATCATTAGTTCTGGGCAACAATTCAACCTTCAGCCCCTCTCCCCTTCCTAAAGGTCAGGAGTTGGGACTGAATGTTTCAACTCTATAGTCACAAGGTTGGTTCTCCTGGCAACAAGCAACAAGTCCCATCTTCAGGTGAGGTCCAAAAGTTACCTCATTAACAAAACAAAAGACTTTTTAAAAAGATTTAATTTATTTATTTGAGAGGAGCAAGAGATGGGGAGAGAGGCAGAGAGAGAGGGAGAAGCAGACTTCTCGCTGAGCGGAGAGCCTGAGGCAGGGCTCCATCCCAGGACCATGGGATCATGGCCTGAGCTGAAGTCGGACACTTAAATGACTGAGCCACCCAGGTGCCCCAAAACAAATGAATGCTCTAGTCACTCAGGAAATTTTGAGGGTTTTAAGACCCTCTCTGTAAGGAACGAGGACAAAGATGAAATACATATTTCTTATAAATCACAACATCATAGCACTTAAAATTGTTGAGATTTACTGTACGTAAATTGTACCTCAGTAAAGCTTATATTAAAGGGAAAAGACCCTTTCCTCCAGGGTTCCTAACTGGATTTATATGACTCAATAGACCAAAAGAGCTTATCTCGCAGATCTTAGAAGTGAAATGACTCAAAAAGAGCCACTCTGTCAGAATTCAGCCTCAGGAATGTGTCACTTCTTGCAGGTAATTCAGCAGTTGTGTCTAGAATGAGAGTCTTTAATGGGAAATAGAAAACTGATAGAACTCTTTCTTCTCAGAAACATTTAAATTTACAGAAATTTTCAAATGTACAAGTTCATAATGGATGTATTTTGTGATGAGACTTCTATTCAAAGTTCTCTTACCTACTTTGTGGCTAGTGCTTACCAACATTACTCTCTATAGAGTCACTGAAATCAAAGGAATTCTTTTTTTTTTTTTTTTAAAGATTTTATTTATCTATTTGACAGAGAGAGACACAGCCAGCCAGAGAGGGAACACAGGCAGGGGGAGTGGGAGAGGAAGAAGCAGGCTCCCAGTGGAGGAGCCTGATATGGGGCTCGATCCCAGGACCCCGGGACTACGCCCCAACCCGAAGGCAGACGCTCAACAACTGAGCCACCCAGGTGCCCCTGAAATCAAAGGAATTCTTAAACATGTTACTCCTTCCCAAAACAAGGAGAGATAATTCTTTCATTCATTTATTCATTCAGTGAACATTTGTTGAGTACTTCTGTGCTAGGCAATATGTTCTGTGCTGGAGACAAAAAGTGAATGAATGAATGAATGGATGAATGAATGAATGAATGAATGAATAAGGTTTGGTCTGTATCCTCTGGAAAGTGCTGTCTGCTCTGGGTTTCTTGGGTCACAATTCAGAGCATTCAGCTCCTGAGGTTTGCCACTGTCACTTAAAGACTTGCCAGAAAGACTGAGGATCATGAAATTCAAGAATATTTTTAATTGAAAGCTCTTTAAATCCCCAAATAATAATTTTTTTCAAGTGGGAAGGCCAATTTTTTCCAGTTATAGGAAAGGAAACAAGGGCCTATGATAAGAAGGTCCCATTCCATGGTTAGGCAGTGAGTGAGCTGAGACCCTGTCGTCTGATTCTTGTTTAATATTCTTAGAGGCCCTTGGGGTCATCTTCATTGTCTCCTCTCATCACTGACTGTAGAGCAGCCTGTTACTATGTTATGCTTTTTTTCTTGGAGAAATGCCTGACTACTTTTACAATTTGAATGCACACAGCATTGGTAGTTTCCATAGGTCATTTTTTCTCTGTAAAAAATATTGTAAGTGAAATGCTTATTTCAGCAAAGAAATGTTTTGTGTGGAATCCCCCTTCAATCTTCAATACAAATACTGCTTTTGAAACAATTCCTTTTCATTTGTTGAATGATTCTGAAAAAAAGTGATTTGTTTTTTGAGGGAAATAGGGACTTTTTCCTCAAACATTTTCAGTAATTATTCTGATGGTAAAGCATTTTCTGGAGAAGTAGGAGAAAGCACACAGGTTTTCAAGTGTGAAATAAAAAAGCAGCTGTAGCTATGTAAAGCTTTGGTTTTTGTTTTTAATTGTTGAGTTGGTACATAGTATTGCACTAAAAAGCTTTATCTTCTCAGAAAAATAAATCAGTGCAATCATATAGTATTCTTGGACCGAACTTTCATTTGTCATTTATTCAGAGCCACCTATTTGCCAAACCCTGTGTGAGGCAGGGCTGTCAACAAAACTCTTATGAGTATGGCTATGTTCTGTCTGCATTGTCTAAATATAGAAGTCATTAGGCACATTCGAAATATGGCTAAAAACTGAATTTTAATTTAATATTAATTCATTTAAATTTAAGTGGCTACGTGTGGCTAGTAGTTATCAAATTGGACAGGATATGTATGAGGAATAAGTAATATGAAGTGTCTCAATATGCACAATGTGGTTATGGTGTATTGGGCTAGATGTAGATGTAGGATCTTTTCCAGTGATATTTGCCCACAAGGGTACCAAATCTTTCAGAATCATCACCTTCAATGAATCTACAATGAAAATGATTTCAAGTCTGTATCCAGAGGTACAATGTATAATGGGCATACTTACATGTCCATGGAAATATATGTGCGCACATATTTACAGTGAGAAATAGAGTGTTAGGACTCTTTCAAACTAAGAAATTTAAGAGGATGATAGAATAAGGCCCTGTCTCAAGTTCAATTGAGGTGTCAATGCAATAGATATAGAAGGATATCAAAGTGAATGTGAGACAAACCTCTACTCCATGTGCAGATTTTTAAGGAAATGGTCCTGAGACCCTGTTCCACAATATTGGGTCCTACAGTGAGATCAAATCTATAAAAAGAAGTGAGAGTACAAGGAGAGTGGGAGCCTAGCTTTACTCCTCATTAGGGGGAGGTGGGAGGGGCTACTCTCTAATTCTAAGCCTAGTGATGGGATTTCAAAAGGCCCCTTGGAGATATTTGAAATTGTTCCCTCTGGCTGGAAAATACTGAGGATGGTGGCCTAACTCATGTCCCAAAAAACTAATGGAGACTGCGGCTTCCCAGGAAACTCAGTGTGGGAGGCAGTTGACCCCGCTTCGGGACTTCAGGGCGGGCTGGAGAGCTCCTGCTGTGTGGTGGGGATTAGCCTGTGCTTTCAGAATGAGTGAGGCCTGGGACATGTGAGCGTTTCTCGTGGACCAGATGTGGATCACATGAAGGAGAGTTGGCCTTGGGTCCGCCCTCTTGGGGTATGGCCAACAGGGTGGGCTGGAGAGAGACTCCGCGGGAACAGGAGGTGTCCTGCTGGGTACCTAGGACTGAATAACAGGAACAGGGGACTCACCCACCCTCTTCCCCGCTGCACACTTCCAGCTAAGCAGAGAAGATTTAATGCTAGGTCAAACGTCTTTTTAGCCACTTCCCTTTATTGAGGCACCTTCTAGCGATTACAAGAGGTAAAAGTAGCCTTCGTGCCCTTAAACCGTAAGACAAACGTACCGTCAGCACCATGCGGCTGGCCACGTGGACTTCTGCCTCTAGACAGACCCGGCAAGAGTGGAAGGGACCGTGTGATGCGCCCTTGGCTTCTAACAGACCTTACACCGGGTGGTTTCTAGATCGCCCTCTTCCTTCGCCAGAGGAGGGCGCCTCTGCAGGCCCGCCTTGGCCGCACACGCCCGAGGGCGGGAGGAAAAACGGCACGGGACTTCGGCACCGATCGAAAATGCAGTGTTTAAGTGAGCTACCCCCTTGCAGGCACATTCGGGGTGGGACAGTCCCGAGACTGGACCGCCGGGTGCAGTGAGCGCTGTCTTCCCAGGCGGGACCCTCCTGGGGGGAATGGACCTCAAACGGGGCGGTGGGTGGGCAGGTCGCTGGAACTCCAGCGGCGGCTAGTCGCCCTAGGCGCCCCCGCGGAGGCGGACAAACCACAGCCCCGACCTGAGGGGCCTCCCCTCGCCCCCCGCTGCCGCCCGGACCCAAGGGCGGATGCGTAGGCGCGTGTCCCGGCCGGCGCGGGCCCGGCGCTCTTCCTCCCCGCCGATCCTTCACACGGCCTTTCCAGAGAGGAAACACCCTGCAAGCGCCTCTCACTCTCCTCAGTCTGGGAAACCTGTCGGGGAGGAAGACAAAGCAACAGGCACGGCTCCGCACTCCGGCTGCAGGCCGGGCGGAGGGCGAGCGCGTGTCACCTAGCGACGGCTCGAAGCGCAGGGCGCCGCCCCCGCTCGCCCTTCGGGCGCCG
>NC_048235.1:28670680-28689103 GCF_002007445.2 Ailuropoda melanoleuca | reverse complement strand
GCCTGCAGCCTCCGCCAGGGTGCGCACCGCCGCCGCCGCCGCCCGGCTGCTCGCCCGCCGCCCCTCGGCTGTCCCGGGAACCCAACAAAGAGCGCGCGGCGCCGGCCGCCCGCCTGCAGTCGCTCCCGAGGCTCCCTGGCCCGGGAGCGCCCGGCGACAGTTTCGGCGCGGGCGATGGAAGATGGAAGGAAGAAACGCCGCGGTGAGGCTCGAGAACCGCGGGACTGACGGGCGTGCGGGGTCGCCCGCGGTGCTCACCGTGCGATCGGGGATTTGCTTTGCTTTGTCGCTCCTTAGTTCCCCTGGGTCCCTGGGCCACTGTGCTTGTGCCTTGATGTCAGGTTCTGGTAACTATTTTCCTTTTTGCTCTTTCTTTGTGTGCGTTAGGAGCCCAGAAGGGTCAACTTTGTGGTGTTAAGGTTTAGGGGTTTTGATTCAGCCCTCCGCTTTGACTTGGAAGAAAAGCCTGAGTATTCGTACTTGCTTAATGATCAAAAGAAGGAGAGCATTAAAGAGGACTTAATGTGCCAATTTTGACTCTGCCCAAGGCAGCTCTTGTATTTCTCTTTCAGAAAGAAACAACAACAACGACATAACCCAAAACAAATTTGCATTGAGCGAGCAAACTGGGGATTATTTGGTCTAACATTCTCAATAGCTTTTAAAGACGTTTCATTCTGTTTTACATGCATTTAACTTTTATCTGCTGTTTTCAGCTTTAAGTTCTAGCAAATGATGTTCTGAGACTTTTAAAAATCCAGGGTAACACCCAGAGAACGTGGGTTTAGAATGTTGTGGATGACTTAAATAATAAATGTTTAGTTTTACCGTTCCCCTCGAGGTTAAAGGATGTTAAACACCCAGTAGGCAGAAGATGTAAAGGATATTAAGATTTTGTTTTATGGAAACTGGTTTGTCTCACAGTGGGATGTAGGATTTCCACTCCAGAGTAACTCTTCAGTGGGTCCAGGTGTTGGTGTAGGGAGAAGGCAGATCTTGAAAATTACACCAAGTGGAATTCTGAGAAAAAAATGCTTCATTTCATTAACTATAATTCAGTGTATACAAAGGATTTTGCAAAGCCCAATAGCCAGGTAAATAAGACAGAATTTCTGCTGTCAAGGAGCTGCTTTTTAGTACAGAGACGCTTCTGCATAGGTTAGGATGAGAAACCCAGAGGGAGGAGAGCTTCTGACCTAAGGGCTTAAAGTGCTCTGAGAGGAGCTAGCAGTTGAGTTGGACCTTGAAGTGGGGAGGGTTTGGCTGTCTTTTTGTGTGTGGGGGAAAGATGTTCCCTGCTGAAGGAAGAGAAATGCACTTCTATCCAATTCCAGGAGACACTTTACCATCCTTTCTTTTCTTAGAGTATTTACAAATCAAGAGATTTTTTTTTTAAAGTCATTAAATTCCTCTTCACTTGAAAATACAACATGCTCAACAGAACCAGCAAAACAATACAGAATAAATTAACACCTTCCCAACCAGTTTTTAGTGCCTTGATGCATGTCCTTCTAACAACTTTCTTATATCCATTCACAGATCATATCACAACTATATGATTTGTCTTGCCAGATATTTCATTAACATATGCTTTTTATACTAAAAAGAGCAGAGTGGTACCATGGAAAGCACTTGGGTGGGACACTTGGCTTGTAGGTTTTGTCACTGAGTTTTTGCTGTTGTCTTGGGCAAATCATTTTAACCTCTAACTAAAATTTCTTCCTTTGTAGGTTGAGGGGATTGGGTAGATGCTTTCTCAGAGCCATCTAGCACTAACATTTTATGGTAACATGCTTAAACATGTATATGCATTACTTACTTAGTCTTGTTCTCTTAACTTCACATTCTCTCTCTCAATTTGTGTTTGTGAACGGATCATCACTCTTATCCTAGCCATTGAATGTGGGAGAGCGATTAAAGCTGCAAAGCTAAAATAACCTTATTTAAAGGTGACATTCCACAGTTGAATGTTATTTTTAAAAATGCAAGCCTAAGAAGCTTGATTTGCAAATCTCAGTTTGTGTTGGCTTTAAAAAAATTTTGTTGACGCTGTTTACTTCATTTGTGAACAAAGAATAATGCATACTTTACTATGTACATTGTACTTAAGAGGTTCAGTTTTGCTTTTAATTAAAATAGTAGCAGTTAAAAAATGGGATACCTTGGAAATCTCTTTAGGTTAGTAAATCTTGGGAATTGGGAAATAAAAATAAGAAAATCAGTTCATTGAAAAAGGAAAATTCAGAGAAAGAAAAATTCAGAGCCTTTTATGGCTCTATTCACTTTTTAAAAACTTGGTATTTATATATTTGTTTGCTAATCCTGATGGAAAATATGAGTGGGATTTAAAATAAAAAAAAACACCAAACAACATGTCCAAGGTGTTACTACTTTTAGAGGGGATTTTTTTTTTTTTTTCCTTTAGAAATTCTGGAGTCATCTGTCCTGCCTTATTCATAAACTGACATGCCATTGTGGTAATGGGTTAATCTCAGTCATGGTTAAGCTGAGGCAAAAACCATGTGAACTTTAAAATGTGTATGTGCTTTGGCCTCCAGATTGGTTTGTTCGAGGTTTACCTGAGGTATGTTGTCACATGGCAGTTATGAAAAGAGCATTTCTTTGGGCTTGGGTTGGATTAGGAGGTGAGTAATGGATGGTTGATCCTTTCCAATTTTTAGAAATGAATTCAGACATGATTGAATTTTAGGCAGTCTGCGAAAAATAATCTGGCAATCAGTAGGTGACCAAAGTCCACTTACCTCAGGATATGAGTCAGGCTCACAGAAGGCTGGGGATCTCGTCTAGCTTTAAATCACTTTTGTTTTGTGGGTTCTCAGCAGTTAGGGATTCTTCCCCTGTAGTCTGGGCCAAACACAGAAATCCTTAGTTTCCCTTTGCTGAGAGCGGAGATGATTTATCTTGAATACTGCCTTTTAGTTCTTTCTGAGGTCTTTTACAGTTAAACTAGTCTAGCCTTATGTTAGAGGAATACGGGATCCAGATGAATTTCTCCAGAGCATTTGTTCAGACTGTCCATGCCTGGACGGTTTGTGTTGTTTGTGATATTGTATGCAGACTCAGAGGCTTGCTGGGAAGAATTTTAGTGGTGACATTTTGAGAGTGTGTCCCTTTGTACTTTTCCTGTGTTTCCGAGTTACAAGACCATCTTCCAAAGACATTTTTCACATGCTGCAAATTAGTGTTAGTTGCAGTGGTTGCAGTGGCAGTGTCAATCACTGCTGCAGTTTACAGTGGAGGAAAAGAGATAGCTTGCAGCGTGTAGTTAACAAGTTATTCTTAAATCCAGATCACCAGATTTCCACGCCTCCTTCGAAAATAAGGTGTAACTTATAACCATAATGAATCTTTGCTTATGCTATCTATTTATATAAAAATAGCACATGTCCCTGCAGTCCTTGTTTTTCTGCTGGGCCCAAAAGGTCAACAAACTGGGGCCCAGTGGGTGCCAATCTGCAAGGACTTTGTTGACAGTCCAGGGCACGGAAGTGGTGAAACATTTTTTGTCTTGGACATACTCGTGGTGTGAGGGAGTCACTGACTCCTCACCCCTTCTTCCATGTGAGTGCCAGGCCCTGGTCAGGGCCTGCCACTCATTTCTTGGGGCTTGTTTAACTTTGAACAACCGTCGAGTATCAGACTCCCTTGTCTTTGGCCACAGTCAGTGATATGAGTCAGAATAATTGTACATGTTGATGGATGGTTTTCAAGTCTATTCTTGGAGTTAGGGATTTAGGGTAAGTGGAAAAGTAAGCATTTTGACCCAAGCCTGGGGGTCTTTGTTCTTACAGAGTATTTTCATGTGGGTTGTCTGGGCAGCAACATTTTCCTTTAAGTTTCATCTGAAGTCCTAACTTCTGGAAAATGCTTATTTTGAGCATTTTAGAAAAGCTAATTTAAGTTTCTAGGAGATGCATCGTTACCATCATAGCTAATACTGATTGAGATCTTGCTGTGTGCTTTGACAGGTTACCTCCTCTAGTCCCCATGACAACCCCATGAGGTCAGTACTGTCATTATCTCCATTCTGAAGTCTGGAGAGGTTAAGTAACACAGCTGATAAGTGGCAGAATGAGGTTTAAATTCAACAGTCCAATTTTCTTAACTAGTTTTCTGCTTTTATGTCCTCAAAGTTAGCATTGCGTGTTGCAGAAACTGAACTTTTTGGCTCTCATGTTTAGATTCTGAAATTGGATGACTAATCAACAACCATTATTTTATATATGTGTTGGCTTAAGTAGTAGGACCAGGATTGTAGTTTGGCTCAAGAGATGGAAATTGTGTAATTTTCTTTCAAAAACTCTTTTAGTGTCTAAAGGGATCACTAAATGGATTATGTAAGGAGTTCCGTAGAGTTATAAGCAATTCATTGGAATTCAAAATAAAGCAGATTCACAATTTAAAATTGAATGTAAGGCTCACCTCTTTTAACTTATAATTACATCACCTCATAGATGTAATCTAGACTTTTTTTTTTTTTTTATAATTGTGGGTGTTGACACAGAGAAGGCTGCTTTTTTCTTCCCATGAGCTGGGACTTAGGTTGTTGAGAAAAGGAGTCTGAAACAATGAGAAGGAGAATGGAGAATGAGCTGGGGGCATTAATAAAAAGATCAGGCGGCAGCTGCTCCCTTTTCTCTTACCTTCTGTTCCCAGACTTTTGCTAAGAAAAAGTGAATTATAGAAGTGGAGCGGCTTGGTTCTTCCTGTGGCTCTTTGGTCTGTGGACAAGGCGAGAAGAAAAATGTAAATAGAAGAAGCTATAGCTTCTTTTGTTTGGACTTTGGAAGATTATTGCTTAAGGGCCAGTGGAACTGCTTTTTTCGGTATATGAAAATTTACACCCTTTTCTGAATTTTGATTTTTTTTTTTGTAATCCTTTCCAAGAAGTTATTTGATAGTTGCAATATAGATTCACTCATAGGACACTGTGGGAAAGGGAAATCTAGGTGTAAGAGTGGGTGACGTACGGTTAATGCAGTTAATGCAGTTGAATGCTATCTTTGTGATTAATAATATTTTCTAAGAAAATTATATCAGGAAAATACTGCGAAATGACAGCAGGCTGTGTGATCTTTCATAGCGTCTCCGCTGATCTTTCCTTCATGTCTCTAAAATATACAAGTCCTAAGTGTTTAAAGAAGCAAGATATTTCCTTGGGGCTGAAACTTTTCATTTGAGTATCAAAGTTTACTCTGGGCAGGTGTTTATTTTCAGCTTTATTTCTAGTGGCTTCAAAGGGTCCGTGAGCTGCCTGCCCCAGCTGCTGGTGCTTATTTCTTCCTATAATATTCCCCTGTGCTGGAAAAAATCCCATTGCTTTCCATGAGCTAATATCTAAGTAAATTAAGGCAGAAACTGAAGTACAGACATTAATATATTAT
This sequence comes from Ailuropoda melanoleuca, assembly GCF_002007445.2. Taxonomy (NCBI): domain Eukaryota; kingdom Metazoa; phylum Chordata; class Mammalia; order Carnivora; family Ursidae; genus Ailuropoda; species Ailuropoda melanoleuca. The sequence continues at coordinate 28,683,698 of NC_048235.1, read as the reverse complement.
TCATTTATTCAGTTAATAAGTACTTATCATGTGCTAAGTTTTATGTTAGGCTCTAAAAAGCTTGTCCACTGACCACGAAGAAAACCTGCCAAAACCATTCAGATGCATTTGGGTACTTCTGAGAGTCAGACCTCACAATCTGTAAATACTGATAATGTACCTAAAACTCTGAACTTACAAACTTTTGTAGAAGCAGTGAAGTTTCTGTCCTATCAGGGTTGTTAAGTAGAACTTTCCGCTCTGATGGCAGGATTGTGTATCTGTGCTGTCCAGTATGGTGGTCAGTAGCCGCACGTACCTGCTGAGAGCAGTTGGAAGGTGGCTAGTGAGATTTAGGAACTGAATTTTAAATTTGATTTATTTAGGCGAATAAAATAGCCTCATGTGGCTAGTGGTTAATATGTTGGATAACGCAGCTCTAAAGCAAAAATGCACTAACGGATACCGTTGGCTGTCCTGGGCAGTCATTTCCTACTTGACCATCTGGTTGCTTATGATGTGTTCACCGAAGAGGCTTTGCTAAGTTTTTAGTTTTGCACATACTTACCTGATCATGTCAGATAATACAAAAGCAGTGAGAGTGTATGGAAGCATGGGATTTTAGTGGAAGGGAAAGTGGAGGTTAAATCATTGAAAGTGATGAGAAGGAAAAAAAAATGTATTTGACAGTGGGAATTAGTCTGGAAAAAAAAGAGAACAAATTGTGTAACAGGTAGCATGCAGTTGACAGTACTCAGCAAGATGGAGGAAAACCTTTGATAAAATGGAAAAACTTGAGTGTCTTGCTGAGAGTCTTCTATGATATTAATAATGAGTTGTTTGAGAACTTATGAAGATGGTGAGAACACTGCAGTTGACTTTTTTTGTTGCAAGCTGTGGGTAGTTCATAATTTCAAGTCCCCTCTGATTTGCCTACCATTGCAGTGAGTATCAGGGTGGGTCATGCTCGATATCCACGTGGCTAAGGTCTTTCCTGGGACCCCTTAAAGCTGTCCTGGAGGCCCAGTGGATTTTCAGTGTAGATGAAGCCAACTAGGAAAGATGCGTGAATAGCATAGGTATTGGCAAGGAATATGCCTGGTTTTCAGACTACTCAGTAGTAGGGGTGCTTCTGCAGCATCATTAGAGATCGAGAACACGGTGAGACAATGGAATGGAGGAAAAAAAAATCTTACTCTTTTCCCCCAAATACTTCTAAGTGACAGGTCTGGGAGGTGGACAGCCCTGTTTGCAGGCTCCAGGATTTCTCCAGGTAGCTGTACAGGAATAGCCTTGAGTGTAGCATGTGTGAAATCATGAGAGAATTCTCATGGTTAGGCCTCTGTTGAAATACATTCCAGTTTTTGAGTTTGGTGAAAACACAATGAAATCAAGGCATAATGATGCAAAGATGGGGGGATAGGAAGAGGAGAAGGAATAACATGTATTCTGTATTTACTATGTGCCAGGCTCTGTGTGAAGCATGTGTGTGTGTAAACTTATGTATTCGTATATGTTCTTCACAATATTGTGAGATAGGTGGTGTCCTCGTTTTCAGAGGATGAAATTGAAGCTCATGAAGGTTTAAATGGGATTCTTTTTATTTATTTTTTATTTTTATTTTTATTTTATTTTTATTTTTATTTTTTTTTTAAAGATTTTATTTATTTATTCGACAGAGATAGAGACAGCCAACGAGAGAGGGAACACAAGCAGGGGGAATGAGAGAGGAAGAAGCAGGCTCATAGAGGAGGAGCCTGATGTGGGGCTCGATCCCATAACGCCGGGATCACGCCCTGAGCCGAAGGCAGACGCTTAACCGCTGTGCCACCCAGGCGCCCCTAAATGGGATTCTTTTTAAAGACAACTTTATTGACACTAAAATTTACACACCATGCAACTCATCCATTTAAAGTGTATATTCAGTGACTTTTAGTGTGTTCACAGAGTTGTGCATTTGTCACCATAGTCAACTTCAGAGCATGTTCATGACCTCGAAATAAACTTTGGACCTATTAGCTGTCACCCCTTCCCAACCCAGGCAACTGATAATCTACTTTCTATGGATTTGCCTAGTCTGCACAGTATGTGGCCTTTTGTGACTGTCTCCTTTCATTGAGCACAGTGTTTTCAGTGCTCCTCTGTGTTGTACTTTATTCCTTTTAATTGCTGAATAATATTCATTTGAGTACATAGGGTACATTTCATTTATTCATTCATCAGATAATGGGTTGTTTCCATTTTTTGGCTGTTAGGAATGATGCTGATTTGAACATGCATACGCAGGTTTTTGTGGGGACATATGTTTTCATTTCTCTTGGATATATACATAGGAATGAATTGCTGGGTCATATTATAACTCTATCTTTAACATTGGAGGAGTTGCCAAACTGTTTTCACAGGGGCTGCACTATTTACATTCCCATCAACCATGTGTGAGCGTTCCCATTTCTCTGCATCCTCATTGACACTTATTCTTTTCTCTGTTTTTGATTTTAACCATCTTAGTGGGTGTGGGGTGTTATTTCCCTGTGGTTTTCCCTAATGTAGTTGAGCTTCTTTTCATAGGCTTGTTGCCCATTTGTTTATCTTCTTTGAAGAGATATCTCTTTAGATCCTTTGCTCTTGGTAAAATTGGATTGTCTTTCAAAATTGGGTATTTGTCTTTTCATTATTGAATTGTAGAATTTTTTTATGTATTATGGATACAAGGCCCTTGTCAGATATATGCCCTGCAGATATCTTCCATTCTGTGGATGGTCTTTTCGTTTTCATGTCTTGTCTTTTGAAGTAAGAGAAGTTCTTTACTTAAGCAAAGCTTGGGGGGGCTGAGCACACTTCACATACTTACTGAGGTCAGTCAACAAAATGACTTGTAAAATGGCTTGTGTAACGAATGTCATCTTGTTTGTTTGTTTCTGGTTGGAGAAAAAGATAGATTTAACCTTTGCCTAAGCTACTCAGGCAGGATTGCAAAGCTTTCATGTGTATTGAAAGTAAAATTTGGAAGTTGCTTCTCTGTAGACTTTTATGTATAGAAAATAGCGCTTTCCTCCTGGATTCGACAGAGAACTGTTTAAAAGGAAAAGGAGACTTTACCAAGAAGAACCCTCTTTTGAGGTCCTGTAATTTTTATGATCTAAATAGTGTTTCCCATATTTGTCTATCGCAGGAATTACCTGGTTGTAGATTTCTGGGGCCAGTTGAAGGTTCTGGTTCAGTAGTTCTGCGGCGGCACAATTCATCAACACTTCACATGATCAGGATCAGGAATGCTTGAGAAACTCTGATCTACACTGGTGATAATAATGACCTTTTAGTGGTTGCCCCTAGAACTTAATGAGACCTCTTTAGTGGGTGTGGCCTCCAGGGGACCGCATCCTTCATTGAGGGTTATTACAAAGAGCAGATCCAGCCAGTCTGACTACTTTGCTTCCCGCAGCTACTGATCTTGATCCGACACATCCCAGATTCTCTTCCCCTCCCCTCATACACTAGAGATAGTTCCACTGTGAAAATTTAGTCCAGATTCATAAACATTTTCATGTTGTAAGGTTACCACCATCCTCCTGAGAGTGTTGGTCTCTCTCCTTTTCCTCCCCTTTAAGATATGTTCATTGTTGAATCCCTGGAGGCCTCCCATAGCCACACAAATCTCTGCGTAACTTGGATGGTAGGTTACTTACCTGGGTGGGTGGGAATTATTTTTATTCTTAAAGTCGCACAGTTATTAATTGGTAAAATTGCTCTTTCTTGTACCCCATATTGTTATTGCCTGTAGTGCACTGTGGTTGCCAAGAGGGAAATTCTAGTACTTTGAGTGGTGTTTTGGCACATAGTAGTCACTTAGTAAATGTTTGTTCGATGAATGAGTTGAAGACCACAGTCTATTTAATAGCTAAGCCCAGGAACCCTTCCAAAAATGTATGGACAGAGTAGGTGCTCTGACATTTAGCCTTGTGTTACGGTAGAGTAGAATTTCCAGTCAGCGGACTTCTGGTCTCATCGTTTTTTGCTCTTGGCTTCACTGTGGGGTTTTGTTGCATCTCCTGTTTTAGGGAAGTAGAATTTTCCCCTACTTTGTAGACAGTGTTCATGATCTGCTTTTAGAGCTCCAGGTGTGTGACTTTCGTTACAGCTTTCTTGCAAATGACAACCTAGGGCAGAAAAGATAAGAGTAATGTGTCACTGTGAATTTCCTCACACAGGTCCTTCCCTTATGGCAGAGGCATCTGATTAAAGTAGATAAAGGTGTGGGCTGTGTTTGCCTGGAGTGATGTAACGGTCTTGGAGACCTGTTTCATTTATTCTTTTGATTTTACCGTATTTTTCATTCTTGGTTCATTTCCTCCTACTTTCCTTGTGTGGCTGGTATGTCAGTTGATTCTCTCTTCTATTGATGGGTTCTGTTCGGAAAAAAAAAATCTAATAAAATACAGCATAATCTAAAATGAACCTACATAAAGGTGTGTTTATGTTAAAAATATTTATATATTTTAATTTTATATATAAAAATATATGTTTCAAAGAACTTGGTAGGCTTAAAACAATTAAAGCCAACGTTTTATTTTTATTTATTTATTTATTTATTTATTTTAAGGAAGCAGGGTATTTTTTTTTTTTTTTAAGATTTTATTTATTTATTTGACAGAGACAGAGACAGCCAGAGAGAGAAGGAACACAAGCAGGGGGAGTGGGAGAGGAAGAAGCAGGCTCATAGCAGAGGAGCCTGATGTGGGACTCGATCCCATAACGCCAGGATCACACCCTGAGCCGAAGGCAGATGCTTAACCGCTGTGCCACCCAGGCGCCCCAAAGCCAACGTTTTAGAAGCACTACTAAAATAAATATATCTGTGATTATGCTGTCTGTGAAAAAAATGTTTTAATTTATAGTATCTATCAAGAAGGTTCACAGGTGAGCTAAAAGGATAACGGTAATTTCTTGGTATATATATGGATATTTGCATGATGAATCTTAATATATGACAAATATAAGTTTTGTTTTGTTTCTATACAGTGAAAACAATTTAAAAATAAACCATTGTTGGTGGAGTTCTCTTATACTCATTTAATGTATTTTTTCTAAAACATTCCTTTTAGCTTTCATGGAAATAACTCTTTCTTATATACCCATATATAGCTGTTTTACATTATATTTAATTGAATTACACAATTTCAGTAGCAGATACAACTGGCACAAATCAGTTTGGGAGCAAACACATCAACTCAGTGATAGGAGCAGAATTTCATGAACTTGCCAGAGTCTTGATTACTAGCTCTGGGCACTGAGTAATAATGGGCATCAGCTAGGCTGTTGTACAGGGTGAATGTTTATCCTGGAGTTGGCTAATTGGGGGCTGGTTAAGAGTTTCTGCTCTATACATTCTCCTATACATAACTTCAGAAACAAGCACTCATATGAGAATTAATATTATAAGGTAGAGAAATTAAGATACTCCATTTTTTTCAAAAGTCAGTTTTCGGTTTTATCTGCCTCACATCAGAGTTACTTTACTCCCGAATAATTTCTTTCTTTCTTTTTTTTTTAAAGATTTTATTTATTTATTTGACAGAGACAGCCAGCGAGAGAGGGAACACAAGCAGGGGGAGTGGGAGAGGAAGAAGCAGGCTCACAGCGGAAGAGCCTGATGTGGGGCTCGATCCCACAGCGCCGGGATCACACCCTGAGCCGAAGGCAGACGCTTAACCGCTGTGCCACCCAGGCGCCCCCTGAATAATTTATTTCTGCATGTAAATGTTTCTTGCAATTATTTTGCTTTCCTTTAACATGGAAGATAGTTGAAGTTCTTTTAAAATGTGGTTTGTAAAAATATGACCCACCCATGTCTATCTATTGTGTGAGTATATTACTAAAGTATTAAAAAAAATACGATTTTTTTGTCTTATATTTAAGTTCAGAGGTTCACTGAAAATAGCTTACACCCATATTTTTTATATTATTAAAACATTAAGTGCTTCGTACTTTGTGTCATAATTTCTCTGTCTTTTTTTAGAAATCAAAGCCCATTCTATTGCCTGGTAACTTTGACCTGCTTCAGGAAAGCTGTACGTATCGAGACCGTCTTTTCAGTGTGCTCTGGTGAAGCAAGATCTAGGGTTTTGAGAAGTCCTAGTGCCTTTGGAGTGTTTCAGAGTATCTTAGTTTAGAGAACTTTTTTTTTTTTTTTTTTTTACAATTACTCCGTTTTTTTATCAGGTTAACTTAATTTTCAAATTGGAGCCGCTTGGTTTTTTCCACAATATCTGAATATGTATATACGTACAAAGTGCCTTATTAAGATATAATCCTTTGGAAAGGCTGCAGAGTATGCTGTCATAAATCATGTACAGGTCTGTATCACTGTCCTCTTTCATTCACTCACGTATTTATTAAACAAATATTTATCATCTCCTATGTAGCAGGCATGATTTTAGATACTGGAGATACAGTCGTCCACAAACCAGACAAAACATTCTTACTTTTGCAAGGTGTGACAGACCGTGTGTGCGTGTGAAGTACTTGGTGAAAAATGAAGCAGAGAGGGTTAGGAATGAGGTGGGGTTGCAGTTACAAATCGGATCATCAAGGATGGCCTCGCTGAGGTGACGTGTGATGAAAGGCCTAGGAAGGTAAAGGGACTCGGGTAGGGAAAAGGACTTCAGGAAGAGTGGACCGCAAGTGCTAAGTCCTGAGGCTGAGGCTTTCTGCCTTCCAGGAACTACAAGACCGGTGTGACTGGAGTAGAGTGAGGAGGGAGGGGGGCAGACACCAGTTCCTGTGAGGCCTTTGGTCTTGTAGGCTATTGCCAAAGGCTTGGGCTTGTACTTCGCGTGAGCAAAGAAGCTGGGGGAGAGTTCCAAACAAAGATGTGACATGATCTGGCTTCTGTTTTAAGAAGACACCTTGCTACTGTGTCTCATGAGACTAAACTTAAGTGGGGAAGGGTAGAAATAAGGACACCAGTTAGGAGGCTGTTGTAGGAACCCAGATGGGTGATGGCGACTGGAGTGGTTATGTTTTGAAGGTAGAATGGGAAAGATGTCCTGAGTGACAGGATGTGAGATGTGAGTGAGAGAAATCAGTGGTGAATTATAGGGTTTTTAGCTTATGCAGCTTGAAGGATGGAGTTGCATTAACGAAGCTAAGGGAGACACTGATTTGGGGGGAAGGATCAGGAGCTCAGTTTTGGAGCTGCCCAGTCGGCAGTTGGATATATTACTCTGGATTTCAGAGCAGAGGTCTGGGCTGGAGGTAGACACTTGGGAGTTGACAGAGTATAGGGATTGGATGAAATCCACAAGAGAGTGAGTGTAGATAGAGAAGCGAAGAGGTTCAGGACCAAGAAAATGGACTACTTCCACACTGAGGTTGGGAGACAGAACCAAGAAAGGAGAATGAGAAGCAGCTAATGAGGAAAACCAGGGAGAGTGTGGAGTCTCGGGAGCCAAGTGAAGAAGGACAGTGAATCAGATGCTCCCATGATAGGGGTCAAGACCTGACTTAGGGGTTTAGCAACGGGGGCGTGACAACAGCAATTTTGGTGGAGTATTAGGGATCAAAATCGGTAAGTGTTCAAGAGAGCAGGGGTAGAGAAATGGAAACACGAAACGTGGACACATATTTCAAAGGATTTATGCTGCAAAGGGAAGGTGAGAAATATAGCTGAAGGGAAAAGCAAGGTCAAGAGAGATTTTAAAATGGAGAAAATAGCAGTATGTTTGTTGATAGAAAAGATAGTAAAGAGGAAAAAAGGAATGAGCCTCATGTAGTAGCATAATTCCCATTCAGAAAAACATTGGTTTTGTTTGATATAGCTAAAATCATCTAGCTTACTATTGTAAACATGAATTCTTGTTAATGCAGTTTGTATTTTCAGTATACAAAGTTCTTATCCTATCTCCATCAAACCCCAAAACTTTTTTTGTCTGAGCCTTTAACTAAATGATGTTTTGGTATGGATAGTTTCTGTTCATTTTATGCAACCTAATGTAGTCCTTAGTTCTGCACCAGTATGCATAAGCCTGAAGTACACTCAATTCACACACTTTCTTCAGTAGCTGATGACTTTGTTTTTTCTTTAAAGACTTTAGAGCAGTTTTAAGTCCACAGCATAATTGAGAGGAAGTTGCAGAGATTTCCCATTTATCCCCTACCCCCACCCATTCATAACATCCCCTCTTATCAGCATTTCCCATCAGAGTGGTGCATTTGTTACAATTGATGAACCCACTCTGACACATCATCATCACCCAACGTCCATACTTTGCATTAGGGATTCACTCTTGGTGTCCTGCATTCTGTGGGTTGGCAAATGTATAAGGATATGTATCCTTCATTATCATATCATACAGAATATTATCACTGCCCTAAAAAGCGCTCTGTGCTCTGCTTATTCATCCTTCCCCACTGTCCCGGTACCTGGCAGCTGATCTTTTTACTGTCTCTACAGTTCTCCTTTTTCTAGAATGTCATATAATTGGAATCATGAAATATGTAGCCTTTTCAGATTGGCTTCTTTCACTTAGCAATATGACCTAAGCTTCCACCATGTTTTTTCATGGCTTAATAACATTTCTTTTTAGTGCTGAATAATATTCCATTGTCTGGATACACCACAGTTTATCCATTCACCTCCTGAAGGATGTCTTGGTTGTTTCCAACTTTTTGCAATTATGAATAAAGCAGCTGAGAACATATGTGTGTAGGTTTTTGTGTGGATATAGCTCCTTTGGGTAAATACCAAGGAGCTGATTGCTGGATCATATTGTAAGAGTATGTTTAGTTTTATAAGAAAATGCCACATTGTCCTCCAAGTGGCTGGACCGTTTTTGCATTCCCACCAACACTGAATGAGACTGCAGAGGTACTACGTCTGAGCTTATTTTTTTCTCTGTAGGTTTTGTTTCTGTTTTCTTCCTATTTTCTCTTATTTCCATATTGGGTCCTCTTCTAGCAAGAACTTTCTGAGTCTCAGAACATGTAGCATTTCGGTATCTTCTGCCATCCAGCCTTTGCATTTTTATTGAACTCTGCACAAAGGCTGTTGGCTCCTGGGTGTTTGTTTAGTAACTAGGTAGCTGAAGGGACTCGAGGCACATTTCATTTGTCTGAATGGCCAGATTCTGGGTCTTACTTAAATTCTGAGACATCACATACTGACAGAAGCTTCTCAGGTGGCTCTAGAATTGAAGAGGTACCTATCAAAGATAATTTTTTTTTGGCTGAGGATGAGTTTGAAGTTAATTACCTATGAACTCTGAAAATTCATTTAAGTGTTACATTCAGTTTCTGCTATAACTTAGAGCATATATCTTGTCCTGAATTTAATTTTCGTGAGGAATGTTTTTAGGCTCATCTATATCAGTACTGTCTAATGGAAATATAATGTAAGTTTTATATATAATTTTAAAATCCAGGACCCAGGATTTGAACTCTAGACAGTCTGATTTGAGCGAGAGCTTATTTTCTTAAAGTCTGTGCCGCATTGCTTCCTCAGCATATGTTAGCAATACATCTTTAAATTGTATGATTGAGGGGTGAAGAGTGGGGATCGCTTGATTTATGAAATCAATATATTCAGGAAACTTGAGTGTAAATTAACTCTTTAAATAAATCACATTGTTTGCCATTTTAATTTTAGAGTTGCTTTATCTTGATTTCTCACTGATCTTCCATTATAGTTGAGCCTCAACACTTTATTACTCTGTCCAACTTTGACTTGGGGGAAGAGCACCTAATAATATGTAAGGCAAACCTTCAGTGTAAAGAGAGAACTGGAGCCCAATAACAGCAGCAACGACTATTTATTGAGTGATTATTGTATGCCAAGCATTGTACTAATAAGACTTTGCACTTATTGTCTTATTTAATCATTAAAATGATGCTGTATGGTTGGTTTTCTCTTCCTCAGTAAGTCAGGGAAGTGCCAAAAGCTTTGCCGCTGCAGTCCATAACAGTTAGATTCTGTGAGTATTGCTGTATTTGATTCTGGGGATCATATTTTAAAAGAGACATTAACAATGAAAGGGCAGTTAGGTGGCTGAGTGGTAGGTGAATGGTCAGAAAATAATGTGATATTAGGAGAGGTTGTAGAAATTGTGATCTTTAACCTAAGGAAAGAAGACTCAGTGAATGGAATAGTTGTCTTAAAGTATTTGGGACAAGGAATATGATCTAAAGAGAAACCTGACTATGGGAAAGGAATATACTTTTCTGTCTTTCTCCAAAGAATATAGAAGAGAAATTTGCAGAATAACACATTTTTATTTCTGAATAAGAAAGAACTTTCTCAAAGATTTGTTTGAAAAACTAAACCAACTTTCTGTTTAGATGTGTTTGGACAGAGGCTAGGTCCTTACCTAGATATTTTAGATTAAATGCTTGTATTTGGAAGATTTGGATTACAGGAATTGGCCATTGGGTGAGTTGTGCAATTCTTCAAATGAAAGTTATTTCCATTCTTGGGAGTTTGTGATTTTGTCATAAATTGTGTTTTAAAGTCAGATGCTTTTGTAATATCAATGATTATCTCAGTTGGTTTGTAAATTAAGTTGGAGATTGTGATTTAATAAGAATGTCAGAGCTAAGGATGAAATCTTATAGTCTAACCTCATTTTGCAAGTAAGGAAACTGAGAGAGAAAGAGACGATAAAGCCCCTGTTGGACAAATAGGCATTGACTTCAGCACCACTGCTTTTTTTTTCATTACCATTACTAATATATAGGTGAAACAGACTAAATCTCTTATAGCACATTTAAAGGTCCTTTTTTTTTTATCTTATCCAGAGCTAACAGAGGAAGCAGCTGTAAGTTCGTTTTGTTCTAATTAGGGCACATTGGAGTCCTTTTTTTGTTGTGGTTGTTATCTCATCTGAACTTGGAGCTCAGTGACTTTCCTGAAGACAAACTTTCTGTTTCCTCATGGTGTTTTAGTTCCTTGAAGACATATGCATCTTCACTTTTGAAAGCAGAAGAAAGGTACAGTGGCTCTGATAATTTATCGTTCATTCAGAAAATATTTATTGAAGGTCTTCTGTGTGCCAAACACTTTTCTAAGCACAATTGTACTGTCACAAGCTTTTAGTCTGAGATGGGAGGCCACCAAATAGTTTTGGGCAGAGATGAGGAGATTTGCTTTTGTTTTGTTTTGTTTTTTAAGATTTTACTTATTTATTTGACAGAGAGCACTAGCAGGGGCAGCAGCAGGCAGAGGGAGAGGGAGAAGCCGGCTCCCCACTGAGCAGGGAGCCTCATGCAGGACTCTATCCCAGGACCCCGGGATCATGACCTGAGCCAAAGGCAGCAGCTTAACCGACTGAGCCACCAAGGCGCCCCCCCCCCGCCTTTTTTTTAAAGTATGGCTGAAATATAAAAAGTATTCTCTACGAGTTTCAGCCAGGTGCAGTCTGCCTTGATTTAGTGAGACACACCTTTTGGCCGCTAGAGACAAAATTGGAATAACTGCAATTAGAGGTTTATATAAGTTATGTATGTAAGTTCACAACAAGTTATATAAGTAAGTTCACAATAAAACAAGTATAAACCTCTTGAAAATATTTACCATATACCAGTTTGAAAAACATTATAACTTCTTAATGGAATTTATAGACCTGGGTTTGAATTCCACCTCTCAGTGTTTATCTGATTTTGAAATGTGTGAATTCTCTGAGCTTCAATTTCCTCATTGGTAAAATGGGGGTAAAACCTTTTTCATGGGACTTTTTTGATGGTTAAATGGTTAAAGTGGGACCATGCATGTGAAATGCTCAGCTCAGTGCCTGTCACATTGTAAACATTCAGTCAAACTATTACTATGATAATTTAGTCAAGGGAATTTTAAAATGGGTAAGTTTTATTTTAAAGATAGATTTGGGGTGCTAACTCAGAGTGTTAATTTTTTTTTTTTTTTTTTAGTTTAGACTAAATGTCTTAAATACCTTTGTCTAGAAGTCCTGACATGGACTTAATGCTTAAAATAATACCCTTCCTTAGCATTGTTTTATATGTATGTGAATTAATCATTTTATATGTCACTAGCTGTTTCGTGGTGTCACAATGTGGCAAATTCTAGAGCTCTCCTCCACATTCCACAGCCCTTATCAGGTTTGGCTATTGATGAAAGCAGGCAGGGAAGGTCATAGTTGACCTCTAGCCAGAGGGCACCCAAGGGACTGGTTCACTGTGAAGCCTCCCTTGGTTTTGGGGGTGTGTGCATGTGTGCGTACTCTGTTATCCAGAATCTTTGTCCTCCCAGAGAGTAAACACAACACCTTACAGAGTTCACCTCTGTAATGTTTTTTGTTTGCCCATTTTTACACCTGGAAATTCAAAGCTGACTTTTAGTTCAATATTGTATCTATGGCTGTGTCTGGTTAAAGTATAACAAATTTGACTTGCCAGCCTCCAAGTAATACTAGGAGAAAGTTCTGTGTAAAACTGACTTGGACCTCTGTAAAACATGTCTTTAGGGTGCCCTCCTTTCCTTTTTCTGTGGCTGTCAGCTGCTTCTAGCCCAGTGCTATGTCTTACTTTCCTGAGGCTTTAGGTATCACCTGGCTGAGTTGATAAATTCAGCTGGGTTAATGGGAGAGGGTTAGAGCACATTTTAACTGTTTTGGAGGCACTATTTTGCTTTCTTCTCCCCTCACTTATTTGAAAGTACTTTGGCAAAACTAAGACCACTGTGTTAATACAACATTTCAGTATTATTTTCAGTTGAGCCATTAGTGAATGTCATAGTCATGAGAATTCTAGATCATGGAAAATGTAGGTGCATGGCAGGTCTCTTGTGAAGATATGGGCATGTAGAGCCTTTTTGTTTTCCCTTTAGGTTGTGTAATTTTTAAAATTCTACTTTAAAATATAAAATTTTAATTTTAATTTTTTTCTGATTATGGGAAAAGGCCTGGTAATTGTGGATTAATTGGGTTATACAGAAATATTTAAAGAAGACAACAAAAATCAACTAATCCTTCTACTCAAAGATAAAACACTATTAGCTTTTTTTTTTTAAAGATTTTATTTATTTATTTGGGGG
>NC_048235.1:28638463-28670495 GCF_002007445.2 Ailuropoda melanoleuca | reverse complement strand
GTGGGGGGTGGGGGGTGGAGGCAGGAGGTGAGGGAGAAATAGATTCCCTGCTGAGCAGGGAGCCTGAAGGGAGGCTTGATCCTAGCACCCTGAGATCATGACCTGAGCTGAAGGCAGACCCTTAATGGACTGAGCTACCCAGGCGCCCCCTCGTTAACCTTTTTTGAGACATTTCTGTTTCCTCTCTTATTCTGGGCACGTGTGTGTATGTGTGTTCATATAGTATACAGTTTTACATGGTATTTTAGTTTGCTTAATATTATAATATGAACATTTCCTCATTCATTAACACTATTTGCAAATATGCTTTATTATTTGTTATTATTTTTTGAGGAGCATCTTTTTTTTTTAATTGAAGTGTAGTTGACATACAATGTCACATTTTAGCAAAAATGCTTTTTATTTATAATGTTATTTTTATTTTTATTTTTTTTAAAGATTTTATTTATTTATTTGACAGAGATAGAGACAGCCAGCGAGAGAGGGAACACAGCAGGGGGAGTGGGAGAGGAAGAAGCAGGCTCATAGCGGAGGAGCCTGATGTGGGGCTCGATCCCCCAACACCGGGATCACGCCCTGAGCCGAAGGCAGACACTTAACCGCTGTGCCACCCAGGCGCCCCGCAAAAATGTTTTTTTAAACGGCCACCTGCTATTTAATCTTAGTGTTTTTCTTAACTTGGTTAACCAATTCCCAATTACTGAATACTTAGGATGTTTCTATTATTTTCATTGTGATGACATGTATTATATATACACCTTACAAAAGGTTTTTATGTGAACTTTGTGTCCGTGTCTCTGATTATTTCCATAGAAAATTTTCCTAGAAGAGGAGTTTTGAGAGTGAAACGTGTGAACTTTTTAAGGCCCTCAAATCTATATTCCTTTCTGGCACCATTTACATTTTACCCACCGTCATATAGAGGCAGACAGAAACATTTGCTTTTTAGGTGATAGAGGTTAGGGCTGGCTCTGTTTTAGCCATTATCCTAAGTTTACGCCTTTAAAAAGGAGGTGGTGGACTCACAGAGCTAAAATCTTTAGATCCGTACCTAGAAAAGATCTAGTCCTACTTTGATACTTTTATAGATGAAAAAACTGAGAACTACAACAAGGAGTTAATTCATTGACCCGAGATCATATAGGCAGTAGTTGGCTGAGCCAGGATCAGAGACTTGACTCCTTTTTGTCCTGTGTCGTTTCTTCTTCAGCTTGAACCTGATGTACCAGAGCTCGTTGTCTCAAAGGACTGAACTCGAGGGGAGTGGGGACAGACTATTTTCTACAGCACAGCCTCTGTTTAGTGTATAGTGCCATTACCTATCATCTGGCCCCCTGGCATGCCTCTTGCCCATATTTCCTGCAAAATCCCCAGGCTTAATTTTGATAGGACTAGCTTGAGTTATGTGTCTATCTCTGTGGCCAAGGGAATAGAATACCTTGGCTAGGTCTGAGTCACATGGCTGCATGCGTGGCCCTAGGTAAGAATGAAGGGAAGTTGTCAATTTAAGCCTAACTACATGGAGTGAGAATAAGGGAGAGATGATTTAAAGAAGAAAAGAGGTGTTCTATTATGAGAAGAGAGTGCGGGAGGCAGAAAACAACAGATGCTCATGGCAAATGAAATGGGGCTGGCCAGGAGAAGCATATACCAGATAGCAGAATAGCAAGCAGAGGCCAGGGGTGGGCTCAAGCCTAGCATTTGAAGAATGGGAAGTGAGTAAGGAGGTGGTAGGTGGGGAAATGGGGCCTGGAGGGAAGGGAATTAGAAAGGTAGGCTGAAGCAGATAGTGCAGGACCTTATAAAAGTAGGCTGCTTGGATTTTATCCTATGAAAATGGGAAGTGATTGAAGGGGTTTAAGGAGTTTGGCATTTTAAAAAGATCACTCTCAGGGTGCCTGGCTGGCTCCGTTGGTAAAGCGAGCGATTCTTGACCTTGGGGTTGTGAACGAGTCCCATGTTGGGTGTAGAGATTACTTAAAAATAAAATCTTTAAAAAGATCGTTCTTCATTCCGTTCTCTACGCTGTAGAAGGGAAGCAGGGCACTCAGGAAGTGTTTGTAGGTGAGAGAGGAAGGTTTCTTGGATGGGAATGGTGGCAATTGTGTTACAGACAAATAAATAAGCCACATTTTGTGTAGATCAGTAGAACCTGCTTATTGATGGGATGTAAGGAGAGGGGAAGAAAATAGATTTCTGGCTTGATTAACACAATGGATGGAATTGCCACTGTTGAGATTTAGCACTCTTGTTGGTATTGTTTTGTGTCACTCAGTTCCTTCCAGCTAGACTGTGGACTTCTTGCGAATAGGATTAGACATCATCTCTTCACCATTGATGGTAACGCAGTGCCGAGTGTGTGATAGGCACTTGGTTAAGTGGGTAGTTGGTCCTAGTCTCCTTCCAGGGTGGGTCTTGAGAGGAGGCTTAAAGTAACAACAACAAATCCTATTTGTTAGGACATACCTTGTTGCATTTGTAAATTTATTTAAAATACAAATTATGTGGAAAGAAGGTACCATGAGCTGCATTTTATAGAAAATGTAGTCAGACCTCAGAGTTAACGAAATCTGCCCTAATTTATTGACAGAGCTGTAACAATTTCTAATCCCTGGTATCCTCATTAAATCATCTACCCTATTGTTCTTCTGGGTAATTTTTTTTTTTTTTNAGATGTAGTCAGACCTCAGAGTTAACAAAATCTGCCCTAATTTATTGACAGAGCTGTAACAATTTCTAATCCCTGGTATCCTCATTAAGTCATCTACCCTGTTGTTCTTCTGGGTAATTTTTTTTTTTTTTTGCCTAAAATTATTGTTTTTTTTCTTCCTTTGGCATTCAAATATTAAAAGTAAAAGAAAACACTGGATAACTAGCCACGTCCCTGTACCTTTGATACTGCTTTGATTGTCTCAGTTCCTTTCAGTCTCTTTTTTCTCTTTTAGCAAAAACCTCATTCTGGAGTGCCTGCGAAAAAGAGGCCCAGACCAGAAGAAATCAGTCCAGTGGCCCAGTAACAAGCTCCCCGAGGTTTTAGGGCAAATTAAACCTCTCTCCTCAGAATGTGCTTCTAACACGTAAGCACAGTGCCTCGCTAGGACTCAGGAGATGTTCACCAGTGCTGGTTACTCAGCCTTAGCCAGTGCTTTGGTTTATCTTATTCATGGCTGTTGCTCTCTCTGGCATGCTTTTTATTTCCTCCCAAGAGAAACTTTAAAACAGGAGGAATTGAATAGAGGTAGGGCACAGAACACAAGCTACCCTTATCTGGTATCCTCACTTTGCAGGCTGCTGTCAATGTAAAGTGTTCCTACAGTCCTCTGGTTTGCGTGGTCCAGGTTTGCAGTTGGTTTTGAAGCCCCAGGCCAAATGGCAGGCTCCAGTCCCACAAGTACACACCTTACCTTCTGGGGCAAAAACGTGCTTTTTGTTCTGTCATTCCTCTCTTTGCTACAGATTTTAATTTTTAATTTTTATTTATTTATTTGAGAGAGAGAGCATGTGTGAGAGAGCACGAGCAGGGGGGAGGGTCAGAGGGAGAAGCAGACTCCCCGCTGAGCAGAGGAGCCTGACACCGGACACCACCCCACATATCAGGACCCTGGGATCATGACCTGAGCTGAAGGCAGACACTTAACTGACTGAGCCACCCAGGTGCCCTGATAGAAATTTTTAAAGCAGTGTGTGATTAAGAGAATTTCAGAAACCAGAGTTACTTTCCCTACTCTTTATTTGCATATTTCTGAGGGGTTATTAGAACTTAAAGTTCTGTTCCTTAAAAGTTTCTAAGGAAAAAAATGTTCCAAAACTTTGGGATCTCTTTCACGCTTCCAGATCAATCCTTGTTTTTTACATGTGGTGGTGTCATTAATGTAATGTTCTTGTGGAAAAATTGTTTAAGGAATAGAGCTGTGGAGGGGCTTGGTATGTGGGGGTTGGGCGAACATTTTGAGTTAGGTAATTAGGCAGCTACAGCTGTGTGGAACAGAAGCAATGATTAGACTAATTAGTTAAGCCATTTTGTAAGTGGATGTCGACCCAAGGGTAATGGCCTAGAAATGCTGCCTTTCCTGATTTATTTGATTGATGAAAAGCAGGTTTTACACGTGGAGTTTACTTTTAAAATTAGGGATTTGCCTGGTTTTCATCTGTTTTGGTTTTAGTTCTCTGGTAAAGGAGAGGCAGGTGTATCAGATTTTGGAGTTTTGGGCTAGGGCTTTTCTGCCTCCGTTTCCATCTCCTTCACTGCATTGTTGTAGTGGAGCAGACTTAACGGGGCACCTGTAGTCAGGTAAGTCTTTGAGAACAACGGGAGTGTTGTATTTGGTCAGTATACAAGCAGCTTTCTAGTGGCAGGCCTCTTTCTGGTCATTTTTATGCACCTAACTTTTTCATGTATACATTTATTTATCTGCCATTCCATGGGGTCCATTGTGTGCCAGATACTATTAGATACAAAGGATACAAAGATAGATAGCAGTTAGAGACCTTATTTTGTTCATTGTTACTACCCCAGTTGCCCCAACTCCTTGGCATGGTTGGGATGTGTGTTCAGATTCACCTCATGCAATTGTAGCTGAGTTTGCAAAACACATTTTTTTTTAAAGAAAAATTTCTGTAGACTGAATCCCATTTATTTCCTTGTAGTTTTAAAATTTAATCTCTTCAAATGATTGCTTTCTAAAAAAAAATAATATCAGGAACACTGTAGATCTTTTTAAAAATAAAAATACAAAGTGAAAACATTTTGCCAAATTTTAATATGGTACTACGTGAAATGTACACATGCTATGTTGTTTGATCCTGCCATGAGCTCTGAAGTAGGCAGGCAGGCAATTACTGTCCCTGTGATAGCACCCTGATAAGTGGGCACATTGTGTGGACTTCAAGAGTTAGCTGATTTTCCTCAGGTGTGCATAGCCAATACCTAGCAGAGACACAACATTACCTCATCTTCTCACTCCTGGCTTATTTTAGTCTTTTCTTAAAGGAATACTTTCTTCTGTAGTCAGTTCACAAATGGCTAAAGTAGACTCACTGGGTTTAAAGAATCCTTTAGGGGCATTCAGCAGTAAGTAAAGTGTCTAACTCTTCAAAAACAGCCTTAGTAATATACACAGTAATCAGATAAACTAAATATAGCACTATTAAAACATGCTCGTGAGACTTTCTTCACACAGTGAACATTTTGTGCTGATTTGTCCGTTGTCCTTACCTTACGTAAGACTGATGGGCTTTATGAAAATCGGTAGTGAGGTGGAGAGCCAAATAGCTTTCTGAATCCTTTGAGTGTATTTTGTAATATACAATGAAGTAATAATACCAGCCTTTCGGGAGTGTTCTGAGGATTACATGATAATCCATGTGAGCAAGGTGCTTGTCATATGAGGTGGTCAATATTTGGTAGCAAAAATGAAAAAAACNTACCAGCCTTTCGGGAGTGTTCTGAGGATTACATGATAATCCATGTGAGCAAGGTGCTTGTCATATGAGGTGCTCAATATTTGGTAGCAAAAATGAAAAAAACAAACAAACAAGTAAAATCCTAAACACCAAAGGGGAGATAAAACTATTTTTAGGTGACTTTGTTTACTTTATAATTGAAATTCTAATTATAATTTTTATCTGTTTATTAATGCGGTTTCTCCAAAGCCCTATACTGTTAACCTCATTTCAGTTATTCCATGTGTGAAAGGATCAAAATCATTCTTTTTAAAATTGAAACTTCTCAATTCAGTGTGACCTTTTACAGTTAGTCTGAGTTAATGAGCCTTTATTACATTATTACCAACTGAGGATCTTAAAGACCTATTGCTCAGCCTCTCAGCATCTTGTGGCTTAGGAATCTGAGACACAACTGGAATCTTAGTCTTTAAATAGAATTTTAGGTAATAAAGTGAGGGGGATTATCAACAGGAAAGCTTGATTAAATATGATTGTAATATTATTAATTCAGTCACAAGATATCCATTAAAATCGCACTAATTAGGAAATATTTAATTGGCTTCTAGGAAAAATAGAAAATGTTATAGAGTGAATTGCCACCCAAAATCAGGAACAGAGAATTAGAATTGATTCTGAGACCTTTTCATGGTACTGAAATACATCATTCTAGTACTTAAATATTTAGAGAGAAAAGAAATCCAAAATAACTGTTTAAAATATTTCATCTGTCTTATGGGATAATAATGAATATTGATTTCATCATTTGGATAATATTTTTGGAAAATGCAGAAATTTTAATAACAACACTTTTTAATAGTTACAATTAAGGAGTTATGGTAATATTCAAAATTTACTTTATTACCTCATTTAATAAACTGAAACTTGTTCCTTAAAATGGTCAGATGGTTCCTTTAGGTCATTTTTTGATGTAATTCTTTGTATTATTATTCCCTTTTCTGTATTTTAAATGCATGTACTTAATGCTGGTTAACTTTTTTCGATGATTCGTGTTGACCGTTTTCTAGTATTCAATTACAGTGTTGTTGTCTTTATGGGCTATAAATTTGTATCTTAAAGGCATTATGGTAAATTNAAGGCATTATGATAAATTATTTTAATGTATGATAACCAGCTTGTAAATAACAGTTTTAAATAATAATGTATGATAACCAGGTTTTAAATGACAGTTTTAGTTAAATTATGCTATTGAGGGGCGCCTGAGTGGCTCAGTTGGTTAAGCAGCTGCCTTCAGCTCAGGTCATGATCTCGGTCCTGGGATCGAGCCCCGCATTGGGCTCCCTGCTCAGCGGAGGGCCTGCTTCTCCCTCTCCCTCTGTCTCCTGGCTTGTGCTCTCACTCTCTGTCAAATAAATAAATAAAATCTTAAAAAAAATTATGTTATTTAACAACTAGATATTCAGCCCCTATTGTAAATATACATACAGAATCTTAAGAAAAAATGTTTTAAGTCTTTTCAAGTAGTAGCCCTTTTTTATTCCTTACAACAACTTAATGAGGCTGTTTTTATAATTATTTTCTTTTTTTAAAGTCACAGGGAAGTTAAGTACTTTGTCAAACTTAGCTACTAGTAAGTAGTAGCATTTAGATTTGAATTCTCTCATCTGGCACCAGAGCCTCCACTCTTAATCACCAAGGTCGTCTTTTTGTTGTGTGATGAGTGGACTTTGTTTTTCATTTTGGGTACTCTGTGGGCTGTTTTGTTTCCATCCTGATTTTTGTATGTTTAGAAACTTTTTGTTCACTCATTTGTTCATCAGCACATATTGATTGAGCACCCATTATGTGGTGCTGAGGGTGCTGAGGCCCTTCCTTACCTGTTGGAATTTAGTGTCCAACAGCCCATGACTGTTAGTGCTTGATGTCTAGTAGGAGGGAAGACAGATGTAGCAAGGTGCAGCTTACTGTGGGCTTAGAAAGAACTCTCTGAGAAGTGAGGGGCTGAGAGGTGAGCAGGGTTAAGCCAGATTAGGAAGGAGGTGTGAGGAGAAGAGGGGTGACATTCTGGTTTAGAAGGAGCAGTCAAGTGTAAAGGCTGGGATGAGAGGCTGTGTAAGTTGTTCAGGGAACTGCCAATAAATCCATTGTGGCTGAAGCTCAGTGTTTTGAATTGGGAGGGATGAAATGTGTAAATAGTGTAAAAGTGTTCTAAGATCAGATAGATGAGTAAAAGAATTAACTTTATACTTTTTGTAATTTCTGGGATAATAAAAGCATAGAAACAGAGTATATGGCTGTAGGGGGCACAGAATAATAAATCAATTCAAAAGGAGCAAGAAAGGAGATTAAAATAAAATAGATGGGANAGAATCCTTTAGGGGCATTCAGCAGTAAGTAAAGTGTCTAACTCTTCAAAAACAGCCTTAGTAATATACACAGTAATCAGATAAACTAAATATAGCACTATTAAAACATGCTCGTGAGACTTTCTTCACACAGTGAACATTTTGTGCTGATTTGTCCGTTGTCCTTACCTTACGTAAGACTGATGGGCTTTATGAAAATCGGTAGTGAGGTGGAGAGCCAAATAGCTTTCTGAATCCTTTGAGTGTATTTTGTAATATACAATGAAGTAATAATACCAGCCTTTCGGGAGTGTTCTGAGGATTACATGATAATCCATGTGAGCAAGGTGCTTGTCATATGAGGTGCTCAATATTTGGTAGCAAAAATGAAAAAAACAAACAAACAAGTAAAATCCTAAACACCAAAGGGGAGATAAAACTATTTTTAGGTGACTTTGTTTACTTTATAATTGAAATTCTAATTATAATTTTTATCTGTTTATTAATGCGGTTTCTCCAAAGCCCTATACTGTTAACCTCATTTCAGTTATTCCATGTGTGAAAGGATCAAAATCATTCTTTTTAAAATTGAAACTTCTCAATTCAGTGTGACCTTTTACAGTTAGTCTGAGTTAATGAGCCTTTATTACATTATTACCAACTGAGTCTTAAAGACCTATTGCTCAGCCTCTCAGCATCTTGTGGCTTAGGAATCTGAGACACAACTGGAATCTTAGTCTTTAAATAGAATTTTAGGTAATAAAATGAGGGGGATTATCAACAGGAAAGCTTGATTAAATATGATTGTAATATTATTAATTCAGTCACAAGATATCCATTAAAATCGCACTAATTAGGAAATATTTAATTGGCTTCTAGGAAAAATAGAAAATGTTATAGAGTGAATTGCCACCCAAAATCAGGAACAGAGAATTAGAATTGATTCTGAGACCTTTTCATGGTACTGAAATACATCATTCTAGTACTTAAATATTTAGAGAGAAAAGAAATCCAAAATAACTGTTTAAAATATTTCATCTGTCTTATGGGATAATAATGAATATTGATTTCATCATTTGGATAATATTTTTGGAAAATGCAGAAATTTTAATAACAACACTTTTTAATAGTTACAATTAAGGAGTTATGGTAATATTCAAAATTTACTTTATTACCTCATTTAATAAACTGAAACTTGTTCCTTAAAATGGTCAGATGGTTCCTTTAGGTCATTTTTTGATGTAATTCTTTGTATTATTATTCCCTTTTCTGTATTTTAAATGCATGTACTTAATGCTGGTTAACTTTTTTCGATGATTCGTGTTGACCGTTTTCTAGTATTCAATTACAGTGTTGTTGTCTTTATGGGCTATAAATTTGTATCTTAAAGGCATTATGGTAAATTATTTTAATGTATGATAACCAGCTTGTAAATAACAGTTTTAAATAATAATGTATGATAACCAGGTTTTAAATAACAGTTTTAGTTAAATTATGCTATTGAGGGGCGCCTGAGTGGCTCAGTTGGTTAAGCAGCTTCCTTCAGCTCAGGTCATGATCTCGGTCCTGGGATCGAGCCCCGCATTGGGCTCCCTGCTCAGCGGTGGGCCAGCTTCTCCCTCTCCCTCTGTCTCCTGGCTTGTGCTCTCACTCTCTGTCAAATAAATAAATAAAATCTTAAAAAAAATTATGTTATTTAACAACTAGATATTCAGCCCCTATTGTAAATATACATACAGAATCTTAAGAAAAAATGTTTTAAGTCTTTTCAAGTAGTAGCCCTTTTTTATTCCTTACAACAACTTAATGAGGCTGTTTTTATAATTATTTTCTTTTTTTAAAGTCACAGGGAAGTTAAGTACTTTGTCAAACTTAGCTACTAGTAAGTAGTAGCATTTAGATTTGAATTCTCTCATCTGGCACCAGAGCCTCCACTCTTAATCACCAAGGTCGTCTTTTTGTTGTGTGATGAGTGGACTTTGTTTTTCATTTTGGGTACTCTGTGGGCTGTTTTGTTTCCATCCTGATTTTTGTATGTTTAGAAACTTTTTGTTCACTCATTTGTTCATCAGCACATATTGATTGAGCACCCATTATGTGGTGCTGAGGGTGCTGAGGCCCTTCCTTACCTGTTGGAATTTAGTGTCCAACAGCCCATGACTGTTAGTGCTTGATGTCTAGTAGGAGGGAAGACAGATGTAGCAAGGTGCAGCTTACTGTGGGCTTAGAAAGAACTCTCTGAGAAGTGAGGGGCTGAGAGGTGAGCAGGGTTAAGCCAGATTAGGAAGGAGGTGTGAGGAGAAGAGGGGTGACATTCTGGTTTAGAAGGAGCAGTCAAGTGTAAAGGCTGGGATGAGAGGCTGTGTAAGTTGTTCAGGGAACTGCCAATAAATCCATTGTGGCTGAAGCTCAGTGTTTTGAATTGGGAGGGATGAAATGTGTAAATAGTGTAAAAGTGTTCTAAGATCAGATAGATGAGTAAAAGAATTAACTTTATACTTTTTGCAATTTCTGGGATAATAAAAGCATAGAAACAGAGTATATGGCTTCCATACATGTAGGGGGCACAGAATAATAAATCAATTCAAAAGGAGCAAGAAAGGAGATTAAAATAAAATAGATGGGGTAAATAGCACAAAATAAGATGGTACATCTTACAAATGCATTTGTAATTACATTAAATATGTATGGATTAAATTAAAAAACAGATTGTCAGACTGATAAAAACCAACCAACCAACCAAAGACGGCCCTTTTACTTTATTCATTCTCACAGTATGAGAAATGACAAGAAGTGGCCATGAAATGATATACCCCCATCTCCTTACCTCTCCTTGTACTCTGGAAGCTGCCACCTTCTTGGGAAGGGCACTGGGCTTCCCACTGTAAGTGCAGTGGTTGTACTGGGAACTAGCAGGTTAATTGTATCTGGGTTATAAAGGACTGGCTCCCTACCAGCTTGTGAGACCTTTTATGGCAGAGGTGGAGTTTTATTCACATCTCTAGTGACTTATGTACTGTTTGACTTGTGGTAGTATTTGATATACGTAAGTATAAATACCTTACCTAGTATTTCTCATGTGTATACATTTGATGTCCATGTGAGATTGTAAAATCTGCGGGCAGGGAACTTGTTATAGTTTCACTTTTCTATAATACCTGCTAAAGTATATATAAGTATGTAATAAATATTTCTTTCTTTTTTTTTTTAAAGATTTTATTTATTTATTTGACAGAGAGAGACAGCCAGCGAGAGAGGGAACACAAGCAGGGGGAGTGGGAGAGGAAGAAGCAGGCTCCCAGCGGAGGAGCCTGATGTGGGGCTCGATCCCATAACGCCGGGATCACGCCCTGAGCCGAAGGCAGACGCTTAACCGCTGTGCCACCCAGGTGCCCCTGTAATAAATATTTCTTAATTAATTCAGTCAAGGTTAAATCTGACGTCTGCATAAGGGATATTCTACCTCTAAATGCTTTGGGTTTTTTTTTTTTTTTTTGTATATATTGTGCAGAAAAACAAAACCACTTCTAATGACCTACTTTTCCATAAATACGTTTTACAGGTAGAAGAGTATTCTTTTGGGGTGGTGGGTGGGATGGGTGAAATAGGTGAAGGGGATTAAGAGTACACCTATCTTGCTGAGCACTGAATAATGTGTAGAATTGTTGAAACACTTATATCGTACACCTGAAACTAATATAACACAGTATGTTAACACAGTGGAATTAAAGTAAAATTTAAAAAATTGATTAACATCCAAAAAAGGTATTCTTTTGTGTTTTGAAAAGCATGATTTATTTAATATCAA
The DNA here is from genome assembly GCF_002007445.2 of Ailuropoda melanoleuca. NCBI lineage: Eukaryota > Metazoa > Chordata > Mammalia > Carnivora > Ursidae > Ailuropoda > Ailuropoda melanoleuca. The sequence goes on along the minus strand of NC_048235.1, from coordinate 28,658,939 downwards.
AATAAATACTTCGCTTATATAAAAGCTGTAATAAAATATTAGTAATAAAATGATGAAAATATTTTTCTTGGAAGAAATATGGATAAACATATCAAAACGGCAGTTTCTTTTTCTGGAGTGAAAGATACTTTTGATTCTGTTAGTACAAATGCCTAAAGTTCCCTTGTTGACTGAGAATGTGCTGCTTGATATAAAACTCAGTTGACTTCATATAAGAGCTACTCCTTATAAGTGGAAAGAATTACGGAGTCCAGGGTGCCTGGGTGGCTCAGATGGTTAAGCGTCTGCTTTCAGCTTGGGTCATTATCGCGGGGTCCTGGTATCGAGCCCCATGTCGGGCTCCCAGCTCAGCTTGGGATCTGCTTCTCCCTCTGCCTCTCCCCCTGCTTGTGCTCCCTCTGTCTCTCTCAAATAAATAAATAAAATCTTTAAAGAAAAAAAAGAATTAGAGTCCAAAGTAAAAGCAAGACATTCTGTTTTTAATTACAAGTATAAAAATTTAAACATGCAGCCAGGATCTAGTTGGATATACTTTTTTGCAGTAGGCATTTCAGAAACGTTTACAGAGAAATAAAGTAAAAATGGGTAAATGCAGCTTCCCCTCAATGTCCTGGTAGTCCTCCTGTTTTGTGATCTATTTGGCTGTCATGAAATCACGGAGTTTACAACCAGGGAAAAGTGTTCAGAAACCTCTTAGTGGTGAGAGGACTAGACTGAAGTTATATGGCTAACTCTAGAAGGAACTAGAAAGGGGGAGAGGTTGAGAGAGAGAGTCAGTGTCAGTGAGAGAGATGAGAGCCTGGAATTGAAAGGAGGAGAGGCATAGAGGATGATAAAGAAAATGGTATGCCCTCTTTGCTCCTTCTCAGAAGTGGGAAGTCAAGCAGTGATCTGAAGCAGTGCATTCAGGAGGCGAACGGAGTCTGGCAGTGGTGGGGATCTAAGAACATTCTGTCCCTTCAGTATAAACCCCACCTCGAGCTAACTGAGGCTTGCTGGCTGAGCTTCAGTCCAGAGACCATAGAGCTAGCCGACTCGGGGTAGATAGAGATGTTAAGGAGAGAAGAGGCAAATTGAAATTTATGTGGCTGGTAATTTGTCAGATTTCAGATTTTTCAAATCTTAGCAAAAGGGTATAACCTCACACTCCCTTTTCTACTTTCAAATCTGAGCAAAATTGTTTGACTTTCCTTGCTTGGTTAGGGTTTGACTTTTTAAGAAGAGTCATAATGCAAACTAATTTTCAAAAGTAATGTATGTTCATTTTAGGAAAATGAGAAAATGGGGAAAAAAGAAAAAAAATATAAATTAATCTATAATCCTCCTCCTAGAGAACCCCCTGGTAACATTTTAGTGCATATCTAAATGATTTTCTTTGTATGTTTATTTACATAAAACTAAGTATATTTTAATAAAAATGAGTTTGCACTACATATATTGTTTTATACTAGCATTTCTCATTTGACATATTCTATACCTCTCTCATGTCAGTAAATATAGTTTTGTATTTTCAAAAGACACATCTTTTTGTCTCTATCTTTTAAATACAGGTAAGTACAAGAAAATAAAAAAGTCCTGTAATCTCATAACCCATGTTGACATATTTGAATGGCTAGTAATAAAACATCTAACATTAAATGTTTGCTTACTGTATGCCAGGGGCTGTTTTATCTGTTAATTCCTCTAATCCTCACAAAAGCTGTAAGAAGTAGATGCTATTATTAATCTTGTTTTACAGATGAGGATACTGAGGCTAAGTGTTTAAGTACTTTCCCAAAGCCATAGAGCTAGTAAGAAATGAGCCTGGAATAGGACTCAGGCAGTCACCCCAGAGCCCATTTCTTAACCATGTACCACACTTTAAAAAGAAACAAACAGAAATACTTTTATGTCCATTTTAGCATTCATCTACCATCCATCCATTTCTGTTTATATGAAAGGGATCATACACATTTTTCTAAAAAGTTAATAATTTGGAGATCCTTATCGGCATGGACAGAACTATTTCATTCCATATAACCGTTATATAGACATTTTTTGTAACTTGGTTTAATTCTCTAGTTCACTACAATGGACATTTTGGTGTTACACTGTTAATATTATGTGCCACACCCTGTACTAAAATTTTATTTAATCTTCAAAATATCCCTAAGACATAGTGTTATTATTCCTAGTTAAGGAAACTAAGGCCTAGAGAGGTTTAACAGTTTTCATTGTGTCACATAGGAAAGTAAGTAAAACCTAGGATTTGAACCCAGCCTTGTGATTCTGGAGCACATGGTTTTGACTTTTCCCATCTATATATGCTCAGCTTCCAGGGGCCAGGGAGTTGTGACCCTCCCAGTACCCACAAGTGGAGGAGCATGGATATTGGTAAATATTTATTTTGGTGAGAACATGTAAGTTCTACTCTCAGTAAATTTCATTCATCCAATACAATGTTACCAACTATAGTCACCATGTTTTACATTAGTCCTCATACCTTATTCATCTTACAGCTGAAAATTTGTACCCTTTTACCAACCTTTCTTTATTTCCCCCACCCATGTAGCTCCTATAAACCATTTTTCTACTCTGGATAAATATTTGACTTAAATTTTGTTTTGTTTTGTTTTTTGTTTTTAGATTTCACATGTAAGTGATACTATGCGGTATTTGTCTTTTTCTTCCTGGCTTATTTCACCTAGCATAATACCCTCAAGATACATCATGTTGTTGGAAATGACAGGATTTCTTTCTTGTGGCTGAATATTCCATTATATATCCATATAATTACGTATATATGTGTTATATGTATTATATAAACATTTATGTATATTATATCCATATATTTATAAATGTGTATTTATATTTAATATACATGATGTGCATAATATATATGTATAAATATACATACACACCATGTCTTCGCTATCCATTCATCCATTGAGGGACATTTACATTGTTTCCATATCTTGGCTATTGTGAATAATGCTGCAATGAACATGGGAATGCAGATATCTTTTCCGGATACTGTTTATATTTCCTTTGGATATATACCCAGAATTTGGATTGCTGGATCACATGGTAGTTCTTTTTTTAACGTTTTAAGAAACCCCCATACTGTTTTCCATAGTGGCTATAACAATTTACATTCCCACCAACAGTGTACAAAGGTTTCTTTTTCTCCATACCCTTACCAATATTTGTTATCTCACCTTTAAAAAAAAAATTATTTATTTGAGAGAGAGAGCACGAGCATGTGTGAGCAGTGGGAGGAGCAGAAGAAGAGTGAGAGAGAATCCCCAGGCAGACTCCCTGCTGAGCATGGAGCCCAGTCACGGGACTCGCAGGACCCTGAGATCATGACCTGAGCCGAAATTAAGAGTCAGATGCTTAAGCCACTGAGCCACCCAGGTGCCCCATCTTTGTCTTTTTGATGAGAGCTGTTCATGTAGCTGTGAGGTGATGATCAGAATGTGGTTCTGATTTGTATTTGTGGGTGACTAGTGCTGTTGAGCCTCTTTCACGTATTTGTTGGCCATGTGGATGTCTTCTTTGGAAATATCTTTTTGCTTCCTATGCCCAGTTTTTAATTAGATTGTTCCTTTGCTTATTGAGTTGTATTTCTTTATATCTTTTGGATATTACCCCTAACAGATAACACGATTTGCAAATAGTTTCTGTCATTCCATAGATTGCCTTTTCACTTTGTTGATGGTTTCTTATTCTTTGCAAAAGCTTTTTAGTTTGATGTAGTCACACTTACTTTTGCCTTTGTTGTCTTAGCTTTTGCTGTCATATCCAAAAAAATCATAGCCAAGGTTGTCAGACCTATGTATTCTTGTAGTTTTATGGTTTCAGATCTTAAGGTTAAGTCTTTAATCCATTTCAAATTGATTTTTTGTTTGTGGTGTAAGATAGAGGTCCATTTTCATAGATGGTTCTTTTTAAAAAAAAAAAGATTATTTTGAGTTCTCTATAAAATAAATAGCCCTTCAGTTTTCGTATGCATTGTGAATGCTTTTCCAACATAAGCATTTTTAATGACTGCATTTTCCATTATGTGGAGGTACTGTAATTTACTTGAATAGTCTGTCTTTTGATTCTAGTTTTTTATTGCAATGCTGTCAAGAACATCCACTTAATATTTTCTTATGAAATTTCTTGTAAGTATAAATGGTAGATGGAAGGGAATACATATTTTTAAGGCTTTGATTCATATTGTTATATTTCTAGAAAGATCATATGTATGTTGGCCAGCAGTGTGTGATACAATGCCTATGTCCCCATAGTTGATGATATTATATGGTGTTATTAAATAAAAAAATTTGGCTAATATGTACTCCTTTGTGTATGAGTTAAGATTGAGATTTTTTCCATATGTTTATTAGGAGTTGATATTTTTTCATGAATTGCCCATTCATGCATTAAAGAAGATTTTGACTTTATGTGCAATTTTTCCATTATGCTATTCCAGTTATCTACCGGTGGAATGAACTGCCTTACCTTCCCATCACAGGTGATACTAAAAGTAGAAGCTAAAGGTACTGGAACTGTTTAAAGCCAGGGAATGAATATTTATTAACTTACAATTATAAGTCAGCTTTTATACCTTTAAAAAATTATAAGTCAGTCTTTAATCTTTCTGTTTTAATCTACGGGTAAAGAACAAAAGGCTTGGATAGGCCAACTAACTTATCCAGTGTCCCATTGTTGTAAATGGCAGAAAGAGGATATAAATCCTGTTCTGCCTAAGCTCACAGCACATGTTTCTTCTCTAACCATGAAGCCTTCCACTCCTGGGCCATACCTTGTTTAAGAAGGTACATTTATATTAAGTGTTAAGTTTTCAGAAAATACCTATTTAGAAATACACTAATGTGATATAGATAGAGTACTTCAGAAACTTGTATTTTTCTTTTTATTTTTCTTCTAACTCTTCCATTAAGAACTGTGATGGATTAGAGGTATAGAAAATGGGTGGGGATTAGGCAAAGACCTTTTCCTTAAGAGTTTTGACCTCTTCCCCCTCCCTACACTTCCAGGGGAGAGACATACCTCTACTTGCCTTTTGTTCTCTCCCCGCTAGTACATTTGTCTTCATACACTGGTGTTAGAATGCTGTTTTCTCTGTTTCCCAATGCCATGGCAACAGTACATGGTAACTGCTTTCCTTGAGGCTAAGGAAAAAGACTTCTTATTTTTCTTTCTGTTTGACCTGTTGTTTGCAATTAGCACTGTGGTCTACCCTTTCATCCCATGAGAAGCAAGAAAGCACTGAACAGTAGTCAAGACTACAGGACCTGCTGGACGTAATTGATAGCAGGCCTGCTGTGCTCCTCTGCAGCACTTTAAACCCAAGCCTCTTCTGACCACGAGTTCGAAAATAGCACCTGTTGAGTCTTCTGCCCACAGTCCTCTGCCCCTTCACTCTCTATGCCTGTCTTTTTTAACTTGATGTGTTATGCATTAGAAGTTTGTTCAGTCTACCCCCTACTAGCATGTAGGGTTTAGGTCAGTGGGATTTTCTTTTGCTCACTGTTCTACATGTTCCCTGGACTGGCACACCGCAGGGGCTCTGTAAGTATCTGTCGCATGAGCCACAGAACTTGGTGGTGGAAAGTCTAATTTGCTCTCGTTAGATCTCTTCCCCTTGAAAGCACGTTTGGATTATATTTGGCCCTTCCTGGGAAGTTTGGTCAACTCCAGGGGATTTTGAAGGCCATCAGTTCTCAGGGCCTGAGCTAAGTGAGATTCCCATAAAGAGGGGGTTGTAGTTATGAAAGATTTGCATGAAGAAGAGCTCAGACCTTGGTTTGAATCCTGACCCCAGATATTCTTAGTCATTGTATGAATTTGAGGAAAGCCTTCTGGGCCTGTTTGCTTATCTGTAAATGTGCATAGTAATACCTGCCTCCTTGGTGTGCAGTGAGGATGAACTGGTACAGGGGAAGAAAAATAAACAATGGTGGTAATGTGGTTGTTAGCGTTTTAGTTTTCTTCTGTGTGATTTTCTGTTGATAAATGGATTTATTTCCTCAGTTGGATTGTACTTACTGTCTTTTACTAATTTAGAGAGGCTGTTCAATGTAATGAGTAAAAGCTCTGTAGGTGACTTTGGACTTTGCCTGGGATCTGGTGCTTTTGCCACTTGTCAGCACTGTGACACTGGGCAAGGGCGAGCTGTCAGTTATAAATGACAACAAATGGCTGTAGTAATAGTATTTACCTCAGAGTGGCTGTGAAGGATTCGTTAAATCCTGCTTACCGCAAAGTTTGGTCCATGAGAAGCACCAACTAATTTATATCCTGTGGTTTTAGAGTGGTAGTTAGTGATAGCTAGTAGAGTTGACAGAGGTTTCCACTTCATCTAGTGCAACTCTAGTAGCCCTGTGTGTCTGTCTTGTTCTTTTTCTTTTTTTAGATTTATTAATGTATTTATTTGAGAGAGAGCATGCGGGCACACGAGCGGGGGGGAGGGGCAGGGGGAAAAATCTCAAGCTGACTCCCTTCTTGATCTCATGACCCTGAGATCATGACTTAAACTGAAATCAAGGGTTGGATGCTTAACCAGCTGAGCCACCCAGGCACCCCCACCCTGTGTTTCTGATTTTGCCTCCTGCAGTAATAAACAAATGAGTATCCTTTCCAGTCACAGTCATTCATGTACTTCTGATTGGATCTTGTAGACTGATTTATATCCCTTCAGAATTTGTATGTTGAAGCCCTAACCCCCAATATCACTAAATTTGGAGATGGAGCATTTAGGAAGGTAATTTAAGGTTAAATGAGGTCGTAAAGGTGGGGCCTTAATCCTGTAGGACAAGTGTTCTTAAAAAAAATAGGAAGAGACAGCAGAGATTTCTCTTTGTGAGAGACGGATGCAGTGAGAAGGTGGCTATCTACAAGTCAGGGGGGGAGGCTTCATCAGTAAACAACCCTGTGGCACCTTGATCTTGGACTTCTGGCCTCTAGAACTGTGAGAGAGCCCTGGAGGCTGGTTCTTTTTTTTTTTTTTTTTTTAAAGATTTTATTTATTTATGTGACAGAGAGACAGCCAGCGAGAGAGGGAACACAGCAGGGTAGTGAGAGAGGAAGAAGCAGGCTCATAGCAGAGGAGCCTGATGTGGGACTCGATCCCAGAATGCCGGGATCACGCCCTGAGCCGAAGGCAGACGTTTAACGACTGCGCTACCCAGGCGCCCCTGGAGGTTGGTTCTTAAGCCATTCAGTCTGTAGGTGTCTTGTCAGAGCAGTGAGAGATTTGAACAGATCTTTTTTCTTTTCTCATGTTATCATCCCTATCTTACCTTAGTCACCCTCTTGAGACAGCTTTCAGATGCTTCACTGTCCTGGTCATCTCTGGCTAGATACTTTCAAGTGTACCATTGTCCTTTTTAAAATGGAAAACCCCAAGAAGAACTCAGGACTCTCAGGCGGTCTGAGCAGATTGGGTACTGGGCATTACTCTTCTAATGAAATCTAAGATCGTGTTTGGTAGTCCCCCAAATACCCAAGACTCATATCTGTGCCGCCCTATATTTGGTCAATATTTTAGTCCAAATTCAAAATTTTATCTTGTTAATTTCAGCCTTCCCCCCCCCCTTCAGAACTCTCTTTGGACCAAGTACTCAGTGCTGGTAGTTTTCATGTTGTGTGTTTTGGTCAGTCTGAGCTGCTATAACAAATTACCATAGACTGGATGGCTTAAACAGTAAACATTTCTCACAGTTCTGGAGGTTGGAAGTCCAAGTTCAGGGTGGTGACATGGTCGTTTCTAGTGAGGGTCTGGTTTCTGGTTTACAGAGGGCTGTCCTGTTGCTGTTTCTTCACTTGGTGGAAAGGGAGCTGCTCAGCTCTGTCCTCTTCTTATAAGGGGCACTAAATCCATTCTTGAGAGCTCTACACTCATGACCTAATTACCTCCCAAAGGTCCGCCTCCAGTTATGATTACATTGGGATTAGAGTTTCAGCATGCAAGTTTTGGGGAGACACAAGCACATTGCACTGTGTCCCTAATGTTGGCTGCCTAGCCTGCTCCTGTGCTTCCAGTGGTGGGGAGCTCACTCTTTTGCTGTAGAAATTAACCCATTGTTTGGATTCCTTCAAGTGTTTTGAGAGGAATTACGTATGTTGAGTTAAAATCTGACTCTCTGTGGGGTTCTGTAGAGTAGCAGAAAATGTCTATTCTATCTGCACTTGACAGTTTCTCATAGACTCCCCTTTCCCCTCCTGTTATTTGTCCTAAACAATATAATAATATTTTATGTAGCATCATTGGGGAAAATCAGTTCCACTTGGTTTTCCACAGGCCAAAGGTATATAGATAAATAAATCTGTAAACATAAGTAAAAGTAATTTTTAATTGACTTTGGAATTTCTTAATTGACAGTGGAATACTGTATTTGGTTTTTCTTAACGAGTAGCTTCCATCAGATCATTCTCTATGAAAATAGATTGAGGGAATAGGCTCTCCATTCCTTATTATTTTCATCAGTAAAATGCATAACTTTCTTCTCTGTTCAGTGTGATAAACATTAAATCTTAACCTGAACTCTTCATAGTATTTTTGATCTGGAAGGTACCCTACAAATTTAATTTCTTGTAGACCCTTCTGTGGCAGGTGTTTATCTTTTTTGTGCTCAGTTTTCTTTTTTGTTGTGGTAATCCAAGGCAAATGGAAAGCTGGGATCAGCCTCCCTGTACTGAGGCAGGGAGACCTACCTTGGACCACTTTTGGCCATCAGATTGGGCTTGTGATTCTAAGGAGCTCTGAGTTCTTCAGTGTGACTCCGTAGATTATTGGAGGCAGCTGGGCTGCTTGATGGGCATCCTGCTGACATTATCTATGGTCCAGAGCCTAGGTGGATGGGGGTGACTGTCTACTGTGGTGGAGTAGTGGCAGTAGCAATGGCTCCAAACAGCAGGATAGGCTGTTCTGTTGTAGGAACTTGGCTGTGCTTTGCCCTGCCTGGTCCCAGTCTGAGTCTGCACCTGCAGCCCTCTTGCAGACAGTGAGCTCCCTGAAACCTTTCCAATAGCAAGTACCTTTTCTGCCTATACTAACCTGAGTCAGTTTCTTGTTTTTCACCAGGAACCTAGACAGGTACATCCTTTTCAAGTTGTGGGATAGGATTTTGGTGTTTAATCGTCTCTGCCTAAGCACGTCTGAGGTGTGCATGTACTAGTTAAGGAATGTACTCCCTAGGGTGTGTAATTGCTATTTATGTGGCAGTTAGGAGCTATGTCTTCTCATCCTTAACTGATTAATTTTCAGAGTACTCTTGTAGGAGAGATTTGTTTGTTTGTTTGTTTTTTAATTAAGTTTTGCGCCCAACATGGGACTTGAACTCAACAATCCTGAGGTCCGGAGTTGTATGCTCTACTGACTGTGCCAACCAGGCGCCCCAGAGAGATTTATTTTTTGACTGTTTCAAAGCAGGTACTTATAAAGTAGGCAGTTAGACATGACCTGGAGGCAAAAGTAGTGATAAATATGTGAGACTTAGAAGCCTGAGGGCACAACGTCTGATTTTGTAGCTTTTATTTTATTTTTTTTTTAACGATTTTATTTATTTATTTGAGAGACAGCCAGTGAGAGAGGGAACACAAGCAGGGGAGTGGGAGAGGAAGAAGCAGGCTCATAGCAGAGGAGCCTGATGTGGGGCTCGATCCCAGAATGCCGGGATCACGCCCTGAGCCGAAGGCAGATGCTTAACCGCTGTGCCACCCAGGCGCCCCCTGATTTTGTAGCTTTTAACACATTGGCCTTGCTGCTTCCAGCACCTTGGGGCTGAGGGCCCAAGAGCCACGGGTGCAGAACCTGCACTCTCCTCTTCAACCACTGCCCCAGGGTAACCTGTGGCTTCATTATAATGTATTTATGTTGTGGTTTTGACCTCCCCCACCGACCCCTACAGGGGAAGATGGCTCTGACAGTTCTGTTTGTGTTCCTACTGGCAAGTACCTTGTAGGGCCAGAAGCTCCCCCTCCCAAGCCTTGGGAGGAGTCCCTTAGATGATGGGAAACCACCTCAGTTGGAGACTGCCCTAGCTATACCCTCTGCAAACATAAAAAGGAGACACAGCCCTCACCAGTGCACTTGCCACCTCTGGGCCTGCCTGCTCCCCACCTTGAGAGTGTGCTGTCCTTAAGGAGCTGCTTCGTGCTTGCTGCTTTCTTTCTGGCTGTCTTTATTCGAGCGTGGATTCTCACATAAATCTTTCCTGGGGAATCCAAGAACTGAGACCTCCATTCTTAGAACGCAGACTGTCCCACTGGTAATAGTACTTTTATTTATCTTACTTTATTTTTTTAAGTGGGCTCCACACTCGTTGTGGGACTTGATCTCATGACCCTGAGCTCCAGAGTCCCATGCTCTACCTCCTGAGCCAGCCAGGGGCCCCGGTAATAGTATTGGTTTAAAAGAAGGTGGTCGGTCAGGCAGGGAACATGCCAGCATGTTGAAATTTAGGATGTGGAAAGTATTATAAAATGGTAAAGCTATGTCTGATTGGCTGGTAGGAAAGTTACAATCTGTTATGAACACTGAAGTTTTTGCCGAGCTCCATGAAAGGGCTCAAATTGCAAATAAATTTCAGAAAATGAGGTAAGTTGGTTTATCAGAATTTGGATATATTAGAGTAAGTGAGGGTTTTTTCCCCCTTTTTTACCAAGCATGTTATTTCTCAGTTCAAAAACTAGATAGTTAAGAAATAATTAATGTTATCTTGCACACTAGTATATATTTATATTTTATTAGCAGAAATAAACTCTTTAAATTCTTAAAGGTATATGTAATTTGGAGGGGTTTTAAAAAAAATCCCCTGTGGGCCATTCATATGGAGACCATGTGTCTGTGGTGTCTACAAATCCATAATAATAATCCATCCTTTCAGAGTATTTATCCCTTGTGACTAGTATTTTCAGATTTCTAAAGATCCTTGGGTTTACTTTAAATTACACCCATTTACATTAAATTATAGGTAAGTTAACAAGGATTCGGGTCTGTGGAATATGATAGCCAAGGCTAATAATAATAATATTAATATTAACGATACTAATATTATAACAGTTTGGATATTGAATTTTCCTACAGATGAACATTCAAAATATCAAGGGCATTTGATTAATTATAATCTTAAACTATCTTGTTGAAATTTGTCTTGCTTATCAGTCTATTTCTGTGAATACCATATCTTGAACAAATAAGGTGACCTCTTTTTAGAAATGGACACAAGTAAGTATAAAATAATTTTTTAACAAGTCCTAAAACATGAATACTTTGTATTTCATTACTGAATTCCGCCCCCCGTCCCCCGGAATTTGTATTGTTTCTGGTTATTCCATACATTCACATTGTACTGTGGATTTCTAAATCTAAATTCAGCTGTTTTGTTTTCAGGATTTCATTAATATAGTGTACTTTGTGGGACACTTGAACAAAGAATATTTGTGGGAAAGGGATTTTTTAAATCCTGAGTATGAGGTAACTTTACTTTATACCTTAAAGCTGTTATTAAAATGGATTCCAGTAAGAGAAGGCATTCTGGAAAGCATACTGAACATTAGCTTCCCCCCCACTGCCACCTGACATGTTCATTAAATAAATAAATTTTATATCAATACGTAAAGATTTTAAAGAATATTATTCTTTTCAGAGTAGACACTTTAGGAGGCTTTACACTTATTTTTGTGATTTGAGTTACTAACTCAACACATTGTTGGATCTTTTTACTTCGGAATTACATTTATATCCTCCATTGCGCTTTGAAAAATTACCCACACCAGTGATGGACCTTTACTTTTTTATGGGTGGATTTTGTTTTTGAGTCAGTCTACAACTTTGAAAGTTTGCTCTGTAGGCCAGCTGATAGCAAGCTGGGACACAGTGTTTCTTCAGTGACACATGAGGTATGTCTGTAAGGAATCCCCGTCTTATGTGATGTGAAAACTGGTTTTGGAGGTTACTTCGGAACAGGAATTCTAAATGATTTGCTCAGGATTTCTTGAAATAACAAGTGTGGTTTCCTAGGGAGACTCTTTGAATGAGGACAGTTCATTTAGACATACAAGTTCTGCTTTTAAAAATAAAGTTCAATATATTTTATGATCTGCTTGTGAAATCTTCCTCAATGTTTGAGTATCCTAATTAGGCAGAATTGGACTTGGGAGCAGATTTTCTGAGTTGGAAAATCTCAGTTATTGGGTAGAAATCTAGGGTGATCTTAACGGGGGCAGTAGCTACCCTGAGGCAGTGCACAGTGTTTTATGTGGGTGTGTGTAGATATTTTTGTTTCCCCTCAGGAAAGGGTATAGTGTATTTGCTATCTTCTCCAAGGGTTCTGGAACCCCAAAACAATTGAAAACTGGGAGTAGCTTCCTTCTTTGGCAGCTTCAGGAACTGTAGGAATATGGATATGCATTTCTGCACCCCGGTTTTTTGTAAATCTAGAGCTGTCCCGAGGAGCTGAAATGAATGTCTTCCATGGTTGTCGTTGCTCATTTAGCTCCTCAGAGGGGTTACCGGTTTAATTTTGGTGGCATAGATTTAGATCTTTCACTAGCCTCTTGTTGAACTTCTTGGACGTTGGGAAAAATTCCCATCATAAATTCTGGGAATATATGAATGGGCCCTCAATACTTAATCTTCATTCCGTGCATTTGGAAGCAAGTAAGTTTTGGGAGAAGCCTAGTTGATTTTCCTGGTTACCTGGTAACCTGGTAAACTGTGTGCTTTTTACTTTTGGTTACTAACTTGATCATGTGACTCTTTTGGCAGTTAGTGGTATTTTTTCTTTCTTTCTTTATTTTTTTTTAAAGATTTTATTTATTTGATAGAGATAGTGAAAGAGAGAAAGAACAGGAGTGGTGGGGAGAGGCAGAGGGAGAGGGAGACACAGGGTCCCGCTGAGCAGGGAACCCTACTCAGGATTGACCTCAGGACCCCGGGATCATGACCTAAGCCAGAGGCAGACACTTAACTGACTGAGTCACCCAGGCACCCCTATTTTTTAACTTTGTGGTTGAAATACGAAAGAGAACACTGTTCTAAGAGTCAAAGGAGTTCAGGTACCTTATGGACCAGCTCATAGTTAAAATACTTTATTTAGCAGGGTGAACCTGGTGTGTGTTAGGCATTCTGAAATGAGTTAAGTGTACAAATAAGTAGAGCTAAGCATTGTCTAGGTTTAATGTGATTATAGCATTTTACTGCTGATAATCCTTTTTTTTTTTTTAGATTTATTTATTTATTTGAGGTGGGTGAGGGGCAGAGAGAGGGAGAATTAGAAAGAATCCTCAAGCAGACTGCTTGCTGAGTGCAGAGCCCAACAAGGGGCTCAACTGGGGGCTCCATGCGGGGTTTGATCCCAGGACCCTGAGATCATGACCTGAACTGAAATCAAGAATTGGCTGCTTAACCGACTGAGCCACGCAGGAGCCCCATTTACTGCTGGTAATCTTACGAGACTTCTGTAGAAGATTTGAAGTAGGACCCCAGTCTGATAGGTCGTAGAACCTACATGAAGAGAAAGCCAAGTAAAAGATTTTATGGAACAGCGTATTCCCCTCTGCCTGGAGTCGTTGGGTCAGGCAAGAAGATTGGAGTAAGTTTTTCTCTTAACTCTCTCAGTTCTGTTTATCAGAACTTCTGAAACATTTCTCTTGAATTACCCCTAATATACAAGTAAAATTCCTTCTACTCCTACCCAACCTTGCTTGAGTGCATACCTTAAAGCAGTATGCTGCATGGACATAATTTCTTTTATGACTCATTTAACCATTTTATGCCTGTTGTGCATTACATGTTAAAAATATATTTATTCTAATATAAAAATCAGATTTTAAATGACTATTCAAACTGAACTCCAAGAAAATGTACCCATTGGTCCTGAGATTTTGTGTACCGCTTGGCACACTGCTGAGTAACCTTGAGAGTTTGAAGATACCCGTTTTTAAGAAGCACGGTTGTAGGGTATAATTGGAAGCTAAGAGGTCTGGGGAAGTATGAATTTTTGAAAACTACTTTGTTTGACATTGTAGTATAGATTGTAAAAACTTTATGAGAACTGAAATGGCAATCCCTTTTGCAAAGTATATAGTAGTGTAAAAATTATAAAGGGAAACCTAATGAAAATGGAGTTGGGAGGTCAGAAGAGGGAGCCTTCACTTGTCAGTTGCAGAACCAACAGAGAGAGAGAGGTACTTGCAAGTCTGTACTGCTTTACTACCCCAGCAGGAGAAAGAAGGATTTTCTCCTTGCTCTTTAACAGCCCAGCCAATGAAAAGCCCCTACACTTGGAACTCCCAGTTTACCCAGTAGACTTTTTGTTTCTAACAGCCCCTCCCAACTCCCTCCTTTTCTTTATAAAAGAGCATTCCTCTCCTTTGTTCTCCAGACTTAGCTGTGGTTTTGTCATAGGTTGGTAGTTTGTGTGTCCTGAATTGCAATTCTCTGCTATACCCAAATAAACCCATTTTTGCTGGTAAAATAACTGGCAGTTTTATATTTAAGTTTAATAGTATACAACACTGGCTAACTAGGAAATCTACCTTATCTCAATGAGAATAATTTCCTTTAAAATAGCCCAGTGTATTCCACCCTTTACCGAGAGTCAGGCCAACTGTTGCCCTGACTGTAGCACTGTGTGTGCCAGCTGTAATCCTGGGGAAAGTTATAGATCACATTTTTTTTTTCCATTTTAAAAAGGGAGATTAAAATACTTGTTGCCTACTCCTCTTATAAGGTGTTGTAAGGATTAATGAGATCATGCTAGTAATGTGCCTTAAAAGCTCTGGAAAAAATGGGCACGGAAAATACCAAGTGTTATATTACCAGGAGCTTAACCCAGGCGTGGCTTTTACTCTGCCATTAAGCTTCTATTTATTTTGTTTACATATTGCTTTAAACAATAAAGTAAAGTACTGTATTAAGCTTCAGGCCCTTCCAGTAGGTGTGTCAAAATGAGGAGTAAGCCTGTTGGCCTCACATGTTTTAACTTGCTGTCTATTTCAAGAATCCTGCAAGCTTGACTATTGTGTGTTGGATTGGACAATTTTTCTATAAGACTCTTACTACATTTTGCAGCTTGAAGTCGGTTTGTGGGACTCGGCTTCTTTAATAACTCTAGGCTGTCATTTTTAGCATATAGTTTAAACTTTGTGCCCTACTTGAGTAATAAATTGTCATTCTGGCAACCTGATGTGTATTCTCACCAGGGGATATGGTGCATGCCAAGGAGAGGGCTGATGACCTTGCCAGTGAACCCTGTGGTCCTTTTGTGAATGGCCCAATAGAGATGGTGATTTCTGAAGGGCATAGCCTCCTCTCTGGGTAGATTTCCCCTGATTTCATTTGGGAAACCTCTTGGGCTTGACAGGATGTGTTCATACATCTTTATGTAGCCAAAACCTGACTGGTATAATAACTGAGTTTAAAAATCAGATGCCAGAGTGTTCAGAAAGGCATGATTTCTGAATTATCAATGAATGAATCTACTGTATTAGAAGACAGCCAAGTTTAAAATAATGTTGATATTCGGGATGGCAGAATTGGGGAAGTTGGGAAGGAGATGGGAGAAATATAATTTTAAACTTTTAAGATTCCATCGAAGTAAAATGCTTAATTGGTAGTGATTCTAAGCAGTGAGTTAGGCACATTAAAAAATAGCTTTTTAACATGAACGAACCTTTTTATGAGTTGAACTTCAATTAAGAATAAGTTGGTCATGCAAATTGTTTTTAGTGGTCTGTTTTAAACATTTTAGGGCTGAGATTTTAAAAAAAAAAACATTTTTAGGCTGTAAAAGCAAAAAGTCTGACCTAAATGCAACATTAATTATAGTAATAGTCCATTGTATAGCTCAATGAAGAAATATGTGTCACTTTCTTTATAATGTTATGTTTTCTTTGAGTTTCAAAATATGCAAAAGGAGTGGCTTGGATGTAAAGTGGAGAGCAGTGAGTTGAGTGAATTGAGAATAGTTGCAGACACAGGGGTCTTTTGTGCCTCTCTGGGTAAAAACAGTCAGTTCAGAAGCACGCTGCACTCCATCAGCTTTGGAAATCCAGGGAGGCCTTGCAAAGAGAGAAGTTAAGAGTAGTTGGCTGCTTGTGATGTAGCACTGTAAGGAGGAAACCATTGCTTGTGCTGTGAATTGGTTCTGAGGCCACTGAGTCCTTGAAATAAGGAAGGAAGTGCTCCAGGGTTTTAAGGAATAAAACATGATTTTGGTGAAGTGTAGCAGGAGATGTTGATTAGAATTAGAAAATAATATTTCTTAGAATTTAATTGAGCCATTTTGCCTGTAAATATAGGCAAATACAGGTGGAAACTATGCATATGTATGTGCTGTCTTCTTAATGAGGTATTGTATTTTTGGTAGAAAGTACTGAAATGTGTAAATTCCACTATTTTTCATAACTCTGTTTTTCTCTGTATGTGAAGGCCTACCTCTTGTGGCTAAGTTACTGAAAGCAGGACCAACATTCACAGAGGGATAACAAGCAAATCATACAAATATGGAATACGTAGGATGAATGGACCCAAACGAATGGGCCAGCTTGATAACTCCTACTCTTTCAAGTCACATATTTGCTTAATGTTGTAATAATGTAGCCTCTATATTTTAGCTTTAAGGAAAGCCTTAAAATATTGCTGTTTCATTAAATTTGTAGTAGTGCTATTAATAAATTATATCTGAAACGTTGCTACTGACCATTCATTTTCCCCTACCCCCCATTTTTTATTTGCTCCCAGCAGTGTTGTATGGTAGGAATTCCTCTGGCAAGATAAATGTAAAGAACTAATCATTGCTCCTGGTTTTTAAATGTTTTGATGGTCTCTACTAACCCCTCTGAGTAAATCTGAAAAAGAATTGAATTTGTTTTGTTTATGCTTTGCATTTCAGTTATCGCTAGTTAAATATGTATAAAATAAGAAAAAGAAAGAAAAAAAAAACCCTGAGGTTCATAAACTGAGAATCCATAGCATGCAAAAAATTTCAAAAACCTGATATGTGCATGAGAAAAGTTTTGAAGGAATTTTTTAGTTTTAGAAGCAGAAATTAAGGGGGTCAAGTTCTTTGTGGGTTGTAGTGTATGGGAATATATATAGTCTAAACAGAACTCTTCCAAAGATCATGGCAAATCTTGGCTTCCCCGGTGGCCTGATGAAGATTCTATGTCTTGAGATAGGGTTGGCAATAGAACCTAGATCTCAAGTGCTTGTAAGGATTAAGGTGACACAGTATATGAAGTTGTTTAGCCAGGCACCCCTGGCTAGTACTTTGTAATCATACATACCTTTTTTTTTTTTAAATAAAAGAAACGTCTTATTTTTTTTTTTTACTAGACAGTAAGAGCCGTCTAGTCTAGTCAGTTCTTCAACAGTTGGAGGTATTCAAACTTAAGTGTGCTGTGTAAGGATTCAAGCATAAACTCGATAGTCAAACTGAAATAACTCCAAGTCCTGTCTAAGAATGTTCCTTTTACCCAGTGAGAAAAAGACATCTCACTGGCATATTGAGTTAGCAATATGGTTGACCATTTTTTCCAAAACGATATTTTCTTTCTCTCCCACAAAAAATCCCTTTGGCTGAGCGTCTGTATTGTCATACATAAAGTTGTCTTGCCAACTTTAAAGCAAACCAAAGACTTCTAAGTTTTTTAATGTTGGGGAAACTGTTGAGGGAAGTTCCTAATAGGCACAACAAGGTTTTAAGTATCATAGTTGATCTGTCTTCATTTTGAGACTATTACAAAATTTTTGCACAATGAAAGCCAGTGTTGTAGATTTTACAAAGTTTTATCAGGAAAGCAGGTAATGTCTGTTATGTGCATGCAGGAATGAGCTCTGGGCAGTGGGAGAAGCACATACATTGTTCACCAGGACCTAGAAATATTTTTATCAGACAGATACCTGATTTATCTGTTTGACTCAGGACAAACAAAATACCTTAATGACAATTTTAAAGACCTCTCTAGAGGAATATTTATATCTAAAATAGTTTCTTATGTATATTTATTTTTTATGACTTGTTTTTTTATCTTCTGTTGCCTTTCGATAGCTCAAATTGTAGCACCATGTTCTGTGTTACTGTCCCATTGTGTTGACAACTGTGTGGACTACCAAGTGTTGAGATGACTAAAAAAGATCATATTGTTTCTACTCCCGCTTCATTAACAATGCTTATGCTTAGACTTTCTCCTTCCTATTTCGGTAAAATTTCTCTGTTGCTGCATTCCATCATTTTTCAGTGGCGCTGTAAAATGTCTAATTGCTGTATTGTCTTTAACTTCTAGTCTTCAAGAATATGATCACTCCTCAGAAGTTTTTTTATATTTGTCCGAAGCTTTTTTATTCTTTGCAGAAGTTTCATTTTTTATTTTTTTATTTTTATTTTATTTTTTAAAATATTTTTTATTATATTTTGTTAGTCACCATACAGTACATCCCTGGTTTCTGATGTAAAGTTCGATGATTCATTAGTTGCGTATAACACCCAGTGCACCATGCGATACGTGCCCTCCTTACTACCCATCACCGGTCTATCCCATTCCCCCACCCCCCTCCCCTCTGAAGCCCTCAGTTTGTTTCTCAGAGTCCATAGTCTCTCATGCTTCACTCCCCCCTCTGTTTACCCCCCCTTTCTTTATCCCTTTATTCTCCTACCGATCTTCCTACTTCTTATGTTCCATAGATGAGATAAACCATGTGATAATTGTCTTTCTCTGCTTGACTTATTTCACTTAGCATTATCTCCTCCAGTGCCGTCCATGTTGCAGCAAATGTTGAGAAATCGTTCTTTTTGATGGCTGAGTAATATTCCATTGTATATATGGACCACAACTTCTTAGCTCCTTAAATCATCTTCATTATTCTTTTCAGTTAGGCTTGGAACTCTAATAAGGATGTAATTGGGATCTGTTGGTTGTACATAAAAAGAGTATAAAAATGACTTAGTTACCAGCTCCGGTTTTTGGCAACTCTGTTATGTGAGCAATATTCCAGAGGCAGCAAGCCAGTCCGGCTTAGCCGATGACCTACAGTGAAGTGATCCTTAGTATATTTATGCATTTGAGTTTGTTTTCATGAATTGTTTTGTTCAGTTCTTTGTTGGACAACTGTCCATTCTTTTATGATTTCTGCTTTAGTTTATCACTCTGACATACAAAGAACCCTTTTCCAAATCACCTCTAAATAACTGTAGTTCCCTCTCTCACTTCTCTCTGGCCTGTTATCTTGGCTTTTACTTCTTTGTATTTTGTATTCTAACCAGCATGCCATTGACTATGAATCTTCAGAGATCACCACTTGATTATGTTTCCCCTTTATTTAGCATTCCTTCTTAACTATGGAACACTCCACTCCACATTCTGACATTAATAATTTTTCTAAATCAGGAGGTCGTTGAGTGTCGTTTGTTAGGGTACGCATCTAAGTGATGCACAGTCAGAGAGATAAGATGGAGTCCCAGGATCAGGAGAGTTACTGTGTATTTTATCTTGATAGACTACTCATCAGTACAACAGATACTATTGTAAATGAAAAGAGTAGCACAGTATTAAGTGCTATAGGAATTCCAAGGAAAGGATAACATGATAAATGATGTCTGAGATGGGATGGTTTTCAGATCAAGGGTGGGACTTGTGCTGTGCCTTGAAGAAAGGGTTGAGTATTAGTGAGACAGTCTATCTTTACCTGGCCTCATATTTCTAGTCAAAGGGACTGCCACAGAAAGAGCAGTGACTTACTGATTGGTGAGTTGGGGAGAACAAAGATTCTCCACACAGCACCTGCTAGGCCTCTCTGTTCAGAGTCAGCCTGCATTTGGCTTTTTCTGCTTTAAAAGGCCTGGCGCTGCTGGGATGGCTTGGGATTGTCTAGCTGTGCCAATGACTGGCTAGAGAGAAGTCTGGTTAATTCTTATCATAGATTATAGCCATTTTCTCTAGTCAGCTTTATCAGTAATAAAGATGATGTCTTGACTCATCTTGACTTGCTTCTCTCTTGGTTAAATGTGAGCTTGGAGAGAGGATGGAAGGACAAGGTTGCTGGAGGCATAAGGCATTAACTACTGGATGGTTGGGTAGTGTTGGTTAGTGTAGTGGATCAGCAAGAGGTAAAAGTTGAAAGAGGAGATGGAGCCAGATTGTCCAGCCAGAGCATGGACTGTATTTTGTAGTCTGAGGACGCATTCAAGTTTTTTGAACACTTGAGTATGTCGAGGCTTGTTTTAGTTCTATAAATCAGATAGTGCTGTAGGATGGATTCCTGTTTTTATACTTTTATTAGGTCTGTATGTCAAGGATTCTTCAGTTGGGATTCATGGAAATTCTGGCTTTGGAAGTTATGGTTATCTTCCAAAAAGGGTTTAAGGTGCACCAATAAACACCTTTGTATTGTTTGTGTACAGGACAGGTAGGTACTCGGGATTGTTTGTAGTGCCTTTGCCAGTTTACAGAATTTCTTTTCTTTTTTTTTTTTTTTTTT
>NC_048235.1:28638164-28638337 GCF_002007445.2 Ailuropoda melanoleuca | reverse complement strand
GAGCCTGATGTGGGGCTCGATCCCATAACGCCGGGATCACGCCCTGAGCCGAAGGCAGATGCTTAACCGCTGTGCCACCCAGGCGCCCCTACAGAATTTCTTTTCTACACCGAGTTTGCTAAGGATTATTTTTAAAATAATAAATGGGGGGCGCCTGGGTGGCACAGCGGTTG
>NC_048235.1:28620012-28638070 GCF_002007445.2 Ailuropoda melanoleuca | reverse complement strand
CTTCCTCTCCCACTCCCCCTGCTTGTGTTCCCTCTCTCGCTGGCTGTCTCTATCTCTGTCAAATAAATAAATAAAATCTTAAAAAAAGAAAATAAATGGATGCTGAATTTTATCAAATATTTTTCTGCATGTATTCTGATAATCAAAAAAATTTTTTTTTCCTCTAATTTGTCAGTATGGTACATTACATTAATGGAGTTCTAAAAGTAAAACAGCTTTGCTTTCTTGGGATAAAGCCAGGTTGGTTATGATGGATTATTTTTTTTTATATATTGTTGAATTCATTTTGCTAATTTCTTGTTTAGGATTTTTACGTTTAGTTTTGTGAGATTGACCTGCAATTTTCCTTTACAGGAAAAACGTGTAAATATTTCTGTAACTCCTTGCATGTTCAGAAGAGACCCTAAAAAAACAATAACCAACCAAGCAACAAACCCCAAATTGGAAATAATAATATATGATGTATGATTAAAAACTAATTAATTAATTAATTGATACAAAAGGGTAGGAACTATAAAAAGAAAGTCTTTCTCTAACCTCAAAAACCCAGGTCTCCTGGCAGTCTGTTACCAGAGACTGTGTGTGTGTACGCGTGTGCACATACCCACACATCCCTCCCATAAATGGTTGCATATTCTACACAGTTCTTTTTTTTTTTTTTTTTTAAGATTTTATTTATTTATTCGACAGAGATAGAGACAGCCAGCAAGAGAGGGAACACAAGCAGGGGGAGTGGGAGAGGAAGAAGCAGGCTCATAGCGGAAGCCTGATGTGGGGCTCGATCCCAGAACGCCGGGATCACGCCCTGAGCCAAAGGCAGACACTTAACCGCTGTGCCACCCCGGCGCCCCTCTACACAGTTTTCTATTACTGTTTTTACTTAATGTACTTTGGAGAGAGCTTTAGAGTAGCACATAAAGTCTTCCTTATTCTTTTCTTAAATCTCTATTGTATTTCATTATATTCTGAAATAGGTCATTAGACCCCTATTGATAGACAGGTGAATTATTTCTTGTGTTTTGCTGAAACAAATATCATTTTACTGCCGTCTTTGGTATGTTGGTTTTGTAGACTAAATTCCTACAAGTGGAGCTGCTAAAGGGGTGTGTACATCTCAGATTTTGACAGAAATAGCCATATTATCGTCCAAGTGGGTTACATCTCTTTACACTCACACAGTTGTATGAGCATGCCATGGCAAATGTCTGAAGGATCCTGACCTAGGACTCATTTACTATGGCACAGGTCACTGGGTTTCTTGGTCATGCTAGTTGCACCCACACTTCACCCCACCTACAAGTGCATTCATTATTAATTTGGTGATCTCATAAGCTTTGGCAAGCAGTGATTTCCTGCTTAAGAGCCTCTTGAGAGCCTTGGAAATGGCTGTGTTCTAATGTATTACTGTTCTAACATATACCTGATCTCAGCCTCCCTAACTTATCCCTGTCCCTTCTCTGCCTCCCTCCTTTTCCAGGTCATAGTGGAATAGTGAAAGTAAATTCAGCATATGCTGGCTTCTATCTCAGTCAGCTTACCAGTGCTCATGCTGAATGGAGAGGACAGGGATTGATGGAATGACATGGAATTAGTTCTCAGAGAATTGGACTCTGTCTGGGCTGTTCTTACCTTTGATTTTGTTGCCCTGAGTTAGATTAATTTCTAGAGTTGTGTGCAGTCACCATTCTTTCCTGAGAGATTATTTATTCTGAAGCCTAGGTGTGTTGAGGTGATTGCTATGTCCTCCTAGAAATGGCATCACTGTGAATCCTTGTAGTTCTAGTCATGGGGGGATGTGTGGCAGGCAGGGAGACTTAACACTTGGTTTCTCCTCTTCCTAATAAACTGTTGGGAGTCCTACTTAGAAAATAGCAAGATTTCTCCCAGTTATTCATATGCAAGAGCCCTCAAGTGTTTTCCTGATTAATGTATATATATCTAACTGCATGGACTTGTGGACATGTATACTTTGATCACTCTGAAAATCTATTTTCTGTTGTCTCAGTATGTGTTTGTTGGATTATTATGTTCCAGATAAGGGAAGTGTTGAACTAATAATACCACCATCTCTTTATATCTTTAATTGATTTGTTCTTGTACAAAAGATCATTTGTTCTCAGCTGCCCCAAGCAAAATTAGGGATCTGTAATCACTCACATCAGTAGCCTTTATTCATAAATTTATGTGAGCTACCAAGCTCAGTTAACCAGATTTTACCATATGTCTGTGTCTAAGTAAAATGTATAGGCAATCTCTGACTCTCATATTTGAATCCCAAAAGTTTATTTATTATTATTTGGAACTCTGCTTTTATTTTCCCACAGAAGCAACTCAGTTTCTAGGTTTCCAGTAAGCCCCATCAAGCATTTTTAAAATTAACTCTCGATACTTAGTAAAGCATTAAGTATTATTTCAGCTCAACCTAAAAAATATAGTTTTATCACATGATTTGTATATTCCAATTATAAATGTAAAAATAGAACAAGCCTCTAATCCTCAGAAGCTCTGGTGATCAGAGACTGTGGGGTGTGTGGGTGGGTAGGCTGGGGGTAGGCTATGTGTAAATGTCTTTAAAACTATAAAAGTGAAGACACCTCTCAGTAAATCATTTATTCTCCAGTGTTATGTATTTAAGAACAAAGGTAATTTGCATTCATTCCTTATTCTTCAGCTCCTGCATTGTCTGTTGAAAATCCCGTT
This sequence comes from Ailuropoda melanoleuca, assembly GCF_002007445.2. NCBI lineage: Eukaryota > Metazoa > Chordata > Mammalia > Carnivora > Ursidae > Ailuropoda > Ailuropoda melanoleuca. The sequence goes on along the minus strand of NC_048235.1, from coordinate 28,635,370 downwards.
GTCTGTGAGGATGACTTGCCTTTTGTAGGAACGGGCATTACTCCATACTGTACTCCTTGCATTGCTTGGATCCAAAAACAACTTCGTGACTAATCTCGCTCACTGCACTAATTTAAAGTCATTGATAATAGCAATTAATATCTTTTTTTTTTAAAGATTTTATTTATTTATTCGATAGAGATAGAGACAGCCAGCGAGAGAGGGAACACAAGCGGGAGAAGTGGGAGAGGAAGAAGCAGGCTCATAGCAGAAGAGCCTGACGTGGGGCTCGATCCCATAACGCCGGGACCACTCCCTGAGCTGAAGGCAGACGCTTAACCGCTGTGCCACCCAGGTGCCCCAGCAATTAATATCTTTAACACCAGTTGTAAAATACCCACAATAAACCAGAAACCCTAAGAGTACATTTTCCCAGGTATTTTGTGGTTGTAGTTTTTGCTGTAGGGATGGTGGAGGTAGCCTAAGAGGAACAGACTTTGTTCCTTTCTGTCAGCTTCCTTTTTTTTTTTTTAAAGATTTTATTTTTTTATTTATTTGAAGAGATAGAGACAGCCAGCGAGAGAGGGAACAGAAGCAGGGGGAGTGGGAGAGGAAGAAGCAGGCTCCTAGCGGAGGAGCCTGATGTGGGGCTCGATCCCATAGATCCCATAATGCCGGGATCACGCCCTGAGCCCAAGGCAGACACTTAAGGACTGCGCCACCCAGGCGCCCCCCTTTCTGTCAGCTTCCTGTTGTTTCTTAGCATTTCTTAAAGGCTCAGTTGTATACTCCATGGAGCCCTAGAATAACAGCTGGCAAGCTTCAGCATGCCTAAGAATCAGCTGGAGGAGTGAGGTAAACATTTAGGTTCTTCAGCTCCATTTCCAAGAATCTGATCCAGTGTGCCTGAGCAGTTTGGCCATCTACAGTTTATCCATTGCACCTCGGGTACTTTCTTACAGATGTTCCCTGGGCCAGCAGAAATCGTGCTCTAGAACGTTTCGCTCTTCCTAATGTTACCTTTCTCAGGTATGAGTCAGAGCAAGACAGTTCCTAGATCACCTGCTTCTGTGGTTGAGGCTGATGAACTGTCAGGGACCAGTATACAACCTGGTGTCCCTGAGGAGGTAATTGACCAAATGGGACGTATAAGTCCTGAAATAATTATTTACTTTTATCATGTTTGTGGAAGCAGTTTGCGTCTGAGAAGTTTCCTCATTTTGGATTACAACTGGTGTCTTTGCAAAATCTAAACATGTAAAATTGAACTTTTTAGTACTGAAGGTAGTGTGAGTTATCCTGACAATGATTAAGTTGAAAGAATGGAGATCTTCTGAAATAAAAATCCAGATCACTTTGTCAGTTTGTGTAGTGTCTTTTACCTTAACTGCCCATCATGACTTTCCTGAAGCTGGGATGCTGAGAAGTTATCAGTGGAAAATTGGCAGTTAATGTATCTTGCTTTATCAGGACATTTTGAAAAAAAATGACTTTACTGGTGATTAACTGGGGTATTAAACACCCACATAAGTATTTCACTTTTGTGTTTCATTTTAAATTAAAATTAAAATTTGATGAAAAAATTTATCAGGACCATTGATAACTAGTATTATTTGTCTGAGAATTGACTTAGAATTTTTTGTTAAATTTCTGTTTTCAGGACCTAGTGTTCTATTTGCTGTCCTATACCTTGCCTTGACAGGTGTGTGTTTTATAAATCATTTTATTTTAGCTCATGCACATTTCTTTATAATAGGCATCTGTTAGCAGTTAAGGATGTGATGCTTGGTATTGTCTGGTCTGGATTTATGTCCTGCAGGAAGAACCAGCTCCAGGGTCGTTGACCTGATCCTTATGGTTTTATGAAACCAATTTCATGATCATTTGGTGTTTTTCAAGAGAAGTTTGGAGACACTTTGCTTTGGACTGCATATTTTCTTGTAGAAATTAATGCAATGATTGTATTACTCCTAATATTTCATGTGTTATTTCAGCTTAAATTACAACCTGAATTTTATGACTTTTAGAGTGTTTGTATTTGCCCAGAGGCACTTTTTTCTCTATACATTCGGGTCTGGTAAATTACTTGTACTTCAAAAGTAGGAAAGAATGTTGGCTTAATTTATTTGATCCCTCACATGCCTCCTTGAGAAGAAAATTGTGACTGCTTTTCTTACCTTAATCAAAAACCATCTTTAGCATGGCTTATTTGTAAGATCCGGTCTTGGGTATTACATGTTTCACTAAAATACATAGCCATCACCCGAGAGGTCACTTTTAAGTCAAGGGAAATGAAGATGGAGCAGACTAAGGTTAGAAGACACTTTGAGAAGTGTCTCGAGACACTTCTTGTTTTTAAGGAAAGTGTTAAACTAATAATACCACCATCTCTTTATATTTTTAATTGATTTGTTCTTGTACAAAATATCATTTGTTCTTTTGTACAAAAAACGAGAAGATCTCATTTTTTCCACCTTGGTCACATTTAGCACCTATTTTTCCTTCCTGTCAAAGTGCCAAATGACATGCTTTTTAAACATTAGAGTGGTTGTAGTTTTTTTCAGAATTTAGCAGAAACTTTGAAGTAACTAAAGACATTCATATTTTGCAAAGCTTAGATTTAGATGAGTAGGCAGATAGTTTTCATTTACGTAATTTTTTTCTGGTGTTTCTGCCAAGGCTTCTAGAGTTTTTTGAGGTTGCTGAGTTTGTAAGGACTCAGCAAAAACATTTTGGGACACTTACTGTGAGCCTGTAGTCTGTCTGCTTTGTGTGATACTGGCTTTGATTGTTCTCAGTACCTAGTCTTCCTGCCTTTTTTGAGTACACAGAGGAGCATTTGTGAATGCTATTATTTGAAGTCTGGTTGATTCCCTTGGAGGGATGTTGACTTTGCTGGGCTGACTTCTGAAGTTTTGTGTGGCTTTGCAGTCTTCTCTCATGTTGCTGAAATCCTGCAGTGTTCTCCGCATGTGGAAAACTCTAGCCTCCTGAGTAAGGACCTGAGGCAAGTAGGAAGACGTGTTTAAAGGCTTAAAAAGGTGTGTTTTTCTCTTTAAAATCTGGATCTTTATATTGTCTGCTTCATTTATGAATTTTAAACCTGAAGCACACAGGTCCAGAGCCTGAGGAAGGTGGAGGTGGTAGGTAATAGGTGGGCAGGGAAACAGGAAAGGCAAAATGAAATGTTGTCATGGGTCTGTACATGTCTCACCCACTTGTCATTACTAACTGTGAAATAGTGGGAAAGGCAAGGATATAGTATGAATTGATAATATTTGGTTGCTAATTTTCTTTTAATTCTTTCTTTGAAGGTCTCCAACACTTTAGTTAGTTGGTGCCTTATAGAAGGAGCTGTGAGGAAACTTGATCCCTGTGTCTTGCATTTATTTTACAGAGGTTTTGTAATGAGTATTTATCATCCTCGTTTTCTAACCCCTAACTCTCTACATTGCCCTCCCCCCAAAATAAAAGTTCTATCACTATTTCTAATAAATCATGATGTGCTGTGAATGCAGAGTCTTGCCCAGTGTGGGGAGAGTTCCAAGAAGGGAGATATAATCTTCCCGTTTGGTCAGAAAGCAACTAAAATGGGCCCAAGACACAGATTATCAAGGGAAGAGTCCTTTGAGTTGGCCCAAAGCCTGCTTATCCTTCCCTTTGATTTTCCAGGAGATGGAAGGCAGCAGGGTTCCTCTGTGTCTGCCCTGGAGCCCCTGCCACCCCCTCCCCCATTAGGCTGGCTGCCCTGACTCCATATGGGAGGAGCAGCAGGACCCCCACTTGCCTTGCCCCAGGGGAATGCGCTTTCAGGAAATGGGCTGAGTGAGTAGACCGCAGCTGGTGGGAAAATGAGAATGGAGCTCCAGGGGCTTTTAAAAAAGCCGTGAATTCAGCTCTTGTCTTTGTGCTCACACAGTAAAAAAGTAGGCTTGGCAGCAGGGCCAGGTAGTGACTAGGTGAGGAGCTGAGGTCTCCTTTTTGCTACTGTCTTCCTTTTGGTCTTGTGATCATTTCCTGCTTTGCTCTTTGGTTTTGCTGCTGTTTTTAACCTTTAGAAATCAAAGATTTAGCCTCTCTGTTACCTTGATTGTCTCCTGGCTGTTTCTGGTCTCCCTCTACTCTTGAGAGGCCCTCTGTCCCAATTAAACGTGGTGCGGTTACTGGTTTTAGAATATCTATCCCATTAGCCTGTCCAGGTAGTAGGAGCTGGTTGTAGGGGAATTCTAAATTCCCCACCTATAAATGGGGCCACCTTCTTCTCAAACACCAGTGTTTATTCTGCTTGTTTATATGCATGCAGGCATGTGTCAAATATCTTTTTAAAGGGAAAAATGCTGCACATGATAAGATTTGAGTATCTCTCTTTATAACCATGTAAATGGAAGAAATGGATGGTTTTGTTTTTGGTTTTTCAGCAATACAAATGTCTTAGCTACAGTGGAACAGTGGAGTATATTTGGATGAACTGCAGTCACGACAGCAGTATTAGTGCAATAACAATTCCTTCGTAAGTCTTGTGATTATTTCATTAATAACTCATTTGTACTTGAAAGCAACAGAAGTATACTTATGGAAAAAATGTGAGTGTGAACTCTTGGTTTTTTAATTGTGTAGATGCAGAAATATAGAATACGAAGTATGCACTCGTATATAGATTTCTCTGTGTGTTTGTATTAGTTCCCTATGGCTGCTGTAACAAAGTACTCCAGTGTGGTAGCTTAAAACGACAGAAGTGTATTCTCTTATAGTTCTGGAGGTGAAAAGTCTGATTGAGTCTTAGGGGCTAAAATGGTGCCAGCAAGGCAGTGGCTCCTCTGGAGACTGGAGAGGATCGATTTCCTTGCTATTTCCAGCCTCTGGAACTGCATTTCTCACATTCCTTACTAGGGGCATTTGGCCCCTTTATCCATCTAATAGCGTAGCACTGTTTCACTCTGCTTTCCTCTGACTTTCCTCTTTTCTGTATCAAATCTGGGCCCACCTGAGTAATCCACAATAGTCTCCTCATATCAAGAAACTTAATCGTGTCTTCAGTCTTTGCCATGTAAGGCAACATTCACAGATAGCAGGGATTAGAATGTGGACATGCTGAGGGGCCCTTATTCAATAGCCTGTTGCTGGGAGCGCACACGCTTGTGTGTGTCTGTTTAAAATTTTCTGTGTCCTCTGAGCTGGTCTGTAAGCAGGTGCACCTCAGTAGCAATGAGCATACCCAGTCACCCAAAGTCTAGTTCTTATATCTAAATACTAAGTGATATTCTTCACTAAAAGGGACTGGGTATTTTTGTCCCCCCCCTTTTTTTTTTTTAAAGAAATGGCTGATTCTAGGGAGAAGCCTGGAACATCCTATTGTAACATCCTATTGTACCAGAAAGTAAAGTGGTACTCATAAAATAATGGGGACGTGTCAAAAAAAACCAGAGACCAGATAGAACTTCTACTGGTCAAAACTGGGCAATCTGAACTTTGAAATACATAATGAAAGTAGATTACAACCCATTGAAAAAAATAGTAAATTCAGCCTTTACTGATAAAAATATATAAATTTATAGATTGAAAGTTTGATGAGGTATTTACTTAGTTTCTAAGTTTTTTCCTACCGCATACTGATTAATTGCAATGAGAAAAAGTAGCAGTTGACAGTGGAGAAACCTGGCAGATCAAAATGAGTACGATTAAGTAGTGGGACAGGTTAAAATTGTGTGCCACTGAAGGATGCAAAGAGCAGAACAGCATCACCTCTATGATATTCATGTCAAAGATGTATAATCTGAACTTAATCATGAGGAAATGTAAAGATAAACCCAAGGTGAGGAACCTTCTACAAACTAACTGGATGATAATTTTCATAAAGTATCACAGACGTGAAAATTAAGGAATATGATGTACTGTAATGGTGGGATCTAATAGCCAGTCGGTAGTTTAAACTTCACTGTATGAGAACCTGGTCAGGCCACTTATTAGTGGACCCCTGATTTAATTATCTTGGTCTTTCTTCAGCTGGTTACATTTTGCAGAGAAAACTCTTCACATCTGCCTGCCTGCAGGGTAAAGTCTAGGGTGCCGGCATTTTATGGGCTGGATTGGAGAAGTCTAAGCCTCCTAACGTTTAGCAAACAAATCCCCATTTCCACTGTTCTGTCTTGTATCATTTGTGCCTGATGTCCCTCAGCCAGAGATGTTCTTCAAAAAGTCTCTGCAGTGAATACAGCTCCATTCTCTGGCCTGCGTTGGGGAGGGATACTTGCCCACTGAAGCAGGGGTAGGGATCTGGGGATCTAACTCTTTGATGACCGTTCTTTTTTCCTAATCCTACTTGTTTTAGCCACTCCTCTCCCCACCTTCCCCTGTCCCTTGGCATTTGAGTATTGTGTGGTATGACTTTGGTTCTGTTCTCTTTTCACAGGACATAACGTACTTGTCATCCTAAATAGCCTCCTTTTTGCTCTTCCTCTCTCAGCCTTCCCTAATGTAATAGTTGCCTTGGCAGCCATAATAAGGTACCTCAGAGTAGGTGGCTTAGGCAGCCAGAGACAAAATTATTTTATCACAGATTTGGAAGCTAGAAGTCTGAGATCAAGGTGTCAGCAGGGCTGGTTTCTTCTGAAAGCCTTTCTCCTTGGGTTGCAGATGTCTGGCTTCTCCTTGTATCTTTGTATGGTCTTCCTTCTGTGTGTGTCTGTGTCCTGATCTCCTCTTCTTATAAGGACATCAGTCATATTGAATTAGAGTCCACCCAAATGACCTTATTTTAACTTAATTACTTCTTTAAAGACTGTCTCCAAATACAATCACATCTAAGGTACTAGGGGTTAGGACTCCAGCATACGAATTTTGGAGGACACAGTTCAGCCCGTAACACCCATCTCACCATCGCCTTTTGCAGCATTAGCACTAAGCCTGCCTGCACTTGCAATGCCGTGCACAGTGCCCTGTTTCCACAGGCCTGACTTCTGCTGGGCGATGGGAGCAGATGGGATTGAGCAGGATCAAGTGTGAGGTGTGAATGTTGGAACCAAGTACTTGTTCTTAATAAGTTCTGAAATACTTCTTTTATGGCCTTTTATTTCGGTTTTAATCGTTTCTGGCTTAAAGCATTTGATAGCACTCAGCTCTGGCTGACTAGGAGACTCTCCCATCCTCTGAACACCACACTGAGATGGAAATGATGAGAAATGAAAAAGCATACACCACCCTCCCCAACCTCTACTCTCAGTCCCTGTTCCACCCTTCCCTTCCTCTGGCTCCATCCTTCTCCTTCCAAATCAAATTCCTTTTACTTCTCAAATTTGCTTGCTGCTTTCTGCTTTCTCCTCTTGATTTTTTGCAGCTAGGCAATTAAAAGAATTATTTTACATCAGTAGTGTTTCTTATGTGTCTAGACTGGTAATTATAGTCAATAACATCCAGAGAGTTGGATAATGTAAGTGAAAATTCTTTGCAAATTTGAACAGCCATGTAAAATGTAAGATTGAGATTTTATTTGTCCTGTCCATATAATGGTGGACTTGCATCTTTAAATGCACAGCATGTTTTGGTAATCATGTCATTGTAATGTTATCATAGGGGAAAGATTTGTGTTTTTCCTCCTTAATGTAATATCTGTGAGGGTGGTTCAGAAGTGTGAAGAATCTTTGTGCTTCCGAATTTGAAGGGATCTTAGAGATGAATTTGAATAACACTCTATCAATAGGGAAGCTAATGTCCAAAGACTAAGTATTAGTGTGAGATTGTGTGGTAATTCCAGGTGGAATTGAAGTCTGGATCATCTGGCAGTCTGTTTGCTAATGTTACTTCATATCCCATACTTCTTAACGCAGTCTATGTTTCTTAAAATGACTGTGACAAAATCAAAGAGTATACTTTATTCAATTAGTAGAATTCCTTCAGTACAGAAGGAAAAAGTAGTACTGAATTATATGGGTCTTTGGTCAAGTTGCTTGTTTCAAATACTATTTTTCAAAGACCTTCAAAAATTACTGTAGAGACAGGTGCTGATACAACTCTTGGCCTGAGAAGAGGAGACACACACACACACCCCTACATATAAAACATATATATATAGGTTAAGAATTATTAATGTAGGTAGAATGGATTTTATTTCACTAGGCAAGGTGGAGGAATGTTGATGCTTTGATTCGGGTCTGATGTTGGGTTTTAGGGTCCCCCATAATTGTCATAGCATGGAGTGCTTTATCAGACTGGAATCTTTTAGTGTATTTAATTCCTGGGTAAAACATCCCTTTAAAAAATGCTTCTCTTCTCTGAAGTCTGAATATGCTATGAACACTGCTTTACTTTAAAATTTTAGCACAGATGTGCTCTGTGAACCAGTGTCAGCATCCCCCTGGGAACTTTTTAGGAATGCAGAGGCGTCTCAGGCACCACCCCAGACCTGCTTAATCTGTATATTAACAAGATTCCCGTGTGATTACAAAAAATATTGGTCTAGGACGGTGGTTCACAACATTCGGTCCCTGGAGCGCCAGCATTAACATTACCTGGCAACATTGTTAGAAAATGCAAATTCTCAGGCCAAACATCCCAGACCTACTGAAACAGAAACTCTGGGTGATTCCAAAGTACATGTGTTAACAAGCCCTGAGGATGGTGCCAATTCATGCTGAAGTTTGAGAGCCACTCTAGAGCAATGTGTTTCCAACAGTTTGTAAGATACTCATTTTACGTAATGATCCCCCTCACCTCCCCCCCCCACACACATGCATGTGCACATGCACACCAGTAACTTAGGAGTTTTACGAACAGTGTTTATCTTACTGCATAGTAAGGTATCATACTCTGGTCTTTTCAGTTTTATTCTCTTAAATTTATATATGTATGTATAAACTTAAAAATCTGATCAGGTCATTAACGGGCATGAGATGCACGTAAAGGAACAATGCTCGTGAGCAGGGTCTCTTCTTTTTTGTTTGCTTGTTTTCTTTTTAAAAATTATTTTATTTTATTTTATTTTTATTTCATCATGATAAGTGTACTCTTTCATGTATTTCCCCCACCCCAGCACTCACCTCCCCTGTGGTAACCATCAGTTTGTTCTCTATAGTGAAGAGCCAGGTCTCTTCTTTTGTGCCATGGCCCCTTTGGCAGTCAGGTAATGCTCTGGATCTCTTGTCAGAAGAATGCTTTCTCAGTACATATGGTAATGTACATGGAGCTGCAGGAAAACCAGCTACAGTGTTTAACACGTATGTTTAACAAAATATTAAAGAAATTTTTGATAGGGTAATGCATTTCTTTATTCATAATTAAATTTAGTGGTGGGTCTAGTAACTACTATCATTTCAAAGTAGGGATGAGTATAAATTGTATTTTAAAATATCTGCAGTAACTTACATGGTGTGAAAATGGTTGTGATTTCTATTGGTAACAAAGTTGCAGCTATTCAAAATAATACTGCGGTTCATTGCATACATTCGTATTTGAAAAAATGCTACATTTCAGCTTCAGGTAAGTGAAAATAAAGATGGAATTTTTTTTTCACCGTCTAACTTCAGATTTCCAGAATTCTATTGATAGACCCCTGTGGAACTGAGGTTAAGAACCTTTCCTCAATAGGAATATTCCTTTAGAGAACAGTTTTCAGGCTTTAAATCGGAACTATGCCAGAAAATTATCTTTCTGCAGTTTCTCAAAACCGGTGCTTCATAGATGGCATCTTTTCTTATTTTTTAGCACCATAGTAATGGATTTTGTCTTTAGATTTTTCTCTTCTGTTGTTTTACTGAGACCTTGAGGTTACCTGGAAGCCCAAATCCGAGCTATTGATAATGTTCCTTCTCTAGTCTCCCCTTTCTCAATGCGTGCACTGAGTTGCTTAGGCCAGATTCCTGGGGGTCATTGCTTGGGTCATGGGTTCTGGATTCAGAATTTGAATCCATAATTTACTAGTTTTATAACCTTGGATAAGTTACTTACCCACTTATTGCTTCTTTCTCTACATATGAGACTGGGATGATAGTAGGACCCACCTCATATGACTGTTCTGAGTGTTAAATGAGATATCCCATGTATTGCATTAGTGTGGCCGAGTCCAAGCTTGTCCTGCTGGCCACACGATAGAGCGCTAAGTCAAAGGCAAGATGTCGGGGCAAGGAAAGCAATTTTATTCGGAGAGCCGGCGAACTGATGGTGGACTAGGACTATTGTCCCAAAGAACCATCTCCCCAGGTGCAAGATTTGAGATTCTTTTGTTAGGAAGAGGGTAAGTAAGAGAGGGTTGGAGTCAAAAGGTGACTGATGTCTGCAGAACATCTGAAGAAGGTTGTGTAACTTCTTTGTCCTTGGTCAGTCAATCTTTGCATACAGGAATCTAGTCATGTCATTCTGTAAATCTTGAATAGAGTCATTTTTGTACATACTTCCTTATTTCCCTTGGTAAGGTAGAGTTTGGATGGAAACCAGTTTTTGCAAATCTTAGGTGTAACATGCCTATGTGCAGGGCTAAGCAGAAGTGTCTAAGCTATAGTCACAGTATCAAGGGAAGTACGTGCGAAGCTTCCCTCTGCTGCGTTAGAGCAATGGTTTGCTGGGACTAAGTGGTCAGTAAGTGTTATTCATTATAATTATCCCAGATTTCTCCCTGTCTCTCATTCCTTAAGCCCAATTTATCAGAAGATTTATGTAGATCCTCCCTACAAGATATATTTAAAATTCATCTACCTCTGCCTATTTTTATTGCCATTGTTCTACTCTAAGCTTCCATACTCTCTAACTTGAACTCCTACCTGCTTCCTCTTGACTCATTTCAATCTGTTTTCCTATAACAATCATATGTTCTTTTTAAGTGAACGATCTTTAAAAAATGTTAGTGAATCATTGTATATTTCAAATCCTTCACTGCCTTCCCATTAAACCTTTCCTTGACCTACACACCTTGTGTGTTTGGCCCCTGCCACCTCTACAGTGTTACTTTCTGCTGTGTTATTTTCCTGGTCAGTCTCTAGTTTCCCATTTACCCACTCTTCTGTGATCCCACTGGCTTTTCAATCATTTGAGTAGCTTAATTCTTTCATGCTTTAAGGCCATTGTGTGTAACCCTCCCTCTGCTTAGATGATGGGCTTTCTGTCCCTCCCCAGCCTCTCCTTCTTCTCATCTCTGCAAGTACTAGTTCCTCAGAGAGCCTTCCCTAACCGCTCTACCTCAGTTAGGGCACGGCAGTCCTCTTCTACGAGTCTGAAGCTCCCGAAACACATCAAAACGTTGATGTTTCCTCTATGCTAGGAAAAAGGTTGATCATCAAACGGCCTGTGATTATCAAGCATGTAACTTCAAGAGGAGTGTGCACCTTTACCATAGAGCTAAATTTTACACATTATAAACATTAAGTGATTTTAGAGCTATTTTAAGAAATAAATCATTATCTCAAAATTGTACAGGCTAGCGCTTTGATATTAGTATTAAAGAACAAAGAGAAGCCTGCCTGTTGAACTAGTCTGCAGGAGGGTGATGGTGTTAATCATAACCTCATCATAGGCCTTCTCATTACTGTCAATCATTTCTCTCCAAAGAATATAATAGAAATCATAAAATTTCCCTCTTTGAAGTGGTTGCCTGGTTGCCGATAAAATCCTTTGTGTTTCTCTCTCTTAAAGTGAATGGTCAAGTTTTGCTACTCAGACATGAGAAAAGAAGATGTCTCATAATTAGAGGGTGGAAACCAGTGAGGGCAGTGTCTGGATCCTGGTTGATTTTTGAGTTCAGGGTAAAGTGTCACAAGAATGGCTGCTTGAATGAACGAGGTCAGATTTCTCTGTGTTTTCCAATTTCTGCCTTGTTACTTATTTTTAATTAATCCTAGACCAGAGAAGGGAGGCACTCCTGATTTTTGGCAGTTGCCTAAAGCAGCCAGGAAGAAGGTCATAGGAATTCAGAATCATGATTTGAACCACTTTCACAGTTACCTTTGTAGCTTTTCTTTCAAATAGGGGATTTTAAGGCATTCCAAAGAACACTGAGACTGATGCTTAAATTTAGGACAGGTAGTATAAATGGAATGACTGGCACTTCTACTCTGTGCCCCCTGTTTGGCTCAGTGGTGTTCCTGATTATATAAAAAATATGGTCTTTTTTGGGGAAAGACTACTTTTTGTTGTCATATTTTAGTAGAACCTATGCACAAATATTCCTGCTCCATGCCATGGGGTAATGATAATCATTTGGAAAATGATGCATCTAAAAATAAAATACAGTTTTCTATTTGCAGAAAAGTAACATAAATTTAATTAAAAAAATTCCACCAACCCATAGCTAACATTATACTCCATGGTGAAAAGCCAAAAGCTTTTTCTCGACAACTAGGAACAAGACAAGGATGTCACTTCTCACCACTTTTATTCAACATAGTCCTAGAAGTCTTAGCTGCAGTAGTAAGTCAAGAAAAAGAAATAAAAGACATTCAAATTGGTAAGGAAGCAGTAGAACTGTCACTGTTTGCAGATGACATAGTATGATACATAGAAGACCTAAAGAGCCCACTAAAAAAACTATTAGAACTGATAAATGAATTCAGTCAAGTTGCAGGATGCCAAATTAATATACAAAAATCTGTTTGGTTTCTAAACAGTAATAATGAATTAGCAGGAAGAGAAATTAGGAAAACAATCCCATTTATAATAACATCAAAAAGAATAAAATACTTAGGAATAAATTTAACCAAGGAAGTGAAAGACCTGTACTCTGAAAACTTTAAGACATTGATGAAAGAAATTGAAGATGGCACAAATAAATGGAAAGATATACCATACTTATGGACTGGAAGGATTAATGTTGTTAAAATGTCCATACTAACCCAAAACAGTCTACAGATTCAATGCATCCCTATCAAAATACCAATAGTACTTTTCACAGAACTAGAACAAACAATCCTAAAATTTATATGGAACCATAAAGGACCCTGAATGGCCAAAGCAATCTTGAGAGAGAAGCGCAAAGTTGGAGGTATCACAATCCCAGATTTCCAAATATACTGCAAAGCTGTAGTACTCAAAACAGTATGGTCCTAGGACAAAAATAGACATGTAGGTCAATAGCACAGGATAGATATCCCAGAAATAAACCCCCATTTATATGGTCAACAAATCTATGATCAACCCAAATAATTGATAAAAAATTGGGCAAAGCACCTGAATAGACATTTTTCCAAAAGAAGACATCCAGATGGCCAAGAGACACGTGAAAAGATGTTCAGCATCACTCATCATCAGAGAAGTACAGATTAAAATCACAATTGAGACATCACCTCCCACAGATGGAATGGCTAATGACTATTATAAAAAAGACAAGAAATAACAGTGTTAGTGAGGATGTAGAGAAAAGGGAACCCTCATGCACTGTTGGTGGAAATGTAAATTGGTGCAGTGACTATGGAGGTTCCTCAAAAGATTAAAAATAGAAGTACTGTGTAATCCAGGAAATCAGCTGTGGAAGAAGAAAACAAAAACGTTAATTTGAAAAGATATATGCCCCTTATGTTTATTGCAGTGTTATTTCTAATAGCCAAGATATGGAAGCAACCCAAGTACCCATCCACAGATGAATGGATTAAGAAAATGTATATATGTACAATGGAATAATACTCAGCCATAAAAAGGATGGAAAGCTTGCCGTTTACAACAACATGGATGGACCTAGAGTGTATTATGCTAAGTGAAATAAGTCAGACAAAGACAAATGCCATATGATTTCAGTTATGTAGAATCTAAAAAACAAAATCAGTGAAAAGACAAACACATATGCCCAGAAATAGAGATAAGTGCAGAGAACATAAATGCAGAGAACAAATTGGTGGTTGCTAGAGGGGTGGGAGGATGGGCTAAGTAGGTGAAGGGGATTAAGAGGTCAAACTTCCAATTATAAAATAAGTAATGGGGATGAAAATTACAGTGTAGGGAATATACAGCCAATATTGGTGGAATAACTTTGTATGGTGACAGGTGGTAACTACGTTTATAATGGTGAGCATTTTGTATCACTGTTTGTTGTATACTTGAAACTAATATGTTGTATGTCAACTATACTTTAATTAAAAAAAGACACTGTACTGCAGTTCTGCCATCCCATCCAAGCCAAAGTTTTCATATTTTTCTTATTCCCCTCTAGATGTATGTTTATTTTTCTTAATAATTGTAATCGTGCAGTGATCATCTTATATTTTGCTTTTTGTTGTGTTATATTTTTCATGTTTCATTTTTATTATTTTTTTTATGATTTTTTATTATGTTAGTCACCATACAGTACATCCGCGGTTTCTGATGTAAAGTGCGATGATACATTAGTTGCATATAACACCCAGTGCACCATGCAATATGTGCCCTCCTTACTACCCATCACCAGTCTATCCCATTCCCCCACCCCCCTCCCCTCTGAAGCCCTCAGTTTGTTTCTCATAGTCCATAGTCTCTCATGTTTCATTCCCCCTTCTGATTACCCCCTCTTTCTTTATCTCTTTCTTCCCCTACCGAGCATCCTAGTTCTTATGTTCCATAGATGAGAGAAATCATATGATATTTGTCTTTCTCTGCTTGACTTATTTCACTTAGCATTATCTCTTCCAGTGCCGTCCATGTTGCAGCAAATGTTAAGAATTCGTTCTTTCTGATAGCTAAGTAATATTCCGTTGTATATATGGGCCAGAACTTCTTAATCCAGTCATCTGTTGAAGGGCATCTCGGCTCCTTGAACGATTTAGCTATTGTGGATAATGCTGCTATAAACATTGGGGTGCATATGGCCCTTCTCTTCACTACGTCTGTATCTTTGGGGTAAACACCCAGTAGTGCAATGGCTGGGTCATAGGGTAGCTCCATTTTTAACTTTTTAAGGGACCTCCACACTGTTTTCCGGAGTGGCTGTACCAACTTCAATTCCCACCAACAATGTAGGAGGAATCCCCTTTCTCCACATCCTCTCCAGCAATTGTTGTTTCTTGCCTTGTCTATTTTTGCCATTCTAACTGGCGTAAGGTGGTATCTCAGTGTGGTTTTGATTTGAATTTCCCTGATGGCTAATGATTTTGAACATTTTTTCATGTGTTTGTTAGCCATTTGTATGTCTTCATTGGAAAAGTGTCTGTTCATACCTTCTGCCCATTTTTTGATTTGTTTATTTGTTTCTCATGTAGTGAGTTTGAGAAGTTCTTTGTAGATCTTGGATACCAGTCTTTTATCTGTAGTGTCATTTGCAAATATATTCTCCCATTCCGTGGGCTTCCTCTTAGTTCTTTGACTGTATCCTTGGCAGTACAGAAGCTTTTTATCTTGATGAAGTCCCATATGTTCATTTTATCTTTTGTTTCTCCTGCCTTTGGAGATGTGTCATGAAAAAGTTTGCTTTGGCCGATGTCGTAGAGGTTGCTGC
>NC_048235.1:28519853-28618731 GCF_002007445.2 Ailuropoda melanoleuca | reverse complement strand
ATTTCTGCTCTAATCTTGGTCAACTCCTTCCTTGTCAGTGGGTTAGGCCTGTCCCTCTGTTGCTGTTCCAGTTTCTTGAGGTGAGAATATAGAAACTGCATTTTAGATTTTTCTATTCTTTTGAGTGAGGCTTGGATGGCTATGTATTTCCCCCTTAGGACTGCCTTTGCAGTATCCCATAGGTTTTGGACCGTTGTGTATTCATTCTCGTTGGTCTCCATAAATTGTTTAATTTGTTTTTTGATTTCCTGGTTTATCGAGTCATTCTTGAGCAGGATGGTTCTTAGCCTCCAAGTGTTTGAGTTTCTTCCAGGTTTTTCCTTGTGGTTGAGTTCCAATTTCAGAGCGTTGTGGTCTGAGAATATGCAGGGGATAATTTCAATCTTTTGGTATTGGCTGAGACCTGTTTTGTGTCCCAGAGCATGATCTATTCTTGAGAATGTTCCATGGGCATTTGAATAGAATGAGTATTCTTTGGTTCTGGGGTGTAGTGTTCTATATATATCTATGAGGTCCAACTCGTCGAGTATGGCATTCAAAGCCTTTGATTCTTTGCTTAGTTTTTGCCAGGGTGTTCTGTCTATTTCTGATAGTGGGGTGTTGAGTTCCCCTACTATTAATGTATTTTTATCTATATGTCTCTTTATTCTGGTTAAGAGTTGCCTTGTGTATCTTGCTGTTGGGGGCATATATATTTCTAATTGTCATATCTACTTGTTGGATACATCCTTTAAGAATAATATAGTGCCCTTCTGTGTCTCTAACTGTAGTCTTTAAAGTCCAATCTGTCTGATATGAGAATTGCTACCCCAGCATTCTTTTGAGGTCCATTTGCGTGAAAGATGGTACTCCATCCCTTTACTCTCAGTCTGAATGCATCTTTGGGTTCAGAATGAATCTCCTGTAGACAGCAAATGGATGGGTCATTTCTTTTTATCCAATCTGCAACCCTGTGCCGTTTTATGGGAGCATTTAAGCCATTCACGTTGAGACTGCATACTGAGAGATAGAATTTTAATGATGCCGTGTTGCCAGTAAAGTCTTTGTTTCTATAGAATTTGACATTCTGCTCTGTATCACTCTTGGGGCCTTTTTACCTTTATAGAACCCCCCTTAATATGTCCTCTAGGGCTGGTTACAAAATTGGTCAATGACTGGCGATTCTGGAATATCTTTATTTCTCCATCAATTCTGAATGACAGCCTTGCTGGATAAAGGATCCTTGGCTGCATGTTTTTCTCTGAAAGAGCTTTAAAAATGCCCCCCCAACCCGTTCTCTCATTTCAGGTCTGTGTAGACAGGTCTGACGTAATCCTGATACCTTTGTCTTGGTACATGAGAAATTTCTTTGCCCTGGCCACTTTCAATACTGTATCCTTGGATCTAATGTTTGCGAATTGCACTATGACGTGACGTGGCATAGGTTTGTCGTGGTTGAGCTTGGGAGGGGTCCTCTCTGCCTCTTGGACACGAATGTTTGTTTCCCTCGCTAGATTAGGGAAGTTTTCAGTTATATTTGTTCAAATATCTCTTCTAGACCTCTGTTTTTCTCCACCCCCTCGGGGATGTCGATGATTCTGACATTGGATCGTTTCATTGAGTCAGTGATCTCCCGTAACCTACATTCGTGAGCATGGATTTTTTTAAGTCCAGCTTCTATTTTCGTTTTTTCTTCTACTAAGCCACCCTCCAATTCGCTAATAAGTTCCTTTGCTTCGGTGACCCTGGCCGTCAGAGCCTCTAGTTTTGACTGCATTTGGCTCATAGAATTTTTAACCTCTGCCAGATTCGCTCTCATTTCCGCCCTTCGAGATTCTATATTTTCATTAACATTTTCGTTAATATTTTTTTCAAGTGTACACATCACCTTGACCATTGTTACTCTGAATTCCATTTCTGATAATTTGGTTACATCCATATCCATTAGTTCTGTGGCAGAGGCCACAGACTCATTGTCTTTTCTTTGCTGGGGTGACTTCTCCTTCTCCTCATTCTGATGAGGAGAGGTTGCGGGGTTGTCCAGAGCCCAAATTATTGACTGGGACCCAGGCCGTGCGTCCTTGTTTTATAGGGATCTTAGGGATGTGGGCTTCTTCTTTAAAGATTTTATTTATTTATGTGGCAGAGAGCCAACCGGCGAGAGAGGGAACAGAAGCAGGGGAGTGGGAGAGGAAGAAGCAGGCTTCCAGCGGAGGAGCCCGATGAGGGACTCCTTTCCGGAATGCCAGGATCACGTCCTGAGCAGATGACAGGCGGTTAGTTACTGCGCCACCCAGGCGCCCTGGGATGTGGGCTTCTTGATTTTTCAGCCTGCCTTCTGGGGGAGGGGCTTGCCGCGCCGATACTCAGGCAACCCTGTTTGGGTAGAGTCTCCGTGTCCCCTGCGAGGGGGGATGGGGATGGGCACGCTGTGAGCTGGTATTTCCAGGATTTTGTTCTCTGGCTGCTTTCCCTGGCGGTCTGCTGTGCCTCTTCTGAGAGTCAGAGCAGCAGTGGCCAAATCTCAGCCTCTGTCTCAAAACAGAGGGATCGCGGCCCGTTCTCCACTGATGTTCTGGCCACTTTAACTCTGTTTCTTTTGATGCTGTTCGACCCTGCAGCGCCCCGGAATGTGCGCCCCACACCCGGCGTCCCAGCCCTCACTTCCAGGGCCGGCGCGTCTCTGTCCTTTGTGTTTCTAACGCCGCCAGCCACCAGCTGCCCCCACGTGCTCCCAGAGCTCCCGGTTTCAGTCTGGATCCAGTGAGCACACCGGGATTCCGGTGTTCCATGAGATGCCTGGTGGCGCCCGCTCCCGGCTCACGGTCTCAGTCTGCTCTCTCACGGTTGTGGTCCGCGAGTCCGCCCGCTCTGGTGCAGGTGGCTACCACTTCCCAGCTCCCGAACCGGCGGTTCCCCCCCCCTTCCCTTCATCTTCCAATATCTGTGCGCGGTTTCACGGCTCCCCGCTTCGTATCTCAATACTCAGCGCTGGAGATGTTCATTTGTAGAGATCCAGATGTATCTTCCTGCGTCTCATGCTGATTCCGTGGATGTTCAGAATGGTCTGGTACCTATCCAGCTTTACTTGGGGGACTGGCTGAAAAAGGGGTCCCCTACTCCTCCGCCATCTTAACTCCCTCCCTCCTCATGTTTCATTTTTAATGGCTGTGTAGCATTCTGCCAATTAGATATGTCATTATTGCCTAATCATTCTCTTGTGGTTGTTTTGCTTTATGATGTATTTTTTTTATGATATGTTTTAAATGATGTCTTTGTTATGTTTTAATTTTGCAGGCAGAGACATTTGTTTGGGTTAACAGTCCATCAGCGCATTCCCAGAGTGTTGCCAAGGCCAAATACGAGTTCTTATTTGGCAGATCTGAAGAGAAACCTCCAGATACTAGTAAGTGTTTCCTGACCCTCCTCCTTCAGATAACAGGTGTGAAGTGCTACTGAAATTTTATATCTCAGAAGCTGAGAATTCTTCAAACCAAGAACTGATTTGAAATTACCCAGAACAGGCTATAAGAGTCACGTCTAATATTAGAAAGTTTGTTCTGAAGAGTAAAGTGAGCAGGCTTCAAAGAGGAGGAAGGCAGCAAGGAGGGTGGAGAAGTACTCACTCAGTCGGTGATACAGGGGATATTAATGTGTCTTGGGAATTAGCTAGTAAAGGGATACTGCAGTTAGGAGCCTGGGCTCCGCAGCTAGACTTTCTGCATTTGAATCCTGGCCTTGAAGTTTATGAGGTTTGTGACCTTGAGTAGGCTACTCTGTTTGTGCCTTAGTGCTGTCATCTGTAAAATGGGATTATACATGTTACAAATAAAATAGTCACACACAAGTCAGAGTTCTCTTAAGGTTTTAAGTAAATTGACATATAGAAAGATCTTAGAGCCACATGTGGCATGGAATAAGTGCATAAAAAGTGTTTCTGATGTTATTTTTTATTGTAATCATCATCATCATCACTGTGTCCCTGACCTTTGAAGTACAGTCCTGACTTTCCTTGATTCTATCACTCTCTGACACTGGTTTTTGTTTTGGGTAGACCAGAAATCTGACCTAATGTAGCTGTTGTTCAGTTGAAAAAAAATCAACTAATAACTGCATTTTTGACTTCTATGTTAGATAGGATTATGTGATGGACCTCATAATATTTGGGGATAGCAAGAATGTAGTGCATATGCAGCTATGAAAGAATTTCTTTTACCTTAATAATAAATGCTTATTAGCTATTTCAATAGTTGAGGACTCTTAATGAAGTGTAAACCACCTTGATTATTTTTAAAAAATCATTCTGCTTTTATTAGAGTGCCCCAATTTGCTATTTAACATTCAGCATAAATACCTAACTATTTCTGGGCTTGAGGTTTGGGGCACTAAATCATTTATTCATTATTTCTCAGACAGGGAATACTGATTCACCTAAGACTATTTAAAACTCTTTTTTGGGGCGCCTGGGTGCCTCAGTCGTTAAGCGTCTGCCTTCGGCTCAGGGCGTGATCCTAGCGTTCTGGGATCGAGCCCCACATCAGGCTCCTTGGCTGGGAGCCTGCTTCTTCCTCTCCCACTCCCCCTGCTTGTGTTCCCTTTCTCGCTGTCTGTCTCTCTGTCAAGTAAATAAATAAAATCTTAAAAAACAAACAAACAAAAACCCTCTTTTTTGACATAGCTTTAACTTTGCATGTCACATTGTGATTTTGTGCTGATTAAGCTATTTTTGGACTTCGATAAAAAATGATTTTTACTTCACTATGTAGAGATAATATCAAATGTCTACATAGTTCTCTGACTTGGTGGGTGAGAGGGATTCTTCCGTCCTTATAGGTTTTGAGTATACCTGTATACCTGAGGCAAATTACAATGACATTTTAAACCTGTTTTTATTTGCCTTGGTAAAAATGGTTAGTATTATTTGTTTCTAGTGTGATGTTGTTCTGCAGGTGTGGAAATTTGCGTGCGTGTATTGAATAAATATGTTTAAAGAGCACTTACTGTGTATAGTCACCTGTACTGACCACTGTGAGGGAGCAAAGAAGTACAGGTATAGTTCTTTCCCTTTAGGAGCTTATTCTTTGGTCAGGGAGAAATAGATCTGTAAGTGACTAGAGGGAGAGGGTAGTCATTATCAGCTGTGACTTCATGGAGGACATAGAAGTTGAACTTCTTCATAAAGGATGACTAGTGTTCTGATTAGTAGGATTTTTGGATAGGGCATTTCAGATTGGAGGGAATGGTATGAACAAGGGTATGGTGGCAAAAAATAAAAATTGTTTGAAGGACAGGAAGGAGACTAGCCTGGTTGGTTAACAAAGTATACCAGTGAGAGATAAGTTTAGCAAAATAATCATTGAAAAGGGGCAAAATCATGTAGGGCCTTTAAGGCAAGGTAAAGAATTTGCTCATTATCCAGGTGTGCAAAAGGAAGTGGCAAATCAAGATGGATTGATCTGGAAATTGGAATAGAGCAGCAGAAGCTGTTCCTTACCACAGGAGGGTTGTAAGATGCACGTTTATATATTTTTCATGTCTTTTTCTTTTCATAGCTTTACATATCTTTACAAAAAATTATGGCATATTTTTTTCATTTCAAAAACAGTATTGAAGTTTCTTTACATAGACTAGTCATCTGTCATCAAAATACTGCCCAAATTCAGAATACCGTAGGGTAAGGTAGTGGAGAGAATAGGACAGTGTTTTATTTGAATTTGATTGATAGACATACCTCTTCCCTCAAAGGATGATAGACATACCTCTTCCCGGTTTTTTTTTCCTAAAAAAAAAAAAGGGAATTAGATAAGTGATTTAAACTAGGTGCTCCAGAAACAGCCGGCTGGAGAAATGGATGCATCTCCAGTAATACTTGGGGGCCATCATCTGTGGGGTGGTACCCTAGTAATGACATATTCAGATCAGGAGGTGACTTGGTTCATGATCCCCAGTCAAGGAAAGTGTCGCTGCTACAGGGAGAGAAGGCTTAGACTTTGCCACTGAGCAGGGACTTAACAGGAGTTGGAGGTGGGAGGTTCTAGGGAAAACAAGTCAAGATTATTTGCAAACTATAGCTTATTGCAGGGTTTTGAATCAGTTGCAAGGCTTAGGATTTTGGATGGCATACAAGAGAACATGTGAATAGTAGGAAGAATCCCTTGGCTTGGAATTAAGATCTAGATTCTCATTATCTGTTCATCAATATAGTGAAAGGAAAGCAATGACTGTGCTTCTCTGGTTTCTGTGTTCGCCTTGCTTTCTGGGAGCTGCAGTTTTCAGGAGCTTCTCAAGGGCTAGAGCAGTAGTGGGTGATTCGTGAGAGGCTCTGGGCTATGTGTGACATCAGTTGTGCTGTGACTTAATGAGGCTGTGAGTCACCAGAGGTAGGTTCTCTTCCATTCCAGTCAGCTGTTGGAATATGCATGGAGCTACATTGAACTTCAGAGAGATAGAAAGAGGTATCATAGGAGCCTCACCTGGGGCTAACCATCAGGCCTGTATTAATTAGTGTGTGGTGACAATGCCTTTCAGACTTCTGCTTACCACACTTTTCCTCTTTAGGTTGCCACACTTAGATGACCAGCATGGCTTTCCTAACTAGTCAGATAAAGTATACTTTAACAGAAGGGCGGCTTCATTTTGGGAAAGTATGTTTTTTGAAGTGTTTGTAAGGCAGTATCAAATGACCATGGTCGGTTGGTCTCTCTGTTATCAAAATCTGGTAGGAAGAAATGCTTGAGAAAGTCTTTGAAGAAGAAAAAGACTCTGGTCCTCAACTTATAGGGAGACCAAGTGACTTACGGAAGTATGTGAGGAAGTAAAAAGGACTGTGGGATACTAAGAAGGTGAATTAACTTCTTATATTAACTCTTAGAGTTGGCAAAAAATCTTACTCCTATATTCTTTATTGATTTATAAACTAATTTTTAAGATACGTAGGTGAAGAAATGCACTTCAGAAATATTAAAGAACTTCTTCAAGGTACATAGTTTAGAGCTTTAGAATGAGATGAGGTCTGGGAGCAGATAAAGGGGGATTGGGAATTGATATACTGATTTTCCAGAGCTCTGAGGGATGTGGAACTGAAACCCAAGGCTGCAGCACAGATGGGGTAGAGAACCAAGTGTAACTTCACATGATATCTAGTAACTGACAAAACTGGTGTTGGACTTGTTGACCTTAAAAGTAAAAGAGCCAGTTATTTTATCAGCAAAATCAGTTTATTCCGGAGTAGCAGAGGAATTGCAGTTTGGGACACGCAAACTGTGGCAAAACATAGAAGCCCAAAGATCAAAGGAGAGGAACCTTACTTTATAGAGGGAAAGAAAGTTGGGAGGGGCTGCTTTGAACAGAAGTCCATTGGAAAAAAGCAAGAGTTTAGGGTTGTGACAGTTTCTCATTGGTTGAGTCGTGGTATTAATGGTTAAGCTTATTGCTGGCCAATGAGAAATTCTTCCTTTCTCCTGCTGGAATTGTAAAGTAGGCTTCTTCCTGTTGGGAAAGCACAATAATACTTCCCTTCCTGTTGGCTTCTGCAGCTGACCAGTGGTAGGGCATGAGAGCTCCCCTTTTGGCTTCCCCGTTCCATTTTAAATGAGGTATCCTTTAATTTTCAGTTTCACAGACTAGGGAAAACCACAAATTATTGTCAAAGTAAATGCAGAACCACTGAAGGATCGTTTCACAACTCAGGATATAGAAAACTCTCATATTAATAAATAAATCAGGAATCCATAACATTGATCAACTCACAATAAAATGCTGCTATAAATTGCAAAAAGGAAGTAATTTGCATGGAAGGAGGGGAAGTAAACATGCACAACAAATAGGGAACCAAGACCTAAAGAACTAGAGACAGAATAGTTTGAAATGGTAAAATTGGTTTGTTTAAAAGATAAAAGAGGGAAAAGATACCATTGTGATGAAAGAGGAAAGTGTGAAATTGGACATACATATTTGAACAAGAACCAAATATAACTTACAGTGAATAAATATAGATTAATCATCAATGTCTCTTAATTTTTCTGTCCTATTTTAAAATACTATCTTCTTTCTAATAGAAGTTTCACTTTGATAATTCTATTTATAATTTCAAAAGCTCTTTCCCATTCTCTGATCACTCAGTTTTCATTTTAATCTGTTCTTATATGTATGCATTGTTATGTCTAATCTCTCTAAAGAATTCGTTAAAATTGTTTTACTAAGATTACCTTCTGTTTTTGTAATTTCTATTTCATCCAGGGTCAGTTCTATTTTATTCAATCTGGGAGCTTCTCTTGGAAGCCACTGTTTTTCCTCAAATGTCAGTTGGAGTTGTGTTTTCCCCACTTATACGCATGAATAAAGGACTGAGTTCCCAACTATAGATAGCTAGAATTTCTGCGTGTGTGTCGAGTGCATCCCCAGCAGGCCTCTTCCTTGTAAATAGAGAAGGGCTGAGAAGAATCTTGGTGAGTTGAGATTTGTGGGCTGGTACAGGGTAGGTAGGTGGGCTGCCTGTTATATTCAAGCTAAGTGCTTTGATGTCAGTAAGCCTCTAGGTAGGGAGGATATTGGGAGAGGGACCAACATAGGAAGCTGTTCTGTGGCTAATTCTTCAGTTAATCACAGTGACATCCGTTCTGCTTCCCGTTCTAGGTGTGGACACCTGTCAACCCTGGGCTTTTAGTTTCTTTGTGACTTTACCATTAGGGTATCTGAAGCCTCCTTGATTAGGTCTTGGTTGTGATTTCTGCTTTATTTTGTCTGTGATTAAAACCCCATCCATCCCTTTCAGTCTGACAAACTCATTAAAATTTCTGGCTTAATAATGTTCCTCTTTTTCTTAGCATCGTTAACAAATCTATTTTCTTTTGAAATTTGCTTTCATTTTAATAGGACTTAGAAAAGGAGAGGTACATTATTTGAAAATATTTTCTCGCATTTTATGGATTGTCTTTACTTTCTTGATGGTATCATTTACAGCACAAAATTTTAAAATTTTGATCAAGTCCAGTTTATTTATTCTTTTGTTGCTTGTGCTTTTGGTATCATATCTAAGAAGCTTGTGCCTAATCCAAGATCAAGATGATTTACTCCTAATATTGCCTTCTAAATTTTATAGTCCTAACTCTTAGATTTAGGTCTGTGATTGTGTTACTTTTTGCTTATGGTATGAGGAAGAAGCTGAATAATTTTTAATGATGGGGGGTATTGGGTAAACGTAGAGCATCTGACTGATTTGTGTTGACACCTCCCCATACACAGAATTCCTGGCGAGCAGGACGCAAACACAGTAGCAGTGCAGCCTAACCCTATTCATGTTCGTATCCTAATCTTTGCATCTGGCCTTGGGATGCAGGAAAGCTAGGAGAGGTTGCTTTAGGAAAAATGTGGGTTGGTATAGAAAACCACAAATATACAAAGTAACAAATGAGAAATCCACTAATTCTAGGGTCTTCTGTCGTATTATTTTCTTGTCTTCATCACAGATACAGGTTGATTTATAATTTTATGCCTAGTCCTTTGGTAAATCCTCTGTCTCTGGCACTTTTTATTTAGTTTACTCCTTCCTTTCCACTTCCAGTCTCCTTCCCACCCATGATGGGAAGCAGAAAAATGATTTTACAGTATGATACACAAGCATATATTACACTGGCTTGCCAGTCCTTGGCCCTTATTAAATTGTCCAGTTGGCCAGATGTCTTCTGTTTTTTTTAGCTATTCCACAGACGGCGCTTGATAGACAGTAGTTTTTAGTGGTCTGTTTCGGCTTGGCAAAGTGGGCCAGGAAGTGACTGTAAACTGTCTCTTCGGCTGGGGTTTTGGGTGGTGATAATCCAGTGCTTCCATCTTCTCCTTGCGTGCTCCACACATGTGCACATTGCACTGTGTACAGGTAGCCTCAGCTGCCTCCTCAGAACTGCCTGGTATTTCTTAGACTGACATAGCTAAGGAGTGTTGCAAAAATCAGTGTGGAGGGCATGTTGAAAAGCTTATTCCTTCTGTCTACTCAGTACGGTATTTTAATTTTGCCTAGGAGATCCATTTTTTTGAACCAGTGTTCTTTATATTTTGTTTAAAGCACCTGTTGAAAAGCTGAACAGGATTTGACTCTTTTGAGAGTGGGATACAATCAACTTTAGAGCAATACATCTCAATTGGAAAGGAGTTGTTTTTTTTTTTAAATTGAAATATAGTTGACACATAATGTTAGTTCAGGTGTACAACATAGTGATTTAGAAAAGAGCTTTTCCTTTGCCAAACGTAAGGCACCAAATGTAGTTGAGGTCAGACTTTTTTCATGTACTTATTAGTCATTAAGGATTCATTTTTAAGGATTTTCCTCTCTGTTGTTTTGTATTAGAGAGAGAGAGTCTTTTCTTGACTTACAGGACTCTTTGAGTGCTGTTAGGATATTTTAGAGTAAATTTGGGTGCTTGAGATGGATCAAAGTATGCCTTTAGCAGAATCTCCCTTCATCTTCCTTAAATCAACTGTCTAATCTTAAGTTTCCTTTTACTTTTAGGTAGAAGGTGTCTTTTTCCCTTTATTTTCTAAAGCAGAGGTTATATACTGCCATCTTTCACTCATGTTTTATTTAGCTTAGCCAATGTTTTATTTAAAAATTGAGCTAACTTTTAAAATTTGGGAGATTTCCTAATAAAAACCCAGATTTCAGCCTTCTGTTAAAAATCTGAGACTGCAGCACTGAGCGGGCCCTGACTAAATGGCGGCTGGCACCTTTGAAGCTCAGTTTCGCCAGTCACCACCCCTCTTGTGTTGTCTCCTACGCTGCCTGCTTTCTGTTTGTTGTCTCCTGAAGCTTGTAGGCATTTTGGGCTAATGGTCTCTGCTTCAAAGTCATACTAGTGTAAGACTTCCTCCGTTCAGTCACGTTTTGTAGTAATGATTCATTACGTCATCGTTTGCAGCCCTGATCAGCGTCCGGCAGTGGATATGCCAGTAAGCTAACACACAGGACTTTTCCAAGGCCTTAAGAGATGTCACAGTTTTTTCTTCTTTCTTTTAAAGAGAGCACCCCAAATTGTGTAACTTTCAGGAGGCACAAAACTGGATCTGGCTCGGCCAGCATGAAAATCACCTGTAGACCTTTCAAAGAGAATAGTGATTCCTGGGCCCCACCTTTTCAGGCCTATGCAGTCAGAATCTGTGTGCAAGGCGCTCAGGCATCTCTGAATTTTTAAATAGCTCTCCAGGTGATGGCTATGGTACACACGCAGGCTTAAGAACTACTGTATTAAAAATACTTATTGGGCGTCTGGGTGGCTCAGTGGTTAAGCATCTGCCTTTGGCTCAGGTCATGATCCCAGGGTCATCCCTGCTCATCAGGGAGTCTCCTTCTCCCTCTGCCTCTCCCCCCAACTTTGCTCTCTTTCTCACTCTCTCAAATAAATAAATAAAATCTTAAAAAAAATACTAATTCACGTATTGCATTGCATGGCGCACTGGGTGTTATACGCAAGTAATGAATCATGGAACTTTAAAAAAAATGCAAAAGAATAAAAAATAAAAAATAAAATTCAGATTTATATTCACTAAAAAAAAAAAAAAACNTGGCTATGGTACACACGCAGGCTTAAGAACTACTGTATTAAAAATACTTATTGGGCGTCTGGGTGGCTCAGTCGTTAAGCATCTGCCTTCGGCTCAGGTCATGATCCCAGGGTCATCCCTGCTCATCAGGGAGTCTCCTTCTCCCTCTGCCTCTCCCCCAACTTTGCTCTCTTTCTCACTCTCTCTCTCAAATAAATAAATAAAATCTTAAAAAAAATACTAATTCACGTATTGCATGGCGCACTGGGTATTATACGCAAGTAATGAATCATGGAACTTTAAAAAAAATGCAAAAGAATAAAAAATAAAAAAATTCAGATTTATATTCACTAAAAAAAAAAAAAACTAATTCAAAGGGATACCGGCACCCCAATGTTCATAGCAGCATTGGTATAATAGCCAAATTATGAAATAGCCCAAGTGTCCATTGACTGATGAACAGATAAAAAAAGGAGTGGTGTGTACACACACACACACACAGGAATATGACTCAGCCATAAAAAGAAAGAAATCTTGCCATTTGCAGTGACTTGGATGGAGCTAGAGTCTTATTCTAAGCAAAATAAGTCAGTCAGAAAGACAAATACCATATGATTTCATTCATATATGGAATTTAAAAAATAAACAAGCAAAGGGAAAAAAGAGAGAGAGAGGAAAACTAAAAAACAGTCTTAACTATAGAGAACAAACTGATGGTTCCCAGAGGGAGGTGGGTGGGGGATGGGNCACACACACACACACACACACACACACACAGGAATATGACTCAGCCATAAAAAGAATGAAATCTTGCCATTTGCAATGACTTGGATGGAGCTAGAGTATTATTCTAAGCAAAATAAGTCAGTCAGAGAAAGACAAATACCATATGATTTCATTCATATGTGGAATTTAAAAAATAAACAAGCAAAGGGAAAAAAGAGAGAGGCAAACTAAAAAACAGTCTTAACTATAGAGAACAAACTGATGGTTCCCAGAGGGAGGTGGGTGGGGGATGGATGAAATAGGGGATGAGGATTAAGGACGGTGCTTGTGATGAGCAGAGGATAGTGTGTGGAAGTGAATCACTATATTGTACACCTGAATCTAATATTACACTGCATGTTAACTAGCTGGAATTTAAATAAAAACTTAGAAGAATTACTGTATTTAAAAAGGTAATTACTTGAGCTATATATAAGCCATTTTAATACTAAAAGGAGTAATACATTTGAACTAAGGTTGTGGATATATTTTACAGACATTCAGATAAATAAGAGGACATCTCTGAAATTAAAAAGAAAGGTCAACAGGAAAACGTGATTTGATTGTAAAAAATAGTGTGCATTAGTTTTTAAAGAATTTATGAAGAAGTTTTCTCATATCTGTGATATTTGTCCATTCCTGTGGGATTTCATCAGCAATTTCAGTTTTGCTAGTATTGGTGTAAATATTTGCTTTGGAAAACATTATCATATGGGTGGGATGAGTTACTATAGTGTAAGACGGTAGTACGAGGGAAAGTGATACTGTAGCCTGATACAACTGCCTCTGTCCTAACTGCTTGAGGAGGCTGAATTGTTATNGTTTTTAAAGAATTTATGAAGAAGTTTTCTCATATCTGTGGTATTTGTCCATTCCTGTGGGATTTCATCAGCAATTTCAGTTTTGCTAGTATTGGTGTAAATATTTGCTTTGGAAAACATTATTGTATGGGTGGGATGAGTTACCATAGTGTAAGACGGTAGTACGAGGAAAAGTGATACTGTAGCCTGATACAACTGCCTCTGTCCTCACTGCTTGAGGAGGCTGAATTGTTATGTTAAGGCAGTGGTTTTGGATGTTAAGGTGCTGGTGTGGGGATGTTCTTAATTGTCACAATGATTGGGGATGAAGGTTGGCTCCTGACCTTTCATGGGGAAGACCAGGGATGGTAGGCATCTTACAGCGCTTGGGATAGTCCTGCGCAAGGAAAAATCTTTCCACATGCTGCATGGCCGAGAATGTCCTGGACATTCATGTCGGAGGAAAAAACATGTTTCTAATGATCTGGACTTAGGACATGGTTTTTTTGAAGATTTTATTTATTTGTTTATTTATTTATTTGTTTATTTTTAAAGATTTTTATTCATTTGACACAGAGAGAGAGAGAGAGCGAGCACAAGAAGGCAGAATGGCAGGCAGACGGAGAGGGAGTAGCAGGCTCCCTGATGTGGGGCTCAATCCCAGGATCCTGGGAATCATGACCTGAGCTGAAGGCAGATGCTTAAGCGACTGAGCCACCCAGGTGCCCTTGGAGTTAGGACGTCTAAACAAAATGTTTTTTTTGCATTATTTTAAATATCACTGCATCTTCTAGGACTATAACTAGTTCCTGTAAACCAAGGGAAGATTTTACTTAGTTNGTTAGGACGTCTAAACAAAATGTTTTTTTTGCATTATTTTAAATATCACTGCATCTTCTAGGACTATAACTATCCTGTAAACCAAGGGAAGATTTTACTTAGTCTGGAAGGTTACTAAAAATTGTTCACCACTTCAAAATACCATGTCCCACAGGTGGTGTTCCTGCTGTTGAGTCGTCAGTCCCACATACCTGTTATCTGTGCTTCAGCCTTGCCGTCCGGGTGACTCTGTTTAGGTGCAAGCGTCCGGCTAACCTAACATTTACATAATGAAAACCATTTTAATTGTTTGTATTGCATTTAGTAAACTGCTGAATGTACCACATTCCAGAAATTATTGATTATTTTGAATTTTATATTTAGGCAGGTTATATTATTTTTGAATGTCCTTCATGATAATAAAGGAGGGATTGTAAAATATTTGTTATAAAATCAAAGGCATTTTTGTTCTTAAAAAGTTGAGAATTGCTGTTTTTTTAGAAGATTTTATTTATTTGAGAGCGAGAACCCCGGGGAAGGGGCTGGGAAGGAAGGGGAGAAGGGAGAGGGGGAGGGAGAGAATCTCAAGCAGACTCTGCACTGAGCTCAGAGCCCCTGCGGGGCTGGATCTTGAGACCCTGAGATCATGACCTGAGCCAAAATCAAGAGTGGGCCACTTACCCGACTGTACCACCCTGGCACCCTGAGAGTTGCTATTTNTGGGAGAGGAAGAAGCAGGCTCATAGAGGAGGAGCCTGATGTGGGGCTCGATCCCATAACGCCGGGATCACGCCCTGAGCCGAAGGCAGACGCTTAACCGCTGTGCCACCCAGGCGCCCCTAAAGCAGTGGTTCTTAAGCACATCCGATTGCCCTGTGGAAGTTTTGAAAATGACCATCGTGAATCTCCCCTAGAAAAAGTAATTTAATCGTTCTCTGCAAATTTTAGGAACTCTATGAACCTTTCCCACTTCATGACAAACTTAGGTGATATTCTTTGTATTATATACTTCGGGTGAATGAAGGCAGCTGCTTCAGGCTTCAGGTGACAGTTTCTGGGGATTCCGAGGCCCCTGTTTTGTCCATCCCTGTCCTGCCTTGCAGATATATTGACACCCTGGATGCTTAGAATGCTCGTTAAAAACTCAAATACTTCCTTTCACAGTGCATGCATATATCAAATATCATCTTGTACTCTAAAATCTTATAATTTTACTGTCCGGTGTATCTCAGTAAAGCTGAAAAAACAGTTTGGATTCTTGAACTGCACCCCAGTAATTCTGATTTTGGTATGTGACCTGAATGTCTAGGACCATAGCGAAGGCCTGGATGATTCGGACCCAGGTAGTTCTCGGGCTGCACTGAGAACGGTCCTGCCCTTGAGGGTTGAGTGCAGTAACTGTGGCCTCCGACGGGAGGACAACGAAAGGTGCGGAGGTCATGTTAAGAGATTTCTGAGATAACGTGGAGATACGAAACCCCTGCTTGACTGGGTTTGTCCTGTCACGGAGAGCGGTTGCCTTCTTGGAAATGGTAGAGCAAAGGGTGTTGAGGAGCGAAAGGCCCGGAGGAGCTCAGCTTGCTTCTGTCACATGAGTTTCAGCTGTGAGGGATTGTGTCCTGAGAGGCTGAGCAGAGTTACACATAAAGTGCAGGTCCCCTAGGTAATCTTGGAAAAACAGAGAGAGGGCAAGTGCTCAGGAATTGTGAGGGGCCAAACCTCTGTTTTTAGAAAGGATAAAGGAAATTGTAGAGACTCATGAGTTTCAGGATAACGTTCAGACAAAGTTTAGAGGATTGTTAAAAGTATTGGGAGAAGACAGAGTCCTCTCTGGCTAGGGGCTGGTGACGGGGGCTCACGGACGGAGGGTGGGATCCGGACGGAGGGTGAGGCTGAGGGAGAAGAGCTTCCAGGCAGAAAGTAGCCAGCAGGGTGGGAGACAGGGTGGAAGGACTTTGACAGGTTAGTGGAACTGAAAGTCGTCTGGAGTGGCTGGAAACCCACATGTTATTAACATTATTAACTTCCCTACGTGGATGTTATTGGAACACAGTTGGGGAAATGCTGATGTACTGGAAATAGTCTGGGCGAAGAATCAGGAAGCCTGGATTTCCATTTGTGTCAGGTACCAGATGCCAGAAACTTCCTTCAAGGCAAGTAAAGGCACTTCTGGGTGTTATCTTTTTCAACATATAATAAATAATCTAGAGTTGCTAGCCGGGAGATACAGAAATGAAGCGTAGAGTCTGGCTAAAATCCGCGGGGGAAACAGACGAGTAATACGATGATTCTAACACAATATGCTACTTGCTAGCGGAAGGAAGAACAGTGAGGTTTGGGAGGTGATTGGAAGCACACCTAAGATTGACTGGAGGGAAGGCTTCTGGGAGAGGCGATTATCTGAGCAGGGTTTTGAGGGTAAGGTGGAGTGGGTGCTGGGGAGAAAGATGTTTCCAACAGGGGGAGGAGCGTATGTAAGGATGTGTATCTGTGAACACTGTGGCTTGTTCAGAGCAACTGGTGTCAACACAGGAGGAATGAGGGAGAAGGCCTGGGGCAGGCAAGGGCCAGGCTGTAAACTGTCTTATACGCCATGCTAAGGAGTATATATAGTGTGGGTTTTTTAAAAATAATGGACTGATTTTTCACACTTGGGATTTATAAGAAGTAGTGTAGAGATTGGGTTGCAGTTACGGAAAGGCGAGATTGGAGGCAGTGTACCGTGTTAAGGAAGGAACACGCACACACAAACACGTGAATACACACACACTAGTGGCTTAGCCAGATAAAAGTTTACTCTTCTCTTCATGGAAGGAATCCAGACCGATGATTTTGAGCTCAGATGCTGATTCCATGAGTCCTTTGGACTCCTTGGTCTGCTCTCCTTTGAACATTTCTCATCTTCTGATGGGGTTGCCTGAGCTCTGCCATATTCTTTTAGAGCTGGAAGGTGCCGGAGGAGCATTGGAATGGCAGAGGGACATGCGCTTTATGTAATTTAAAGGTATTTGGGGGACAGGACCACAGAACACTTTCAGTTAGAGCTCATTGTTTATAATGTGGTGCCGTAGCTACAAGGGAAAGGCCGAAAACATAATCTTTATTCCAAGTGGCCATGTGCCCAGCTAAAAATTGGGAGTTCTGTTAGAAAGGGAGGAGGACGAATGGGGCCAGGGGGTTAAACCACCGGAGTCTCTGCTGCAGAGTCATGACTGCAGGAATGCAAGGGACTTGTGAGGAGGAAGGGATTGGGGCAGTGGAGACCGGAGAGAAGAGGCTTCCTGCAGAGACAGTGAGGTGTCCCCGCTGGCAGCTGAGTGGATGTGGAAAGGAAGAAGAGGGAGGCCCTGAGTGACCTCTACTTGGGCAGCTGCATAGATGGTGGTGCCTTTCAACAAGGCACCATTTCAAAGGAGGAGCAGATGTGGGGTAAGAAAAAGAACGGTGACGTTTGGACATGTTGAGTTTGAGATGCCTGTGGCACACTCAGGTGGAGACACCCGGTGGGCAGGGGGCATGCAGGTCAGAGAGAAGAAAAGAGGTTTCGGAAGTGGATAGGATTGCCCAGGAAGCATGTGCAAAATGAAAAGATGGCATTTTGAAGAAAAAAAAAATTAAAGGGCAGGCTGAGAGAGTGGTGTTTAAAGGAAAAGCAGAACAGAAAGATATTTGGGAAACAAGAGAAAGAATTCTAATAAGGGAGTAATTCATGCCATACATGAATCTATTAAGATAAAGACAAGTGTCTAGAAATTAAGAGTTAACTGAATGCAATAAAATAGAGAAGTGTGTGTGTGTGTGTTTGTGTGTGTGTAGACAGCTCTGTATATCAGATGTGTACGTGTGTATGTGTAAAGTTGTTTAGATTAAACCTCATGATCCTTTGACTAGTTAAAAATCACTCAGGGTGGATGGTTGCTATTTTCCTGAAATGACCTCTAGAAGTGGTTCTCATAGTCCGTGCCCACACTGGGGTTTTGTCACTGAGACAGGGTGGTGACTGAATCTCTCAAGCTAAAATTATGGATATATTTACTGCTAAGTGAGAATATTTTTATGGGTATGGTGGGGTAGATATTTAATACAAGGACTAGTATGGCCTAAGCATCATGAAATGGTTTAAAACATGTGATGGAACACTATTCCACCTGCCACTGTCCACTACCTTCTTGAGCTTTGTAGTGTGAGGATGAGGGACTGGTCAGAACTGCAGCGAGCTTGGCTGGGTGGAACTGGGCATGGTGAGTCTTCATTCCTTGTAAGATAATACTATATCTAGAGGTTTGATTAATTCCTAGGCACAAAATGATTTTGAAAACTGGACCATCTTTTATGATATCATTTTAACCTAATTACAGATATGTAGTGGCAGATTTCTAGGTTTTTCCTTCAATGAGTAGATATTTTTTTCCCCGAAAGCTTGGAAAGAAATTTTTTTAAAATACAAAATTTTATTCCCGAGTTCTGAATTGTTCGTGCAGTTGTTACCAGTGAGACAACACTGCCCTCTGGTGGACAAAGTGTGCAACACTTTCAGTGCAGTTCTCAAGTTGTCAAGTGCTGTTTGCTTTTCCTGCAGGCAGATTTCTTGCAGATTTGTTTTGGAGGTCAGTTAATATACTCTTGTTCTTTCTGCCTAATCTAATCTGGAGGTTTATAAAAAATCCAGTGCTGTACAAATACGCGTTAAATCTGTTGTGTCCTAATCTCATTATGGTGTTATGAAATTAAAGATTTTGTAATTTTTATGGCAAGAAAAACACGTAAGTTTTTGAAATAGAAATGTTAACCAACTATGGCTTCGGATGGACATTTTGGTAGGCTGTTGATAATAATATTGCCTGAATATAAGATGCATTAAAATAATATAGAAATCTAGTCTGGAGTGTTGTTTTTTTTCTCTTGTATGTAAATTTTGTAAAAACTTGTGAAGAAGTCAGTATTATTGGAGATGTGATAGTTGAAAGACTAATGTGGAAGGTCCTAAATTGTTCTTAACTGGTGGGTTTTGGTTGCTGTGCTTGTTTTGCTCTGTATTAAGTGAGTTATGATATAGGCTGATACTGTGAGTAGGATATTTTCTTAATTTTTTTGGTTCAATCCTGAGTGATCATTTTTACTTTTACATTTATTATGTAACAGGTACTCTACTAGAAAATCTTTATATTAGCTTAAACCTCGGAAGAATCCTCTGATATTAGTTAGTGTCTCCTCCCGGTTTATTTCATAGATGAGACTCACTGAGGTTTAAATAATTTAACTTCAGGCTACACAGCAAGGAAGGCCTGGGACTGGCATGCCAACTGGAGTGTGACTTCAGAGCCTAAGTCTTCCACAATATCCTCCGTTTCTGCAGACAATCAGTGGGTGCCACTGTACCCCCAGGTGCCAGTCTATGTGAAGGTGGACTGTAATTCTCACTTTGTCACTAATTGGTAGTATGATATTGGATAAACTATTTAACTTTTTGGCTTCCCTTTTTTTTTTTTTTTTTTTAGATCTTGAAACCAAAATCTTCTTGTCTCCCTAAGGTTTTGAGGAATGCGTTGATGCAGTGCAATACCTCCTTGTATTTTCCTTTGGGAGGGAAGGAAGATATGGCCTAAGGCATCAGATTATTTAGTGTATGATCCTTTCCATTGGGAGCATTAGGGTGCTGATGACAGGGCCATCAAATTAGGAAGAAAGAAAACTCTTGGTGGGGCAGTCTTCTGTGTGTAGGATACTGAAATGTCTAAATTCTTTATCCATTATGATTGGAGCATCCAGCCTGCCCCTTTTTCCTTGCAGTGTAACTTCAACAATCCAACCTTTCTCAACCGGAGGGAAATTATAATGCCAGGAATGTGATAGAAGTAAAAAAATACATAAAAACACTGAAACATAAATTGAAATATCTATTTGCTTTCAACATTGTAGCATTAGAGATTTCTTGGCAAAATACAAAATAGCAGTAAGACCAAGCACCCTTGCATCCATTGCTATGTTATCTGTGCTTTTCCCCAACAATTTTTTCCCCTTGTTATGTCTGTACTGTTCATATATTACAGCATCCTGTCAGTACTCCTTCACTTCATAAGACAGTGGTGTTAACAAGGCCAGGGTCAAATCTTAAGGAATAGGTAAGTTTATTTTAGTATATCAGGAGACTTGCAAACAATTTTACAAAAAGATTTCTGTTATGAGATTAGGAGGGTGGCCCTAGCAAAGGAATAGGGGTGGCTCAATGTAAAACCCAACTAACTATACTAGGAGAAGCAATTTAGAGAGCTTGCCCTTTTGATGACTGATTGTTAAATATTTAAAATATGGTCTTTTTAGTTGTCCTTGGAACAATTAGCATGGTGAACTTCGAGTTAGTCCTGGTAAAAATGAAGAGAATTTTTTAAAAGAAGCTTGAGATCCTGTTCTTTTTAAGGGAAAAATTACTAGAGATTATTTTTTGGTGGCAAGTTCCCTAAAATTTGCTGGGAACTGAGATTTGTATAGCTTTGGTTCTTATATCTGGGTAATTAAAGATAAGAGAAGAAAGTAGGGGCAGGAAATGAATTTCTCTTGTTTAATACATTTAAATAATCTCTACAAATATTTATTGAGTATTTGCTATGTACCCAATACTGCTAATCACTGTTCATAAGAAGCTGATGAACTTGTAAGCAAGGTAATATTCATGCTCGGAGCCATTAAATAGAAGATGATGTATTTAAGTGCCAGATAATTGGTTTAAATCTCATGAACAGATGACTAATTCCATGTTAAAGATCCTACGTAGAGACAGACATGCTTTTAAAAGGAGACAGACTGTCGAGGTCGGGAGCACTGTGGGAAATCAGGGATGTGTGGTCATCATATTATATACAGTGAAGGAGAGAACAGAGCAGGTTATGAAGGAGTAATCAGGGGCTTCTTGGAGGGGTGCTCATGTGTTCTGTGTCTTCAGTAGGTAGTATTTGAATATGTGGAAAGAATGGGGAGAACATTCTGTTATGGGAGAAGATGAGAGTGCTGCGGAGAACAGTACAATACTGACTCAGGTGGAGAGGTGAATGAAGGTATGATCATGGCCTTTAATAACAGTTCAGAAAGTTGTGCTTTGAAGTCTGTGTCCTGAAAAGCTTTATTTAATCCCTTTCAATCTGATTGACTATCATTTCTTTGAGGGTCCCCTCCGTAGGGTCTGTCTCGGCTTTTGAATCAGTCATTCGAAAGGCACTAGTTTATTTACAGGTTTTTCTTTCACTAAATGAGACTTACACTACACCTTGTTACCTTGACTGGAATTTGGCTGTTTTTGAAATTCCACATTCATCAATTTACCTATTATATTCAAAGTGGATTACTTCTACAGATAGTTTGATTTTAATTATTTTATGTTTGAATCCTAAAATTTAGATTTTTTTGTGATATTTTGCTCTCATTCTCATGTGCCAAGTACAAAAGACACAAAAATTAAATCCTATCTAGCAATACATTTAATGAATTTGTCTTATAAAAAAAAGACTAAATGAAAGAAAATTGAAGTTCAGCCACTAAGTGTCATGAATATTGTGTGTTTTATTTATCTGCTTTTGTATTCACAGCGTGTTTTTCTGCTGATGTTTAGAAACTCATTTTTATCTCTGAATTTGAGTTTTAAAGAGATATTTTACAAGTAGTTGCTAATGACAGTTTTTCCTGAGTTGTTGTTTTAGGGTATGAAACCGCCGCTTCTGATGTTTGAGGTTTAGCAGTAACCTGTGTTGTCCCAAGGAAGCCTGGGTGTGGTGGGGGGCGTGTCTCCAGGCCATCTGAGCTTTCCTTGCAAGCGGTGAAATGAAATTGAAATCTGCAAGTCATTGCTGATATTTCTCCTCTCCCCTCTCACCCATTTGCTTGTAACTATAAATTTTTCCATTTCCACTGTTTATGCTCTGTGACATCTTCTGATTTAGGTATAATAGTTTGTTCTCTGACAGTGTAAAAAAAATATTGCCAGGGGCGCCTGGGTGGCTCAGACATTAAGCGTCTGCCTTCGGCTCAGGGTGTGATCCCAGGGTCCTGGGATCGAGCCCCGCATCAGTCTCCTCCACTGGGAGCCTGCTTCTTCCTCTCCCACTCCCCCTGCTTGTGTTCCCTCTCTTGCTGGCTGTCTCTGTCAAATAAATAAATAAAATCTTTAAAAAATATATATCTATATATATTGCCAGATCTTTTGGTGCATTGAAATTTCTTTGAATTGACTTGAACTAAAAGGAAAGTTTCTTAGGGGAGTGAGAGCTGTGAATGTCTAACGTGAAACCCTCTCAGGGAGGATTTCTTAACTTTAGACGGTCTGTGAGCCCCCCACAAATTGTATGCAGAGTTTATATAAATGTCCATCTGAATGTTTCTTATTGGGAGAGGGTCCATGGCTTTCTCTAAGAGGTCCATGATACCAAAAAATTAAGAACCACTTCTCTGAGACTTTGGGAACAGAAAAAATCAGTTTAAGGATTATATTTTCCTAGTCCTACAAATATAACTATTATTCTAAATCAACAGCACTGGTAAGATGTTTATTGTAAAATAACCTCTTTTAAGTAGTTCAGTTACTGAATCTATATTGTCATTGTTTTTTTCCTAGGTATACCGCATGCTGGAAAGGCCAAAGGGATCAATTTATACTTTGTTCCATTTTTAAAAAATTATGTATTTACTGTATAGGGATCACTTGCTATAATCTTTATAAATAAGGGGAGTGGTGAAAATTGTTTTGGGTCCATATATCCATGGTTTGTCTTATAACTTAACATTGTCATCATTCTAGTAAAGAATTAATGAATACCTTTTAATTTTTATAGTATGGTAGTTATCTAGGGTATAGAAAATTTGAGATAAAAAGGAAGTAGGGAAGGCAGTATGAAATCATGACTATATAAGGACCCAATGAAAAGTACAGGCAGTGTATGTCTTAAGAGTAAAAGGGAGGGGATGATCACGGAGCTGGGTTAAGCATGAATGACGTCAGTGAGAAGTAGATTTTGAGTGGGGACATGAGTAATAAGGAAGACGTAGTTGGGAAAGAGGGACTAACTGTATACTAGTGTTATGGGAGCTCAGCCATGGATTAATTTACTATCGTCTGTGGCTGTTTTTGCTACTAGGGCAGAGTCACGTATTTGCGTAGAGACCTTATGGCCCATGGAGCTTAAAATATTTACTATTTAGTCCTTTACAGAAAATGTTTGCTGACTCCTGAGTTAAAGAATTAGAGCTTTAATTTAGTCCCACTGAGAATTCATTTAAGATTTGTTTTGTCTTGTTTAGGGGAAGGGGAGTCATATAAGGGGACTGTGGTGACAACAGTGCTATCAGGAAAGTGCTTTAGGAAGATTAATATGGCAAAGTTACTTAGAGTGTATTAGAGGATATGAATTCATGTTGAGGTGGGTAGGCTGTTCAGGACCAGTAGCTAATTCCTAAAGCAATAGTACCCGCTCGAGAGGAGTGATAGTAATAATATAGATGAAGGGGTAGATGCATAAGACTGGAAGAAACTAGTTATAGTCTTGGGGACTAAAGATACGGGGACATGCGAGGACTCTAAAGTGACAGGAGAGGTTGATGATACATCAAAGTAGGAATTCTCTCTCAGAAGCTAGTTTTTCAGGGAAGGTAATCACTATGATTTTGACGTGTTGAGTGTATAACATGAGACATCTGTCAGATAGTTAGAAATTGTTGACTTTTTGCTTTTTCTCTGCTTCTCTGGACAGACCCAACCTTGCAGGGATGGTAGGCACAGCTCCTAGAAGAGGCTGCCCTGAGACCCCATACAGGAGCCTAGGAGAGAGAGAGTCTGTTTCCTCAGTCCAGGTTTCCTTCTTTCTGGTAGTTAGTGCCTTTCAAATCGAGAAGGCAGGGGGTTGACGTGATGAAGTAATGTGGATATGTAAGGCATGGTTTATTATTGGCAGTGACGTGACCACTGTCTGTGGAGAAGCACAGAGCAGAGCTCCCAAGGGCTCTCTGGAGCATACAGACTCAAGTTAGCCCGTCATACAGAACTTTTCCTTTGCATTCTTCACATGAGACGCACATCTCTTCTAGACCCCTCCTGAGACACTTCCCCACCCCGCCCCCCATGCCAGCTAACTAGATTATATGTGAACTGCTTCTCGCTGTGGTTTACTTTGTATTTGTTTTCTCATATGTTGTCATTATCATAGGTTGACAGATAGGGATGTAGCCTCGAGACCTTTAACGCTCCTTGGTAAGATTTCTTCTGGGGGCGCCTGGGTGGCACAGCAGTTAAGCGTCTGCCTTCGGCTCAGGGCGTGATCCCGGCGTTCTGGGATCGAGCCCCACATCAGGCTCTTCTGCTATGAGCCTGCTTCTTCCTCTCCCACTCCCCCTGCTTGTGTTCCCTCTCTCGCTGGCTGTCTCTATCTCTGTCAAATAAATAAATAAAATCTTTACAAAAAAAAAAAAAGATTTCTTCTGTGTTTGGTTTCCTTCATGATTGTAATTAAAAGGATACAAACTGGTCTAGAGTTCTCCCGTTTTCTGTTACCACAGTCCAAGTCTAGACCCCGCCCCAGATGCCTGGTCTGGCTGATTGGCAGTTTCTTCTGAATTGACTGATTTAAATCATTGACATCTTTCTCTTTTTATTTATAGTGGTCTCTGTGGACTCATACTTAGTTCCCACTCAGCAGAAGTGTGAGGTGGACTGAAGCTCAAAAGGGATGTCTGGCCTGGACACCCGGATTATCAGTGTAGAGCCCTACTTTCAAATACCACATTGTAGTTCTCAGTTACTTTTTCATGTGACCTTTCTATTTTAATCTCTTTTTTTTTTTTTTTTAAGATTTTGTTTATTTATTTGAGAGGGAGAGTGTGCACATGAGAGTGCCAGAGCATGAGCAGGGGGAGGGGGAGGAGGGGTAAAGGGAGAGGGAGAAACAGGCTCCCTGCTGAGCAGGACGCCCAACTTGGGGCTCCATCCCAGGACCCTGGGATCATGACCTGAGGTGAAGGTGGATGAACTGATTATGATTAGTTCATCTAATTAGTTCACTCAGACTAGCCGACTGAGCCACCCATGTGCCCCTCTAATTTTAATCTTATAGCAACCTTGTGAGGTAAATATCTTGTTTACTTACATTATTGTTTGAATCATGAATCAAAATTAATTGCAAGTTTTTATTTTAGTGAGGACAAAAGACTGGAAAAACAGTTGACTTTTAGTGAGTTTTTTTTAAAGTAATAGGTGAAAGCTGAAGCTCAGAGAGACAAAATTATTTGCCCAAATTATAGTAAGTACTGGAGCAAAGACTGATTCCTAGTAGTAATAGTGTATCAGCTAGCTCGCACTAAACATTTCCTGTATGCTGGGTGCCATTTTAAGCACTTTGTCTTAACTCATTTAGGATACTTCTGCCACCATATCGGTTTGTCTTTTGGATGATCAGTATTTATTCCAAGCTCTTGTATTTTATTTATTTTTTAAAGATTTTATTTATTTATCTGAGAGAGGAGAGAGCAGGGGTCAGGCAGAGGGAGAAGGAGAAGCAGACTTGGGACTCGATCCCAGGACCCTGGGATCATGACCTGAGCCAAAGGCAGATGCTTAACCAACTGAGCCCCCCAGGCGCCCAAAGCTCTTGCATGTTAGAAAGCAGAGAGTGCTAAGTGAGAGGAGCAGGGAGCTGAAAACGAACCGATTCTTGATACTACCTAGAATTCAAGGGCAGAAGAAGAGTAACAAGCCGCAGAGACAGAAACATGGCAGAAGAGGCAGAGCCACACGCAGGACAGCGTATTGCTGCGCAGGACAGCGTATTGCTGCGCAGGACAGCGTATTGCTGCGCAAGCCAATGGGGGAGACGGTTTCTAAAAGAAACTCTGTTTCCTTCCATCCTTTGGCCGAGCAGATGTGCTCTGTTGTTGAGGCTGGGTCTAGAATCGTTCTGGTCCTGATTCCCTGCTCATGGGTGCCCTTATTGACCCCTACAGAGAGGTGAAATTACAGTTTACATTAACATAGTTAATATGAGAATTTTTGAACAGAATCTCTTACTGAAGGAAGGAAAGAAAATAGCAGCAGCAAATAAAGGAGTTCGTAGGATAGAGAATTATATAAGTGTGGCGTACTGAGCCCTTCTGGCTAGCTTATTTGCCCATTTGAATGCCATTTGGTACTTACCAACTTTTCTATATTAGGGGAGATTCAGTTCCTCATATTTGCTTTCAAGTTTTTTTACTTTTGTGTACGGATAAGGACCCCCTCAGGTCACCTCTTTAGCTCAAGACTGTACTTTCCTTCTGCTCTAATGCTACCCTGGCACCCTTGGTTCTTATTCCATCCTGCGCCCCGTACATGAGGAAGGCAGCTTCCTGACTGTAAAAGTTCTCCTTGCTCATTACATGCAACCGAGTTTTATGCCCACTTGAACTGGGCTTGCAGTTTGGTATTTGTGCTTCCCGAGTATCTTAGTGACATGCAGATATGGCAGTGAACAAATAGAAAAAAATCAGTGACTTCATGGAAGGTTCATTTGGGTCTTTGGGGCCTTATATTTTGATTACATTCTGAATAATATTAATTAGCCAGTTATCATTGTAAGAATCTACTTAGAATAATATTGGAAATAACGAGACTATTCGACAATAACTAAATTATATTACTACTAAAAATGATGTTTACATGGTTTATATTAGCAAACAATAACATGAGTTATTACTGTAAATAAGTTAATGGAAACAATCAACAAGAAAAAAAGGTTCAGATCCCCAAACTGTGCTAGATTAAAAGACAGAAATGGAGTATAATCCAATGTGAAATAATAATTTTGTTTGTTTCCTTCTGCTGTTCTGTATATTCATATTTGGGCTGGCAGCTGATTGCTTTTTTTCCCCCCCTCTTCTTTATCCTTTTTTTCCTTTTCCAGCCTGAGGGATGTTTCTTGCTCTCCTGATCTAACAGTGTGTCAGCCAGGTTTCTTCAGCTTTATACTCTTGACCTGTAAAAAAGCAGTTAATACCCTACATTATTCTATATACTCCCAAATTAGGGTCAGGATATTTTCCTTAAAAACTTATCAGAAAAAAAGGAGTGGCTTTATACTCAAGTTGTTAACTATTTATGTATTAGAGATGTTTTGATTATTTTGAATAACAAAAATTTTTGGATAAAACACATTAGCTTTAAACAACTATAGATAATGCTAGTTGGGATGTTTACAGAATTCACTAAAACAGATTAAAAAAAGGAGAAGAAAACATATTTAACACATGTTTAGTAAGTATTTCTGGGGGAAACGATCCTAGAGTTGTGTCAAAAGTCACTGTAATCTAGCTTTTTAAAGATGACTTCCAAAGGACATACAGTAAGAAGTGGTTACATTGTGGGGAATGACCTAAAGTGAATGGATACTGTAGACTAGGATAGAATTTCCAGTTATAGCATCACATAGATTTAAAATTGCTGTGTGTCAACTAAAGACAGGACTGAAGAAGTAATATAACTCAAAATAAGACTCTATGGGAGCAAAGATCTAATGACAAATTGCATGTGAAAAGCTTGAATGAAGTAATTCCCTGAAATATAACTGAATAAAAGCTAATATTTTTTAATTGCTTTATGTGGTATGTTGTTAAATATATATACAAATTACCATAAAAATAACAAAATATGCACAAAATTAGCATGAATTATGTGCAAATTTGTACAAATATAGACAAATTAACAGTAAAAGTGCTAATAGAGAAACTGAGATCTATTTAAAAAAATCTTTTTAATAGAGAGAGGAGGGGCAGAGGGAGAGGGAGAGGATCTTAAGCAGACTCCACACCCAGTGTGGAGCCTGGAGTGGGGCTTGATCTCACGACTTTGAAAAAATGATCTGAGCCGAAATCAAGAGTTGGATGCCTAACCAACTGAGCCACTCAGGCGCCCTAGGTCTGTTAAAAATTTTAAGAGTTTATTTGAGCAAAAATTGATTTAAATGAGACAGCATCCAATGTAGGAGATAGAAGGGAGTTCCAACTTGTATAAAATGAAAGACTTTTATTGGCAAAGGGGAATGGGAACAAGGAGGTTATAGTAAGCAAAGTGGATTGGTTATTGCAAAGTTACCTTCCTATAGGGGATGCCTGGGTCTGTCAGGCGTATTACCTAACTAGTACTGATTAGGTGATTCATTCCTGATTGACTGGTTTAACATTACATTTCTGGGAGAGCCAAAATTGTAATTAAGTTTTTTCTCAGTTTGGTTATGTGGAGCTTAGCAATAAAAGACTCCATTTGGCGCCTGTTGTCTTGTTTTTTTATTTTTTATTTTTGTCTTTTATTATTTTGTATTGTCTTGTTTTTAACATAAGTTACATTTAACCTTAGAGTGATTTTTTTTTTTAACAGTATTTCAGAGTATAAAGCTCTGGCATCATATTAATCTTGGTATTGCCTACCCCTCCTCTCTGCTTGGATTTATTGGATTTATTTCATGTTATATCTTCCTAGATTCTATTTATCTCTATGTGAAGCTTAAACTTTCAGATGTACCTTATAATAGAGACAATAGACTAATATATAAAAACTAAAGTTTTGTAACCCTGAAATTGGCATTGAGTTTTTTGTTTGTTTTTTGTTTTTAAGATCTAAGAACCAGACTTAAAAAATAAACTGGAATCTGGCTCCTTATTTATTGGAATTTGTTCAATGAAAGAAAGTTATTTCAAATAAGGAATTACTGTTATCAGTTCTCCTACGTAGATTTAGGAATTATTAAAAGCTACCAATAAAATATCATGATATGGTGATAAGAATTGGCATCGTAGTCTTGATTTGTGAAAAAGGTTTAATTCTAAAATCTCATACTTAATTGGATAAGTTCGCTTGCCTGTATTACTTTGTTTGAAGATTTTGAGAAATAACACATTAATAAAGTAACAATTTATTACCTATAACTTGTCTTTTCTGAACTAAAGGGGCAGTGCCAGTGAATGAAAGTAGAGAAATCCATTACTGATTTGAAATTTTGTTCTTAAGGAATGCGCAATTGTTCATTTCTCTTAAAACTTCGTTATAAAATTTGGAACTGGCATTTGTATTATCAGGTATGGTAAGACACACAGACATGGAAGTAACTGTCATGAAGAAAGAAGTTTATACCCACAGACCCCTAGAAATAGACATAGTAGGTGTGCCTGGCCACATAGGGAAGGAGGCAAAGGGAGTCTGGGAGAACACAGACCAGCTTTTTAAAATTAATTATTAATTAATTAAAAATTTGCTATATTAATATGAACTCAAGGTTTATTTTTTATTTTTTTAAATAATTTTTTATTATGTTATGTTAGTCACCATACAGTATATCCTTAGTTTTTGATGTA
Organism: Ailuropoda melanoleuca; assembly: GCF_002007445.2. Lineage (NCBI taxonomy): Eukaryota > Metazoa > Chordata > Mammalia > Carnivora > Ursidae > Ailuropoda > Ailuropoda melanoleuca. The sequence goes on along the minus strand of NC_048235.1, from coordinate 28,589,482 downwards.
GTTTTAACATGGTTTTTGCAGGAAGAAATGGGCAAGGTTGGTAAGTCCCTGAGTATGGTTAGGATTGGATAGTTTGAATAATTTCATGGGTTCTAGTCTGTAGTGGTAATTCCTAGTTGTCCAGTACAGGGCCCTGGAGTGATTTAGGGCAGGGGGAATATTGGTTTAAGAGTGTGAGAGATTTAGGGGCGCCTGGGTGGCTCAGTCGTTAAGCGTCTGCCTTCAGCTCAGGGCGTGACCCTGGCGTTCTGGGATTGAGCCCCACATCAGGCTCCTCCCCTGGGAGCCTGCTTCTTCCTCTCCCATTCCCCCCTGCCTGTGTTCCCTCTCTGGCTGGCTATCTCTAAAGATTTAAATAAAATCTTAAAGAAAAAAAAAAGAAAGGAGTGTGAGAGATTTATGTAGGAAATGGGGTGTGGCAGTAGATTGGTTTGTAATCCAAAGTGCTCTCCTGTGGGAGTCTATTGGCTCTCTCCAGGAAGCAGCTAGTGCAGTGGGGGAGGGGTGCTTTGCCTCCTCAAGATCGCAGCTCCAAATGCCAGAGCATCAATACAGCAAATAAGAAGATGTAGTTAGTATAAACTTTATGTTCATGTTCAAAGTATTTTATAATTTAAATTTCATACTTTATTAAAAAACATTGTAGTTAGTTGGCAAGTATACTTTTACTTATAAAATATTCCTTTAAATTTTAATGAAAAATAAATCTAGCTGTTTTTGATTAGTTCACTCTGTCAGTGACATTTCTAGAAAAACGATTATATTTTACAGAAAGGTACAAACAGAATATTGGTTTGGATTTTTTTAATGGTTCTCTCCTCTGAATATTTTGGTAGTATATATTCTTTAAGAATAATGGCAGTGTTACTAGATTACATTTCAGACACAGGACAAAATAATTTCATTATGGCACTGCTCTCAGTCTAAATAAAGAGGTAAACTGAGGCAAGCTTGAATTACCAGAAATTGAGTTTATTTGGGAATAGCAGAGCAATTGCAGTTTGGGAAATGCATCCTGTAGCAAGTTATAGGTGGGCCCATTGAGGGTTTGAATCAGGCTGTGTCTTTGGCCAAGGAGAGTAGAGGCGGAGGGCCAGCCAGAGTTCAAGCCCGTCAATTCATTGACTTGTGGATGGAGGGAGAGTTTGTGGCAGATGTTCATTGGTCAGGAGATAAGTCTTGGTCTTCTGTAAATCAGGCATTTATAGGAATCAGTCTCTTAGTTACTAAATTCTGTTTTTCTGTGGGTGCCTGTGTGAGTTCCTCCATTTCATATCCCCTGGTTCCATTTTAGTTTGAAAAATCCTTTCACTTAATCTAGTTATGGACTCATGCTGTTTTTGAACACACAGTTTTTAGAGATGGTGCCCATGAGAGACTAGAGAATATGTAACAGATTTATTTTTGAGCTTTACTTTTTGAAATAGAAGGTTTTAGAGTGTCAGTCCAAGATAGTGTTAGTTAAAGTCTAATGTGAAATGTTAGACATTTGGTGTTGGGGCAGTTGTGAGGTGCAGACATACTTCTTCATGGTCCCTGGTAGTTGCAGTTGTGTAGCCTTTGTAATAGCAGTAACTTTATCGAGCATCCTCATTCTGTTTTTGAGGGTTTTTTTGTTTTGTTTTGTTTTGCTTTTCTCCTTTAACATTAGCCTAGTAGCATGCTGATTGGGTATATGGATCCAGAGACTGGAGGAAAGTAAGATGGAGGAGGGACAGTTCACATGTTGTTGCTTTAGCCCTTCGACCCATTGTTGTTCTGCTGGTGATAAGGCAACAGGGCTACTTAGCATTGGGGAGTAGTATGCTTTGCTTTTCCTTTCCCACAGGGTCATCCACTGACTTTGGGCACTGGAGAGGATGCAGTCTCAGGATGTAACAGAAAAGTCATGATAAATAGCCCAACCCTCCAGTTAGCCCTTGAAACTACCAGGAAACTGTGGCCTTTAACTGTGTTTCATAGGATCATGGAGAGTTGCATATAATAGAAAACTTGAATTAAATACTTGAACTAAAGGTTTATTTCTCTCCAATGTAAAAAAAGATGGGGGTGAGAGATCTATGGTTGGTTTGGTCATTCTCTGTTTCACCTCCCTAACTAATAGGATGCCAGCAGTTAAGGATGGCTGCTTTGGCTCTGGCCCCCTTCCATATTCCTGGCAAAGGAAGAAGTTGGGGAGGGCAAAAAGGTCAATGCTCCTGTTTCTTCCCCATATAAGGAGCTTTTTTTGAAAGGCATGCCTAATAACATCCATCTTCCATCTCATAGGGAATCGGTGATTCATTGATTGGTTAATGCTCATTTGAAGCCAGCAGAGGTTGTCCTTTGCTTTTCCAAAATCAACTCTGGAAAAATAGCAGCTCTTCTTGGAGAGGTTTTTGAAAAGTTGGCAGTTTTAGGGGAAAAAATGTGATATTAATTCTAAAAGTAACGATGATTATGGAAAACAATAATAATTAACCTTGAGCTTTTGTTATATACTGGTTGCTAATCTGAGTGCTTTATATATTTATATGCATGGTTCGTTAATCCTCAGAATAACCCCATTGTTTTCCTCATTTCTTTGGAGGAGGAAGTTGAGCCTCTCAGAGGTTAAATAATTTGCCTAAATTGACATAATTGGAAAATAATGGAGCCCAGATTACAAGTCTGGATCATGTTCTTTAACCACATTCTAATTTAAAAATCTGCAGCTCAGAAATAAGGAAACTAAAGCTGGAAGATTTTAAGCCATTGTCTCCAGGTGACTGGAGCAGTGAGCACTAAACTACTCCTGGGCATTATTTCCAGTGTGTCTGTGTGCTGTCTCTTGGTGCACTCTCTACGTTTATCCTCTTACATCGGGCCAGTCTTTTGGAGAGGTGGCTATTTTTGGCTTGTTGTCCTTCTAAATCTTGAAAATTATGTTCTTCCTTTAGACTTCTTTCACTTGACAAGGAAGCTGTCAGGAGGCAATGTAGCTTAGTGGTCAAGTGGGTGGACTTTGTAGCCTTAGTGTCTATGTTTGAATCCTGCCTGTGCCAGTTTTCGCCACGTGATATCAGACAAATTACATACCTGTTTGTGTTTCAGTAGTCGTATTTGTAAAATGGGTTAACTATAGTAGTAGCTATCCCAAGGGCTGCTGGTAGGAATAGAGGAGTTAATACAGTAAACCTGCCTGGTGCAGTGCCTGGCACCTAGTAAGCATTATAAATGTTTTTTCTATTCTGATTTTATTATTTAGCAGAAATGTACACTCTAAAGTAGACTTCTCACATTTTTTAGAACCTAGTAACCTCTCAGTAAATGTAAATGGAATGAATGAAAATAACCATCAGTTGCTTTGTATTGTTGACCTCTGCTTTTTATACTGTTTGGAATATTAAGGTTATAGAAGATGAGTTCTTTTTAATGTTTGTCTTAACCTCCATTACCAAGACTAAGGACCAGTATTTCATTATGCTAGTCATCTTGTGCTATTTTTCACCTCACTTTTCTTATCTACAAAACTATTAGTTTTTACATTTAGTATTTTAATTGAGATCGTGTTGAAAGGTATTGCATACGTCCAAGGTACCATTAGTGATGTAAAAGTTTATGCCGTCATATTTAAAAGCTAGATGTTAATGTCTTTGAATTTTTTATGTCACATTTCCCAAGTAATATCAATTACCCATTAAATATTAATTTAATCACAGGAATGATATTGTAATCATCAGTAAAATGACTTGAGATGGCAGCGTCATTTAGCAGTGAGATAAGGACTGGCGAAGCAGGATTTATATCTTCCTACAGCAGTTTTTCAACATTGTATTTGCTTTTGCCTTTTCTGTTCAAATAACACAAGAATTAAACCCTTTTAAAGCGAACCCATGCATTTCCTTTCGCGTATGTCATTCTCTCATCAGAGAAAATGCTGCATAATACTGAGATGACAGCCCCACCTCTGATGTCACTGAGGGTGGTACAATCCTCTCCGAGCCTTTGCTGGGGTTTCTGCTGCCGCACTGGGGAAATGGTTACATTAAAGCTAACTCCCGTCATCTCAATTATCTCCTTGGAAGTAGTTTTCACAAATATAGAAAAGCCGTACGGTGGTTGTTTTCGGTAAGCTACCAAGGTAGAGAGAGACAGGCAGAAAGAGGGCGAGCAAGTGAGCGAGAGAACAGGCGGCTTAGCCTTTGTGAGAGAGGGACTGAGGCGGCAGCTCCTCTCAGCTAGGGTTTCTAGTGCTCAAAGTGCTTCCATTGACATCACCGTGTGCAGTGCAGGGCAAAAGGGGCTGCCAGGAAATCTGAAACTAATTTGCTTCCAGTTGACTAGGACAGCAGATTTTGAATTAGCTGGCTTTTTTTCTAGCTAACTTTTCTCAAGCATTAAGCTGATGAACTGGGCATTTTCTATGATCAATGGGTAACTGCTGGAGCTACAGTAATCTCTGTGAGTAACCTCTATTTGTAGGTCTATGCAGGCAAATATATTTTTATATATCTATCTCTTGTAAAATGCTGCTGTGAAATGACCCATCTGTATTATTGACTGCTTTTGCTTACTAGTCTTGTATTTTGACTGTCCCAATAGGAGACTCCTGGGGCTAGACCCGGTTGTGCTGAATCCTGACATAGGGAAAAGCATACTGCATTATTTAGGGATGCCCACGCCAATATTTTTTTAATTCCCCAGGCATCAGAAAGATGCCACCTACCCTCTGAATGCTTTTGCCCAGTACCTTACCTGGCTTTAACCTGGAACGTTTATTTTAGCATCTGACATTGGATTTTCCAAAATTTTTATTTTTAAATAGAAAGCAATATTCTTACCTGTGATTTTATTTCTTTTCATTGTTTTTTTGTTGTTGCTGTTTTTGTTCAACCAGCTTTCCTGAGAATGCAGTTCTCTCCATCTATTTCTCTACTCCCTGCTTGTGATGTATTATATAGAAAGCAGGAGGAAAACGGGCTACCCCTGTAGTTTTAGAAAGACATTGTGGCACTGGATGGGAACAGGGAGGAGTTTCTCTTAAAGAGCTCAAACCCTTTTCCATCTGCATGCCTAAAGTATGGCTCTGAGTAGCCCAGGAGAGAACCAACGTTGGCCACAGGGTAGCACCAAAAACGTTCCGTGAACACTGTAGTTAAGGCTGAGATAGTATCCACTGGAGATTTGTAATCGGTATTTTAACTCCTCAGTTTATACATGGAGGTGTGTTTTTTGCGTCTCTTGGAAGAGTCACTGTTAGAGTAATACAAGATTTATTTTTCTCTCACCAGTGTACTTTCTGTAAAATTTGCATTTCAGATATACTTGGAATTATTGCTCATGTTAGTTTGCAGCTGAATCCTTAGCAAGACTGTGGGTCTCTTTTTGATTATGAAAATCACTGAATGCAAATATGAATCAGCTGAGGCTTATTACAGACTGGAGGCTGAGCGAGGTTGTTTACACGGCACCTAACATCTGCCTGACACACAGCAGTGTAGAGAAGTCCACAGCTGGAGCCGATGATCACTGCTAGGAGCTCCAGCTGCTTGGCATTCATGATAAAGAAAAAAAGATGACTTGTATTTTTAAACAGCAGTTTCAGTTTCTTAAATATTAAAATATTTCATTAAATATTTTAATAAGAATTTATATTAATACTACCACATTCATATTAACTTTAGCAGAGGAGAGCCTGCTGTAAACAAAATTGTGGAATTATTTAAAACTTTAAACTTTTTTTACTTTTCAAAATAAAATAACAAAAAGTAAGGGTCAGAGAATTGTTAAAATCGGGTTTTTCAGAGAATAGAGTGATAGTTATGAGGTGCTGGGGGGTGGAGGAAATGGGGAGATGTTGATCAAAGGGTACAAAGTTCTAGTTACGAGTGCGTTCTGGGGATCTAATGTACAGCATAGTGACTGTAGTAAATAATATTGTATTATGTACTTTGAAGCTGCTAAAGAGAGTAGATCTAAAATGTTTTCACCACAAAAAAGAGATGGCAATTATGTGACATGATGGCGATGTTAGCTTAAACTATGGTGGTAATCATTGTGCAGTCTACAAGTATCCAGTTAACACATACACCTTAAACTTACACAATGTTGTATGTCAATTATAGCTCAACAAAGCTGGGAAAAAAATAAAAAAGAAAATTGGATTTTTATAAGTGTGAATTCCTAAACAGGAAGAAGTAGTAGAAAATGGATAGAATGGCTGAAATCAGAGGAGCAACTCTGATGAGAGTAAGGCTGAAGGGAGAAGCATAAGGTGTGGATAAAAGAAGAAACAAGTTATGAGAATTGGATGACAGTGGAGGAACTTATTGTTTGGCAAAAGGAAACCAGCTTCAAAAATGATTTTAAATTTGAATCTTACAGCTTAGTATTTCTTCTGCATGCCAAGAACAGTGTTTTGCACACTTGCAGAGACTTTCGTTTAAAATGAGTGGGCTGTTCCTTATCTCACTCATTTTACCTTCTGTATGCTGCATGCAGTGCCACGCCTTAGCTTGCAGAGCTCCCTCTGAAATTGACTGGGGTGGTAAGCTAGTATCATTTCCCCAGGGATTAGAACTGAATGGGAAAAAATGGATTCTGAATCATTAGTATGTGAAATATCGCTCATGGTAAGCACAGCTGTAACTATTAATCACTCAGGAAAAGAGTGTTCAATTAATGCAATAGTCTCTATTTGTATGCACATGCTAATAGCTTGTGTAGTAATTTGGCAGGCCTTTTCCTGGTTTTTGCAGCATATAAAAAAATACCTGAAATATGTGTGTTTTTAGACTTATTAGTGACTAGACTGTAGCCAGCATTCTCTGTGACTTTTATTAGGGTGAAGTGTGTGTACCAAAATACAGTGTACTTTGATTACTCATTTAGTAAATTCTCATTACTCATACTCATTTTCTGTTATTTTTATCATACTAAATATATTTTCTATTGTTAAGTAAAAACAGATGAGATTATTTTTTTAAAGGTAACTTTTTCTATTGCATTGCAAATCTGAACAACATGTACATGCATCACTATTACTGGAGGGGTTTATTGATTATTAGACTTAAAAACATTGATCAATGTTATTCACAGTTAAGGATTATAGTTACCTATGGGTGAAATATATTTGAGGTTTTTTAGCTCTGCAAGGCTTTTTATATTTGCTTTATGAACTGGACCTTTGGGGACAAAGTGGTCACCCTCCTGTCTATGGGACTGAATTCCTGTTTAACAAGTCAGGGGGACTTTAAGATTATTTCTGTAAAATTTGCAGTGTTAAAATAATTTAGGAATTTATCATTCTTTTATCACACTAACTCATGATGTAAGCCTTAAGGTGTTTGCTAACTGATATTCATTAAGGAACAGAGAGTACCAGTGACATTATTGCATTTTATTTTTATTTTTAAATTTTATTTATTTTATTTTTATTTTTTGCATTTTTGAAAAAGATTTTATTTATTTATTAGAGAGAGAGAGAGAAAACAAGCACGGGTAGGGGCAGAGGGAGAGGGAGAAGCAGACTCCCCGCTGAGCAGGGAGCCCAATGCCGGGCTCAACCCCAGGACCCCCAGGATCATGGCCTGAGCCAAAGGCAGACGGTTTACCGACTGAGCCACCCAGGCGCCCCAACATTATTGGATTTATGAACAAAGTACATGGAAAGGAGACAAACTAGATTTTTAGTGGCTAAGTTAGCTGCGATTTATAAAGAAATGAAAATCTGTTAAATTGAAAAAGCTTACCTTTCCCTCAGCCCTTTTCCTTTAATCTCTCATGTTATTTAAGGGTGTGTACAGATGTTTACAGTGCTCAAGTTTACGTTTGCATTATTTTAGGATTCTATGGGTTTTTTTTTTCATAAGTAGAGTTGAGTCATTGACCATTCATTGTGAGAGAAATTTACTATGCAAGGTAAAATAAAGAAGAGATTAAATCGCAGTAGAGGTGATTCTCTTCCTCTCTGAAGGATTCCAGGATAATTGGAGGGCAAACCCGGACGAGAATGAGCAAGCCCTTCTTTTGTAGGAATGAGAGGCTGTATGCGTCTTTAGTTGTTGTCTATTCAAATAGACAACAACTAGAAACAAATCCTTTCAGTTAGGAGGTAGGAACTCGAGGCATTATCTTTTAGAATAAAAAAGTAGCCATTTAAATGTAGTCACAACTTCTAGATATTGTAGTAGAGATTATTGTAGTTCTATGGAGAAGGGCTTCTCATACTTTAATGTGCATACAAATAACCTGGGTTTCTTTTGAGAAATACAGATTCTGATTAGGAAGGTCTAGGGTGGCACCAGAGTCTGCATTTTTTACAAACCCCTCAGTGGTATTTGTGCTACTGTCCCAAGGACACACTCTGAGTAGGAGGATTCTAGGACAGTACTTTCAAATAGAGTTTTCTGTAATCACAGAAAAATGTTCTATATCTGTGTGGTGCAATATGGTAGCCACTAACTACATATGGTATTGAGCACTGGATTTTCAATTTTATTTTATTTTAATTAATTTAAATTTAAGTAGCCATATGTGGCTGTGTGTAACATATTGGACAGCATAGCATTTAGAGTAAGTTAATCAGTTGAGAAATTTATTCTTAACGATAATAGCCCCTGTAGGGTCATGTTGAAATCTGGAACTGTGGACAAGATTGTCTCCTCTTAATTTTTACCACTTCCTGAACTTTGCAGTAGACAAGTGCATACAAATGGGAGTTACTGGATTGTAAGCTGACAGCAAGAGCCATGTTGGTCATGTTTGTTGCTTTGTTTTCCAGTGTTCAGCACATCCTTGGCTCACAGTAAATGTTGGCTGAGCAATTGGAAGAATTAGCTAGCTTAATGTTAGGAAGGACCCCCATGTTTCCAGCAGCCTTTTCAAGCCTATACTTGGGACTAGGGGACAGAAGGCTGATGGCAATGACATGTAGTATTTTGCTTGTGTTTTGGTAGGTTTCTTTTTGTTTCTGTTTTGAAGTTTTATTAAATGGTATCCTGATGGTTATAGGACATTCTTCATTTATTCACTGATCCAACAAATATATCCATTTTGCTAGGTACTGTTGTTCTGGGCTCTGGGGATATAATGATAAAGAAAGCAAAGTTCCAGCCTTTTGGAATTTATATTCTCATGGCAACAAAATAAAAACAGTACAAAACAAAAGCAAAAACCTCTTTCTAAAAATGACTAGGTCCAATTTCTAGGGAATATGTATGTGTAGAATTCATAATTAATGGTTCTTCTGGGGCTCTAGGCATAGACATGACAGTCATTCTCTTGGGAAACCGACATTCCTATTGCTCAGAATCCCTCATGATAAACCTTTTTTACTTGCTTCTCATTTCAGCTTCCTGTGTCCTAGTCTGCAGTAGACTTGCCAAATAGTTCTACTTTTTTCCTTCGACCATTTTCTTTTAAGGAGTTTGCTAGCCAGAATGGAAGAAAATCCATTTCATTTACTGGTCCTCAGGTAGGATCATTCTTAGAAGGCCACACTCTTTCTGAAACCCATCTTATGGAGCAGGCTCATTTCCTCATGATTTGAAGAAAAACAGGTTTTTTAAATGGAGGTATAATTGACATAACATTATATTAGTTTCAAGTGCAAAACTATTTGATATTTGTATATATTGCAAAATATTCACCATGAAAAGTCTAGTTAACATTCATCACCATATATAGTTATAATTTTTTTCTTGTGATGAGGGCTTTTAAGATCTGCTCTCTCAGCAACTTCGAAATATATGATACGGCATCGTTAATTATAGTCAGTATAAGCGCATTACATCTCCATGACTTATTTATTTTGTAACTGGAAGTTTGTGCCTATCGATCCCCGTCACCCGTTTCACCCAACCCCCACCCCCTGGCTCTGGTAGCCACCAATCAGATCTCTGTGAGCTTGGATGTTGTTGTTGCTGTTTTTAGATTTCCACCTATAAATGAGATCATATAGTATTTGTCTTTATCTGGCTGACTTATTTCACTTAGCATAATGCCCTCAAGTTCTATCCATGTTATTGCAGGTGGCAGGATTTCCTTCTTTTTTATGACTGAATAATATTTCAGTGTGTGTGTGTGTATGGGTGAGCACGTGCGTGATTTTCTTTATTCATTCATCCATTGACGTACACTTGGGCTGTTTGCGTGTCTTGGCTATTGTAAATAATGCTGTAGTGAACATGGGGGTGCCTGTCTTTTCAAATTAGTGTGTTTTCATTTTCTTTGGATATATTCCCAGAAGTGGAATTGCTGGATCATATGATAGTACTATTTTTAATTTTTTGAGGTGCCACCATACTGTTTTCCATAGTGGCTGCACCGATTTATAGTCCCACCAACAGTGCACAAGGGTTCCCTTTCTTCCACATCCTAACACTTGTTGTTTTTGTGTTTTTGATACTGGCCATTCTAAGGGGTATGAGGTGATATTGCGGTTTTGATTTGCATTTCCCTGATGATGAATGATGTTGAACATCTTTTCATTTACCTGTATGTGTATCTGTATGTCTTATTTGAAAAAAAGTCTTTTCAGAACTTCTCCCTGTTTTAAATTAGATTTTTTTTCTGCTATTGAGTTATATGAGTTCTTTATATATTTTGGATATTAACTTTATCAGATATATGATTTTCAAGTATTTCTCCCAATCAGTAGGGTGCCTTTTCATTTTATGGATGGTTTCCTTAGCCAAACAAAAAGCTTTTTAGTTTTATGTGGAAGTTTTTTTGTTTTTTTTTTTCTATTCCGTTTTGTTTTATTTCAGTCCTGTCCCTGTTTCCCAGAAGTGGATGGCTATTTAATATACAACCCAAAGCACTCTTGAAATTGATCTTGTTAACATTCAAAAGTATCCCATTTCTTTCTCAATATGTTAAGTTAAAAAAAACATTTAAAAAATTACTGGGTTTAGTTCATCACAGGAAAAGCATCTTTACTAAACAACAGGAAAAAATTTGTTAGGGATCTGACCAAATATACAAAGTGGCAGGTAAGATTCCTATTAGAAAAAGATGATTCCTAAAGGAATATAAATAGATACCCCCAAAGTATATGAAAAGCTCTTCTCTCTCCCCTCCTCTCCTTCCTACACACTTGACACTACATTTTCATTCCTTTAAGGGGAAAAATAAATGCAGGAAAGCTATGAACTCTTATTAATTCAGATTCTACTAGTGTGTGGTGTATATTTAGGTAAGTGCTAAAGTTCTTTTTTTATCCTTTGCAAATCCCTTTGTCACAGATATGAAACCAAATTTGGGCAAGACTAATTCAGTAAGACTTTCTGGAAGAGAAATAGCTATTTCAATATTCACTTGGATTCTTATATTAGTAATAGATAGAGACTGACAAAGGTGAAGGAAAAGCTTTAACAAGATGTAAGAGCCCACGGCAGCTGGCACGGGCTGGGCAGCAGCTTTGTGGGGGCATGTTCAAGTTAGAGGGGGCAGGGCGGAGGGCATGAGGTGATACTGGATGTGGATACTGGCTGGAGTGGGAGATGCAGGAGCCTTGCATCTTTGTTCTGTCCCTTCTGTCTTTGCCCAGGCTCACCCCGTGCTATTGCCAGTGGCCTGTCTTGTTACTCCTGAGTCTGTTTAGGCTCATTTCTCCCCTGTATATCCCTTCAGATGCTACCAGAATAAACTTTTCTAACATGCTGAACAGACTTTTCATGCTTTGGCAATATTCACTTTTGAATCCCCTGTTTTTAGTACACAGCAGGTAATTAATAAAAGTTTGTTGAATTTGAAGGAATTTTGGAAATAATAGGCATTTAATGAGAAGTATCTAATGGTTCTGTTTCAAGAGGGAACAGAAAAAAAATCTTACAGTAAAAGAAGAATTTGGTCTTTAAAAAAAAAAATCACCCTAATAAATAGTCCCAATTTTTAAAAATAAGGAACAAGTCAGAAATTCTGAATAAAAGTCAGGATTAATATCTTAAGAAGCTTTGTTTGTTGTTAAATACAGTTTAAGTAGTGACCTGAAATGTAAGCAGCAAAAATAAACTACTCTTGCATTCTAACAAAGAAATGCCTTATTTGAAAGGAAAGATTTGATGCTGTGCTGTGTCCTGTGACGAGCGCTCTAACAAAGAGCCATGTGATATTTAGGGCTATTTTTACTCAGAAGCTACAACTGGAAGATTTTTCATTCTTCATTGTGTCTGGTAATATTATTGCTGTCAGAAATAAAGGTCTGACAACTCAGAGGCCTTAGTTTTTCCCAGGAATTTACTCCTGAGAAACAAAAGACTAGGAATCTAGTCCTGACTTGTAATTCTCGCATAATACATGGTTGAACATTGTTCCATTTACCTTGGTCAAGTCAGTTTGCCTCTCAGAACATTGATTTCTCTTGGTCTATGCTAGTCCTTATTTAGTTAGAAAGTAAACAAAACTTATTAGACTCGTACTTATTAGAACAGTAAACTTAGAACAGGAGAACTGACTGTAATGGTAAAGCAAGCTATTCGTCGTGCAGGGTTTTGGTTTTGTCCTTCCCCCTTTTGTCTCACTTTCTTTGACCAGTTGCGAAGTTGTTATATCAAGATATCACAAGCTGTTGCCCACAACGGAGCGATTTGCCATCTCCTTTATGTGCTACATTTTAATGAAAAGTATTAAAAATAGGGTGGCGAGATTATTTAATTCCTTTGAGGCCTCTTTTCTTGATTTCTTTGTCGTCACTTGTCTTTGGGCTCGTGTGCCGGTGTTTATTTTAGTGGGTGTTTTACAGATGGCAATTTAAACTGTTAGAGCAAAGTGGACTCCTGAATGATAAAGTGTAATTTTTCTTCCCTTTGTTGAACGGGTTTCCCTATAGTATGTTAAATATATGTAGGCTTCAATGGTCACTATGGGCAGTTTTGTTAAAGCACTTCAGATAGGTTAAAAAATTGTAGCTTTTTGTAGCTTTAAATTATGAGCTAAGATCATGTCCACTTATTTCATGTTTTTGTACTATATGTAATGTGCAGCTAAAATTCTCTTGACATCTGTAAGGGGAGAGGTGACTTCTTGCAAGGGCTAGTGATTAAGGGAAGACTTAATTAGAGAAAGGGAATTTGAGTTAGGTCTTGAAGGATGAAAACAATCTGGTCATTTAGAGATGGGAAGAAAAACTACGTCTTATGGGGAAAGGAGATTGAGCAGAGGCAAAGGCATGTATATAGTTAACTTTATTTCCAGTGTATATTTGAGAGTACCTTTTCAAGGTATTCATGTGCTGTACCCCTCCTTCAGTTAGAGAAGCAGTAGTATAACATATTTGAAAAGAGTTGAGCAAGAGAAACAGAGTAGTTTGGGGAAGATAGATTGGGACTGGTTTATGGGTCCTGACTTCTAAATCAAGGATTTGGACTTCAGACTTTATTCTGTAGGCAGTGTGAAACTACTGAAAGCAACATAATTTTTGGTTTAGGAACAAAAGGGAAAATGAGGCTGGGCATTGGATAACGATTTCAGGAGATTTTTAAATTTTAGGGAAAAGATTGAAGACACACATGTTAGGGTACCTTACTACCAATAAACGTGGAGGGGTGGGGAGGGATGTAAAGCATAGTAGAGGTAGGAATAGAAAGCTGATTTTTTATTTGTTGTGTCATGTTGGTGGAGTACACCATTCAGTTGAGCCTGGTTTCTCACCTAACTATGTTAGGTGGCTGAATTAATTCTTAAATCTCTTCAACCTTTGAAATTGTATATTCTTCTGTCCTTAAATTTTTGTAAAGGTATCTAGCTTAGAGAAATAATGAAAAGTATTTAAAATCGAAAGGAAATATTTCCTACGTGGACTAAGTACTTCTCTATGCATTTTAAGCCCTTTTACTATGTTAAAGAAAGAAATATGTCTTTTTGGATTATTCACTTTTTTCTTTCATTGCATATTAACAATAAATTTATAGCTTTAAAGTGCTGAAGAAACTGATTAGTGGAGAGAAAACTGTTAAGAGCTCAAAAAAAGTATAAACTGTGAAAAATGTTTTTAAAAAGTGTAAAAAGGATATAAACAGATGCCCATATAGGATATTTCCCAATTCATTTTGTGAAGCCAGCATTACCCTAATACCAAAGCCAAATGAAGGTAATACAAGACAACTGCAGACAATATTTCTCACCAAAAATATGAGAAACCTGAATCTAGCAACATATAAAAGGGTTATACACTCTGACCAAGTGAGATTTATTTCAGGGATGCAAAGTTGGTTCAGTATATAAAAATCAATCAATGCAATATACCATGTTACTAGAAAAAAAATATGAAATCCGCATGAGCATCTCAGTTAACAGAGAAAAAGCATTTGACAAAATTTGACACCATTTCATGATAAAAACACTTGACAAACTAGAAATAGAAGGGATCTTCTTCAGCCTGATAGAAGGGATTTGTGAAAAATCCACAGCTAACATTATACTTAATGGTAAGAGACTGAAAACTTTCTCCTAAGTTTAGGAACAAGACAAGGTTGTCTGCTCTCACCACCACCACCACCACCACCACCACTTCTTCTTTCTTCTTCTTCTTCTCCTCCTCCTCCTCCTTCTTCTTCTTCCTTTAAAATTTTTATTTATTTATTTGAGAGAGAGAGAGCACGAGCGCGGGGGGGGGGGGAGGAGAGGGGTAAAGGGAGAAGCGGACTCCCTACTGAGTAGGGAGCCTGATTTGGAGCTCCGTCCCAGGACCCTGAGATCATGACCTGAGCTGAAGGCAGCTGCTTAACTGACTGAGCCACCCAGGTACCCCTGCTCTTAACGCTTCTAATCAACGTTGTACTAGGGGTTTAGCCAGGGCAGTTAGGCAAGAAAAAGAAATAAAAGGTGTCCAGATATGAAAGAAAAAGTGAAACTATTTATTTTCATAGATGACATGATTTTGTATGTAGGAAAGCCTAAGAAATCCAAAAAAAAATCTATTAGAACCTATAAGTTCAGCAAGGTTGCAGGATATAAATTCAATGTACAGTAACCAATTGTATTTCTCTGTGCTATCAATGAATAATCTGAGAATGCAATTTTAAAATGACAGTTCTACTTATAATACTATCAAAAAGAATAAACTACTAAGAGGGATAAATTTAACAAAAGTAATGCAAAATTTGTACATTATAAAATTATAAAAAATTACTAAGAGAAATTAAAGAAAATTAAATAAATGGAAAGACCGCCTGTGGCATAGATCCAAAGATGTACTAGTAAGATTGTTAAGATTCCAGTACTCTACAGATTCACCCAAGTCTCTCAAAATTTCAGCTGTCTGACAAGCTGATCCTAAAATTCATATAGGAAATGCAAGGGGCCCAGAGTAGTCAAACAACTTGGAAAAGGATGAACAAAGTAGGACTCACACTTCCTGATTTTACTTTCTACAGAGTTATAATCATGATGGTGTAATACCAGCTACAAGACAGGCTTCTAGCTCAATGGAATAGATTTGAGAGTTCAGAAGTAAACCTTTACTCTTAGTCAGTTGATTTTCTACAAGGGTATCAACGCAGTTCAGTGGGGGTGGGAATAGTTTTTTCAACAGATAGTGTTGGGACAACTGGATATCCACATGAAAAATGAAGTTGGAACTCTGCCTCACACCATATACAAAAATTAACTCAGGATGGATCAGAGATCTAAATATGATAGCTAACTCTGTAAAACTCTTGGGAGAAGACATAGGAATAAATTTTTGTGATCTTGGACAATAATTTGTTTGGACATATAACATTTGGCCATATAACACCAAAAGCACAAGCAACAACAACAAAAAAGTAGATAAGTTGGATTTTATCAAAATTAAAAGCCTTTGTGCTTCAAAAGACACTATCAACTAAGGGAAAAGACAACCCACAGAATGGGAGAAAATACTTGCAAAGTATATATCTGATAAAGAAATTCTGTCAAGGTTATATAAAGAGCTCTTAAAACTCAAAAATAAAAGATAAGTAACTGAATTATAAAATGGGCGAAGGGTCTGAACAGATATGTCTCTAAAGAAAATGGACAAATGACCAATTTATATATGACAAGATGCTCAATATCAGTTACTAGAGAAATGCAAATCAAAACCACAGTGAGATAATTTCATTCCCACCAGGACAGCTAGAATTAAAAAAAAGATGGGCAATAATGATGCTCTCCGACTTTGCTGGTAGGAATGTAAAATGGTGCAGTTTCTCAAACACTAAACATAGGATAACCATGAGACCCAGAAATGGCACTCATAGGGAATTGAAAATAAATATAGACACAAAAACTTGTACACAAATGTTTATTATTCCTAATAGCCCAAAAGTAGAAACAACACAAATGTCCATCAACTGATGAATGGACAAAGAAACTATGATACATTCATACAGTGAAATATTATTTGGCAATAAAAAGAAATGAAGTTCTGATACATGCCACAATGTGGATAAACCTTGGAAACATTGTGCTAAGTGAAAAAAGCCAGACACAAAATGCCACATATTATATGATTCCATTTTTATGACCTGTCCAGAATACACAAATCTTTAGAGACTGAAAGTAGATTGCTCATTACCAGGGGCTGAGGAGACAGGGCAATGAGGAGTGACAGCTGATGGATATGCGTTTTTTTGGGTAGGTGGTGAAATGTTCTGGAATTAGATAGTGGTAATGGTATAATTTAGTGACCATATTACAAACCACTGAATCTTCAAAGAGGAAAAAATGTCAATATGCCACCCTAGTAAGAGGGATCTTATTGTTTTTAATTCTCTTTGTTTCAAATTCAGGATTTGAAGACATGCTCTCTCTTCAGATTTCAGCAAGCCAAATTCTCATAGTGCTGCTTTATGAAGGTATTATAAGTACTGCCATCACAGAGAAGTGCTTGTTGGATTCCATCCATACCTTATTCAAATTAATTTTAAAAATGTATTTCAAATTATTTTAAAAATGGAATATTAGCTAGTATACACTCAGATATATAACTATTCATTGTATTTTGCATACTGTGGGATACCATATGTTAATTCATGTTTCCAAATTAACCTCATTTTGTGCATGCCTTGGAATCAAGTCTTTCATGTCATTTTAGTGTATATATTCAGATATTCATCTAATATTTCACTAAGTAGGTAGGTTGTAGTTCACAGCGCTTTAAAAATAACAACACAACAACCAATGTCCTCTTTCATAAAGTCGTCAGAGTGAGTACACTGCCTTTCTAGTGTAGATGAGGAATTTCGTGACACAAAGCAACCAGAACCAAATTCAGAAGGAAATTGGATTATCAGAGCTGATATAACTGTAACTGTTACCTAGAAACTCCCAATTTAAATTTTTCTTCATCAGAACGTTTTCGTTGTTCTCACTGACTACCATTTTAATAAGAAAATATTGTAAATTTGGTTCATTGCAGTAAATATATACTAATTATCGTTTTTACTTCTTCGTATATTGGGGTTCTGCATAACACGCCATTTAAGTTTTATGCAGCTGGGATCCTGGAAATTTTTTTTAACACATTAAGTATCCTATTCCATTTTGACTTCACTCTCATTCTCCAAGGATGTTCTGAAAGCCTTTTTTCCCCATAGAAATCCGCTAGTGAAGGAGAGGCTTCCAGCTGAAAAAGTATTTATTGACTTTAAATAGATCATATCTGTTTCAGAGATTGCACTGTACAAATGCTGTTGGCTGGATCATTAAGGCTATTTGTTTTTATGCCCAATATAAATATTCTAGTTACTACTTCATGAGTATAGTATACGGAAAATGATCCGTAAAATATTTTAATCTCTTTTTGCATATGCAGCAACAGAGTTGCATGTGTGGGACTTTATCAAAGGCAGGGTGAAATATGGTATGTATCATCAGATGCCTCCTTCTGTACTAAAACCTTTATCCTCATGTAAGCTAAGTGGAAAGGCCACTGGCAAAGTGATGAGAAGAATGTGTTGCAGGGCGGCTGAGGGGCAGGAGACAGTGAAAGAATCAAATAAGGATTATTGAGTACCTGATACGTGTGGTGATTATTTATTTATTAATACACACTGGAACCTGTTGTTCAAAACAAGTTATGTGTCCATTTTATTCTGTTCGCAGGTGATCATGGAGGAAGCACTTTACTCCCACCGAATGTCACAAATGAATTTCCAGAATATGGGACCATGGAGGAAAGTGGAGAAGGCCTAAGAACTTCTCTTGGGTTTGATACAGAGTCTCTGCCAGGCGGCCCACAAGGGCAGCAGGGGGTCCAGTTTCTTGATGGCCACCACTCTGAGCCTCACAGTGTTACAGAAGGACCAAAAGATGTCAGAGAGTCCGTCTCTCAAAGTCACCTCAAGGAACAAAGTTTACAACCTATTGACTCTTTGATTTCAACTCTGAAAGCCACAGAAGCCAGAATAGCTTCAGGAACATTACAGGCTACAAAGGTACTGGACAAAGATGCTATTTCTAGCTTTTCAGTTCCGCGGGTGGAGAAGGAGTCGGACACTGCCCCTCATAAAACAAAGAGACAGAGAGCCAACAAATTATTTCCTACTGGCCAAGAAAAAGGACCAGCTACACCTCTTTCAGCTGAAGCTACGACTGAGGAGAATTCTCATTTGAGCATCCAGAAGGATCGGACTGTGCTGTTAACTGGAGAAGCTCAGGCAGAGCTTTCCAAGATAACCGATAATGGTACAAAGGGGGCTCTTTATGTGCGGGAGCCAGCTTGTTCAGGGTCCTCCCTGGGGAGCCCAGCAGCGACCCATACGTCTGTGGGCAGTGTTGGTTTTTTGAGGGAGAGAAGGTCCGATCAAGGTAGCTCCACAGGACGCCCCAGCCGGGTCAAACACGTGGAATTTCAAGGGGTGGAAATATTGTGGACAGGAGGGGAGAAAAGAGAGACACGGCACCCTGTGGATTTTGAGGTCCCATTGGAAAGGACGACCTCTCCTGAAAGCAGAGAGTTTTCCAAACTGTCAAGCCATCTCATCTCATCTGCCGGTGTGTATAATTCAGTTGGTTTAACTGAGAACGTTTGGGATGAAACCTGGAGCGCTTCATCAGAGAAGCCAGGCACTAGCTCAGGGACGTTTTCCCCTCTGCCTCTTGTTGACAGTGGAGAGGATGAAGTCTTCCTCAAGGAAAACAAAGGACATCCTGAGAAGAAACCGGAACTGGAGAGAGAGAAGGAAAGGTGAGCTCCCATAGTCATCCTGCTCTCTGTGATGCCTGGTACACATTATAGGAAACTGTTATCCTCTGCTTGGCGATGAGAACTCAACACAGTGTCCTGGGTCCTTGTTATCATAGAGTGGAAGAGAAGTTACTGTAAGCTGGATTCCTTTTAAGTCCCTAAGATATTAAAGTGCTCTTGTTATAAAGCTGTCCATTAGGTATAGACCAGGGAAGCAGAGTTACGGAAAAACCGTGAACCCATCTTTTCTCACATTTTTTTATATTTGACAGGGTTCAAGTTTTCCAGCCTCAAGGTAGCTGCATATACAATACCCCAGTTATCTTTAATAATAGGAAAAGATTTGGACTCTTGACATATCCTGTAGTCATGGTATCTTATCTTAGGCACTTCTTCTGGATGCAGCACCAGTGCCTGCACACAAGCTGCAGACATGTGTGAACACAGAGGTTTTGGGTGTGGGCTGCCTCAATTTCCTAGGTTTCAAAAGGAGGCCAGGAGGTCAGAAGTAGCCTTTATAATTCAGTTGTTCCACGGCATTCACGTAAGACTCCCTTCTCACAAGTAGCACGTGTTTTGATTTTGGGCCTGATAAATCAACTTCTATATATGGTATTTCCTGATCTTTTCACACATTTCTGATATCTGCACCAGCTTAGAGCCCAGAAAAATGGAAGACAGGACCTATCTTTCTTCACTTCTCTTGATTGCAGTCTTGACCATACAGTGCTCCTTTTGGCAAAGTCATTTGTTGTGTACTGTCATTTCCAATTTGTACCATCTTTTCTTCCATCAGTCCTCAGAACGTCACATTTTACAGTTTATGTGGGAGAACATCTGTGTCGAGGCCGAAGAGTTATTGTGTTTGGTGTAAGGAAATGCCTTCCCCTCTGCAGTTAATTAACAAATCCACCTGGAGTGGTGCTCCTCTAGGATGGCTGTCAGGACTCCTCCTCTCTACTCCTTCCTCCACAACCCCTAATACAGAAAATCTCTAGACCTCCCTCAAAAGCAGCCTTGATATGTGGCACATGGCTCAGTAATTACATTCCCCCTGGAATATGCACTTTTGCATATTATTAATTCATTCTTCCTTTCCCCTCTCTCTGTCTCCTTCCACAAATAGCGTTTGATTGTCTACAATCTTCTTAACCCTGCCAGATGCTGGACATAAAAGAATATTCAAAATAGATAATGGCCTGTGGTCACTGCTTTCATAGAGTTTACTGCTGAAGATAAAAACTGACCATATAAACACATGAATAATTATAGAATCATAAATAGTGGTAGGTTCTGTGAAGGAGAAGAGAGACATACTAGAAGAAATAATTTAAATTCAGTTGATGGCTCTGAGAAGACCTTTCTGTGGAAATGATAAGTAGACTGAGACTTGAGAAATTAACATGAGTTAACCAGGTAGAGTACGGGGAGGAAGAATATTCCAGGGAGGGAGGGAACAGCGTGTGTAAAGGAACAACAACATTCAAGGAGGGCTGCTGGATTGCCTAACCACGTGCGCTTCCTAGAGTTGTGCGAAACTAAGGCTTTATGGCAAGTGTGACAGCGGTGTGGCTGGAGCACAAGGAGGCTGAGGGAGGGGTGGGAAGAGCGTGGAGGGGTAGGGAGGAGCTTCCTCGTCGGAACTCCCATTTTATTCCATAAGCAGTGAGAAGCTATTTAGGGATATAAACCCAGAATACTATTTGGTACATGGTAGACCTTTGTAATTTAAAAACAACAGAGACAACTGTATTGTTGATAGGGAGTCCTCCTAACACCTAGGGATAGGGATACGTATGAGGTAGTTTTCTTTCTGTATTTATTGTATTCCTATTTATAGGAATCTGAGGCTCAGAGGTTAAGTAAAGTTTTCTAAAGTGACGTAGCTGGTAATTGGGACATGCAGCACTCAACTCCAGGGTTTTCTAACTCTTGACCTCTTGCTTTTTATTTAGTTATCCTAATGTTCATTTTTAATATTTGAACAAAATGCTGCATACTAATTAGTTGGTGCTCCACCCATATATATTAAATTGTAAGTTGTTTATAGGTTTTCACTGTTTTGGTTAGCCTTGAAATTAACATGTTTGTTGCCTTTAAAGAAAACTTTAGTAAAGATCATTCACAGTCTCTCTGATTTTGGGCTTGAAATCTCTGCAGTGCTGCCTTGTTGTCAGCAGGGGGCGGCCCTTGGATTCTAATGTATTCATCCTCTTGAGGGCCTTTGGTCTTTTTTAAATCAGAAAGTGTTAATAGACTGTTGAAAGTTTAGTGTATTTTTACTCCGTTAAGTTTACACAATATATTTATCTGTGTCCATTAAAATTGAGAATGACAGTAGCTGTTAATACTTTGAATTATTATTTGGAGTTTAGTTGGTTAAAATGAAAATTTAATATTTTATTCAAATACTCATTAGACCAGATATAGTCACATACTGGGAAACCAGTTTGAGACTATATAAATTATTTAGAGGGTAGTGTAGCACACGTATGCCAAGAGGTTTGTCAACCCGAATATGTTTCTGTGATACCTTCCTTTCCAAATATATTAAAATGTAAGCCCAAAGATTATACTTGTTAGCTTTAAGAATATTATCTTTTTTATATGGTAGAAGGGGAAAAATAAAAAGAATATTAACCTAATTTTGAAATTCTTTATTCGTATTTCCTTTCCAGGATTCTTGAGCAAGAGGAGAACTTTAGGGGAGGAGATGATGATGTCCTTGGGCCTGGGTATGCAGAGGACTCCACTGATGTATACAGCTCCCAGTTTGAAACCATTTTGGACAACACTTCCCTATACTACAGTGCTGAGTCCTTGGAAACGTTATATTCAGAACCCGATAGCTACTTTAGCTTTGAAATGCCCCTCACTCCAATGATACAGCAGCGCATTAAAGAAGGCAGTCAGTTCCTGGAGAGGACATCGGTGGCAGGACAGCCAGACGTCCTGAGCATCTCAGCAGATGGTGGAATAGTGATGGGCTATTCTGGTGGGATCACCAACGGGCTGAATGACACCAGTGACTCCGTCTACATGAAAGGCACACCAGAGATTGCTTTCTGGGGAAGGTACTAGCTCTATTCTCATTAATTTCATGTGGTGGTTTTTGTATCATTTTCTCTTTGGGAGATCTGAGTGTAGAATATATCTAAGCAGCATTTGGCCAATTTCTGTGGCTGTAAGTGCATGATGGGAGTAGAAAATAATTTAGGTTTTTGGGACAAGCAGAGTACACCTTAGCAGTTTGTCAAATTGGCAAGCTGTGGTTATTGTATTTGGTGATATTTCCTGGATTACCATATGTAAATTGGATCTGGAGCAAATATTTGTGGGTGAGGAGCAGGTGTTGGCTCCTGTGGTGCAGCTCTGGTAGCAGTGGTGTGGTGCTGTGAGGAGAGCACTGAGAGGTGTTGACTTTAGTTTTGGCACTGATATGGGTGGATGACTTGAAGCGGGTTGCTTGACTAGGTCAGAAATTCCTTCATCGCAAATTGAGGGTGTTGGGTTAGGTGGTCACCAGAGTCTCTTCCAGGCCTTTGCTCGGTGAGGTCCTGTTCTGTCAGGCATTCTTCCTGTCCCTGAGATGGTGGGGGAAGGATCTGATTATATGAATGCTTGATAGAACCCATGCTTGGTCAAGGCTATAAATATTTCCTCTCTCTACTTTAGGATTTAAGTCTATCTGGGAGATAAGATGACAGACTACATTGTTTGTATGTGGCATATCTGTCATTAGGTGATTCCCTGTCTATTTATGGATTAGCCAGCATTTTATTTCTTCTTGCTCATCATCCCCAGGTCATTTACCTGTCCTTTAGCATCTTTATCAATGGGCTGGGAATACTAAACTTAAAATGATTTTGTGAATTTAGTTTTCATATAATTTTCCTGAATCAAAGTGTGTCAGTGTGTGTGTGTGTTGGGAGAAATGGAGGGGAGGTTAAATGGGGATAAACCACTTTAAAGCTGTATAAAAAAGTGTCAGTGCTTTTTTTATGTCAGTATTCATGTTTCAGGTTTTCAATGAACCTCTCTTTGTGAGCAGTCCGTCTTAATGTTGAGCATTTTCTAGATTTCACTGGATGAGCACATTCAAGATTGGCACGTTAAAGCATTGTAGCTATGCATGTCCACGTGAAGTGGACCATGGGTGTTGATTGTCTTCTTGGGTCACTAGTGAGATATATTAGAAAACACCAGTCTCAAAAGCAGAAGACCTTGGTCTGAAATACTTGGCCAAGCCACTTATTTTCTCTGATACCCACTTTATTTATTGGCAAAATGGGGTTAAAAATATCCAGTATGCTATGTGGCTATATTAAAGAGTTTATATAGATTTAAAGCAACTAGCATAGTGCCTGGTACAAAGTAGGAGCTTGAGTAAAGCTGTTGTGACTCAGAATTGGTGTGGCTGCTAAGTCCACATTGAGACTTCCTGTATCTCTTAGAGGGGCTGTGTCCCTGAGAGGGAGGGTGTCTCTGGAGGGGATCTTTGAGGGGAAGGTGTTTCTGAGGAAGGTGGTCCTCCCCTCAGAGGGGGGGACCTTTTTGCTTTACTCTTTTGTCCTTTTGTTTCACCATCACCTCTGATAACTAAGTTGTGATAAAATGCAATAGTATAGGCATGTAGATAATTTTATTAAAATTTCAGTTCAACTTTCTGGGGTGAGTTGAAGTTGTTTAAATTATGGGCCCCAAAAATAGGTTGGAGAGCTGAGGGGTTTTGTGGCTGAGAGGCTTTGTTGTAGAAGTTACAGGAAGGGTAAGTAACTTACAAGAAGAGGTGAACATCAGCAAGTCAGATCAGGAAGGAATTAGGTGAAAGGTTTATCAAATATACGTATGGTCTGCTTACTTAGAATAGGAAGTGGTCATCACTGGGGCCAGCGTGGGTGCTAGTCATTATTAGTAGGGCAGAGTTAGATAGTTAAGAAAGAATATTAAGGTAGGTTACAGTATTTTAGCATCTCAGATTTAGGTAGCACGGAGTATACTGAATATATTCAGGCCGTGTCAAGACAAAGCTTCATTTACCTGCATTGTAAAACCATGAGATCTTGGCCAGTAGTAAGACAAACCAAGAAACAGACTGTTAACTATAGAGAACAATCTGATGGTTACCAGAGGGGAGGGGGGTGGAGGGATGGGTGAGATGGGGAATAAGGAGTGCAACAGCATTTTCATAACAACCCCCCCCATACTAAGTGTTAATACCATGCACATGAATGCAAGAAGGACTGTCCTTTTGTCTGTTGCACACAGTTTATTTCGCAATATAATTGAGAGAAGAAATGAGTTGGTGCTTTACCATTCTATACAGTGGTTGAGTCTTCTTGAATTTTCTTATATATAGTAATTATAATGCTCGCATGATTTACACTAGAATTGCTTTTTCTCATTTCAAGTTTGATATAGAAGAAAGAAAAGAATGCTTCTTCTCTATTAACATTAGCATGATCTAAGGGAGTGATTATCCCTGTTTTTTTGTCTAAAACCAATTTTATCAGAGAAACAAATCAACAATTTCTACATCTGCAAGGCAAGACTTTGGCTTAAGCCAGTATGTATAGATAGACGTGTGTGGGGGTGTGTACCTGTGTGCACGCAGGAGCCAATTCCTATCGTACAGGGGTAATAATTTGGAGAACGCCCACAGAGTTCACTATAGAAAAAAATCTTCTCACCGTGTCAGAAAGTCATTGTGATACATTATAAGCTTGCATTATTTCAAGAATCTGAAATTTATTCTTAATATTTTTCTTCTGAATATTATTTATCTGAATATTGTTTTCTTCTCACTCTTTTTTTTTTTTTTAAGATTTTATTTATTTATTTATTCGACAGAGATAGAGACAGCCAGCGAGAGAGGGAACACAAGCAGGGGGAGTGGGAGAGAAAGAAGCAGGCTCACAGCGGAAGAGCCTGATGTGGGGCTCGATCCCATAACGCCGGGATCACGCCCTGAGCCGAAGGCAGACGCTTAACCGCTGTGCTACCCAGGCGCCCCTCTTCTCACTCTTAAATATAAATGTTTAAAGTCTTGAAAATACAAATAAAAATATGAATATAATGAACTTGTTTTTCCCGTTAAAAAAAGGCATGAGTCACCAGCAATGACAACAAAAAGAATCCAAACAAAACCCCCCTCCCCCAAAACAAACAAAAAAACAGAGAGAGAGAAAACAGGTATTTAAATCAACTGGTTTTTAACAAAAAATATATATTATTTGTATTGTATGGATGGGTGAGATAGGGATTAAGGAATGCACTTAGATGGTGAGCAGTGGGTGGTGTATGGAAGTGTTGAATCGCTATATTGTACACTTGAAACTAATATTACACTGCATGTTAATTAACTGGAATTTAAATTAAAACTTTTAAAAAAATAAGGTGGAATTCTAGTACTGCTTCTAGTAATGAGAAGCATCTTAGAGCTGTTCCAACAAATATTCTCTCCGAGCTCTTGCACTCTTCCACGTGATTCCTGACTAGTGGTCATTCTACCCTTCCTTGACCCATGCCGGTGACTTGGGCGGATCTATTTGTGTTCCTTGAGTTGGCATAAGATAATAAATGGTTATAGGTGGAGGAGGTTTTGTTTTATGATAGGTGTCTCTATTCAGGGTTAAAAAAATAGAGTGGGCTCAATGATCCTAAGAAATTTTATAGAAACTGGAATAACTGTTATGTTTTTCTTTACCCTCTCTGCCTTATTGGTACCAGCAGAATTGTAGGTTGAAGAATTATCACATTTTTCAACTCGAATGGGCCTTACGTAATCTTTCCTGTTTTTACAGTAAAGAATCTGATTCCCAGTTTGGTGGGATGGATTTACCTGGTGAGAGATCCTGTACCAGAATTCAAATGGTCTGACTCCTAGACCAGATACATTCACTGTTCTAGGCTGCCTGGTCTCTTTATTCTTTTTCTAAATCTAATTTCTCTCATTCGTTAAGTCTATAGAACCAGGAGTCTGAGTTGGTAATTGTAGGACTTGGTGGTGGTGGTGGTGGTGGTGTGTATGTTTAATTTGAGAAGAAATTTACCAAATTGATAATGAACATGTTTCCATAAATTTTTAAAGTAATCAGTGAGCAGGCTTTTAAACATTTCTTCTACATTAAAACATTCTTCTGCAGAGGTAAGGAAGTAGACTATTGAGCCTGTTAAGGAAATACAGACTAGAATGCTGACTGCACAATGGTCAACCTGATTGACTTCCCTCATCCAAGCACTGAGGGTCAAAGTGTTAGGATTCAAGGGAAAAAATATTTTCCAATTTTATTAATAAATACTGTGACGTTTACATAAGGAAAGTGCCAAATAAAGCAAGTGCACATACCTAGTATTTTGTCTCTATTCACCAGCCTCGCTGCTCCATTGGCAGAGGACTGGGGGGTCTGACCATATTATAAAGGGAATCTGAAGAAGGCTCCAAGGAAAGGGGATTATATGACTAATGAGACAACTATCTTCCCGATAATGCTTCTTTGATTTTAGCTAGACCTGAACCAAGAAATTAAGCCTGCCTCTGTTGATTGATTTTAATGTATAAAAGGTTAGTTCTCAACCAGTAGAAAAAATTGTAAGTTACTTAGGTTGTCTCTAAGCACAATTTTATATCAAAGGCATCCTGTAGGTTTTATTTAGTAAACACATGGTGTGTAATTCTCATAAGAAGCCAGGAGAAAGAAGTTATTAATGATCCCATCTTCTAGATAAGGAAACTGAGGCACAGCACAGTTGAGTAACTTGCTCAAAGTCACACAGGTGATAAGTGGCACACCCAGGCTTTGAACCCAGGTAGTCAGGCTCCAGAGTCCATTTATTATTGGTTTCAAAACAAAATTATATTTGGCATTGCCTAGATATATTTTAAAATCTTTTTCTACTTCAATATGTGACTTTACTCTGTCATTAAAGATGATTTCAGTGGCAGTATTTGACGGTGATCTCTTTTGAACACAGGATAACACTGTTCTCTATTGTGTTGCTTCTTTAAAGACAGGTGCAGATGTTTGGGGAAGGTGGTGACCATGTTGTGTCGCCTCAGCAAAGCTTAGTTCTCCTTCTCAGCAGCACCTTCTGTTCTTGGATTTAGCCATACGTTGGCGGCCAGAGGGGGTTATTCTTTCCCGATACTCTCTCTCACCACTTAAGTCAAAGAAAAAACATTTCAAATCTGTAATATTCTAGTATCAGGTTGGAAAGGACATTTTTAAAGAGCACATGTACTCACTGTTAGTCTTTTAAAGGATGATATACCTTTGTGAAAAGGTATCATTCTTTATAAGGTGAAAACAGTTCTTACGACCCTGTACTAAACCTGGATAGGAATGGTTAAATTCTCTCAGGTGCTCTGAGTGCTCTGAACACTGAATATTGGCGAGGGAGCTGCATGTTGGTCAGGAAATAGCTCGCCCTGTGAATGTAACACAATATTTTAATGAAGGAGCAAAGAGGAGCGTCTCCTCCCGTGTGGTCCGTTACATAGCACTCAGGCTGACAGGGTCAGCAGTGCTGTGTGAAGTCCAGTCACATGGCTCCAAAATTAGAAAGGATAATTAGAGACTTAACAGTTGTACGTGTTCCAATGGGTTCCTTTGTGTCTGGGTGCTTCTTCTTCGCTGGCTTATCATCTGATGATTGCAACTCCGATCAGTAAGTTCTGACGTGAGGACTGAAAGGCACAGATGTCACTGTGACCATTAACAGAACTGAATATTGTCCATTTCTATTGAGCTTGGATTTGGACAGACAGGAAAAGAGAGATATCCAATACAGTAATATGGCAGGAGCTTTCTTTTGGTTCTCTGAAATATATAACACTGCTTTTTGAAATCACCTATTTAGTGTAATGGATATATTTTATGTCTCAGCTTCCTAGTGTTTCTTTCGGATACCACTCAGGACATGGAGTGCCTCTGAGGAGGTGAATTACATCTGTGTGCAGCTGGTATGCCTGAGGAGCCTGCTCCAGCCAGTCCTGGGTCCACTCAGAATTTGATAGTTTGGTTTTTTGACGTCCTCTTTTCTCCCTCTCCCCTTCTCAAATGGAATGCTGACGTTTAAAAGTATCCCCTTTCTTCAGTTTTTCTCTTTCTTTAGTGTCTTTCTGTCTAGGGAAAAGTCACATGAAATAGGATTAATACAGAAATTTGTGAGTGTGATTTCAAAAATTTTTTTGGCATTCCAATTTAAAACCTGCAGGTATTTTAACATAATGTATAAGTATTAAAATAAATTAAAATAATGTGGTATTAGTTAAGCTGGTGACTGAGGAAAGATTTGATCTTGTGAAGTCATCTTTAGAGACCTGGCCGACCACTGAGTAACCAGCTTTTCCAGTGTCATTGGAAGCGGGAAGCTCTGCTGCCCCATAGGTTCATTGCTGGGTTGCTCTTGCTCTAGCACCCTCTTTAGTCCTTTTCTTTCATGTTTTAGGTTCTCATTTTTTTTCTTTCTAGCTCCTTTCTGCTTTTCCAGCAGCTATAATGGATTTTGTTTTTTTATTTACCTAAAAGGGTTCTTGCGCAGTGATGAGTGATGTGGACTGTGTTAGGTAGAGCCGGGCATACCTGGGTTTGAATCCTGCCTCCGTTACTTACTAGATGTGCGATCTTAGTCATAGAACATCTGGGAGCCTTTCCATGGTAAAATGCAATGAATAATACCTATCTGGTAAAGGAAGGAGAAGCAAATGAAGTTAATCAGGCGACAGAAATCAAGAAAAGAAAATCAAGTGGTGTAACAATGCCTGGTGTACACAGTAGGAGATAAATAAATCAAAATTTATGTCCATGCCACTCTACCTTGTGCCCCAGTCCTGTATCAGCCTCTGAGCTACCTCCCAGCGCTAAGCTACCTGGCACACTTACTCCTGGACTTCCTGAAATATCACTTCTAATGTGGGGATTTGGGATCAGAAGACCTGGTGGTCAAGTCATCCTTTTTACTGGCTGCCTGATGTTGGTAGGTTGTTTTGCTTCAGAGAGCCTCTGATTCCTTATTGGTAAAATGGAAATAACCTTACCACTCAATTTATAGTTTTGTTGTAAGAATTTGCTAAGTTCTAGTTTGTGGATATTTATTTTAAAGCTACTGTGAGTTTTGTAGTATTCTGAGTAATAGTCTAAGGGATATAAGAAAATAGGTAGGAAAAGCCTGGTAAAGAAAAAAAGATGCAAGGATTTGGCGAATGTTTGAACATAGGACATGAGGGCTGGGTCAAAATCATTGTGAGACTTCAAGCTTAGGTGACATACTGAATCCAGAAGTAATAGAAATTGGGGAGATCGGCAGGGTTTGTGGGAGGATGGCTTGTAGGCGGGTCAGTTTAAACAGGTTATGTTTGAGGAGAGCAATGGTGCTTTATGTACAGATGCTGCTGGGAATATGAGATTGAAGGTCGGCTGCAGAGACTTTGGAGTCACCTGGAGAGGTGAGGCCCGCAGCTGTTGACATGAGCGAGCTCTTGGAGGGTGAGGGCTGCACTGAGGCCAGCTGCAGAGAGAGGCATGCACAGGAGCTCTAGAGTGCTGCTCGTGCATCTTTCTGATGCCATGTTTGTAGAAAATAAGCCCCGAAGGTGAGTTTCCTGGCAGTTCTTCTGCGTTGGCTTCATTTCTCCAAGAGCAGGCACCTTGTTTATCAGGGAGCCCAGTGTAAAAGCTCCGTGCTCTGGTCATCGATGTTCTTTCAGTTCCTTCCGGACAGTCCTGGCCCTGGCTGGCTCTGGCGGTTTGGGGCTCTTTCTATTGGTTGAGTGCCTCTTGTATACATTGGTGATGACTTCAGGAAATGGTGCTGGATTTGAAATAGGGTTTCCTAGAAACATTCTAATTCTGTAGTTTACAACTTAAAGTAATGCGCCCTGGATAATGGTGGATATTACACTGAGGAGTGCTGAGGGATGCTCACTGAAGCGGATGATCTTTTATCAAAGACGGTATTAAAAGACTTCAAATGATAAAAGACGTTGGACATATGTATTAGTTACAAGGACAATCACAGGTCTAAAAATAAAAACTGGATTGGCAATTAACATTATAACTGGTTGGGATGGTGCAGCAATCTTTTTATTCATATATCAGTGCAGTATTTAACTTTTAAAGGAAGCAATAGCATTTCCTTTCAGCAGAGGTCACTTAACACAAGATTAGCAGTACTGGATGAGAAATGTTATCCACTGATTTGTGGGTTGGGGAAGAAAAAAGAGAAGTAAAAGTTCTTTGAAGGTAGGAGTACCAATTTATCAGAACCCAAAATGGGTACATTTCCAACGCTTTAATCTTTTGTTTTTCTACTGTGGATCTCCTAAGCTTTCTATAAACTGATATACGGAGTCTGTATTAAATTGGCTCAAGCTCCTAGCAGAGCCTTAAGACTCAGTACCCAAGTGGCCACGGTGCAGGGTATGTTCAATATAATCTTTCTCATGAATGCTAATGAACATTAATGTTGAACTACATCTAAACCAATGTTAGATAAATGACTTCCCTTTATAATTCCTACACCCCATATGCTATTTCATATGCCTGCACCGAAACCTCCATCTGCAGTATTCTCCTGGTCTCTGAATTAAGAATTGTGGAAGGAAAGCCTTCTAAATCACACACCCTGAACTACTGAAATTTTTAGTCTTTCTGCTTACCACCTTGCTCCCCAGCAGTATCAACCTGGAGTTTGTCAGAAGCGCAGAGTCTCAGGCCCCACCTCTGACCCACTAAATTAGGGTCTGCATTTGAAGAAGATGTCCGGGTGGTTTACGTATACATAATGAAGTTTGAGAAGCACTGGTCCAGAACCGTGGTCCATGGACCAAGCTAAAGTAGGAAAGCTCTAGAATAGGGTTTTCTAACCTGACTTCACATTAGAGTTACGCAGGGAGCCTTTTAAAATTCCGACTTCCCACGCTTCCCCTCAGAGGTTCTGACTGTGTTGATGTAGGGTGACATCCGGACTGGGATAGCTTTCAAAGATTCCCAGGTGGATTCTGTTGTGCAGCTTAGGCTGTCAGCCTCTCGGAGTTTGTTAGAAACGTGTACCAGAGACCTAACCCCGACCTACTCGATCAAAATGTGTGTCTTAACAAATTCTGAGGGGATTCCTAAGTATCTTAAAGTTTGAGATGCGGTAACAACTGTTCAGAGGCAGAATGCAAAGCTCAGTAAGACAGGCCCTGTTCTCAGGTAAGCAGGGTCACTGTGCTAGTGGCAGAGGTTTGTAAAAGTGAGCAGTCCTGGCTGTGAACCTTGGAATGATTTCTTGTTTCATCTTTGGTGCGGTGATCATAGGGTGTCCATCCTTACTCTAGAAGTACAGGGGTTGATCCATTTTCCTGCTAGGAAACAGTATGGTGTTTTTAGTAAAGAGTGTGGGTTCTGAACTCAGACTGCTTTGGTTCAGATTTTGGTGAGTTACCTTCCTAAACCTCAACTTTCTTTTTTTTCCTTTTTTATTTTTTTAAAGATTTTATTTATTTATTTGACAGAGAGAGAGAGAGACAGCCAGCGAGAGTGGGAACACAAGCAGGGGGAGTGGGAGAGGAAGAAGCAGGCTCCCAGCAGAACAGGGAGCCCAATGCGGGCCTTGATCCCAGGACCCTGGGGTCACGCCCTGGGCTGAAGGCAGACACCTAACGACTGAGCCACCCAGGCGCCCCAAACCTCAACTTTCTTATCTGGGAAAAGGGATAATAATTTACTTCCACTTGATGAGTACTCAAAATATGTTGGCTCTTATTATCAGT
Source organism: Ailuropoda melanoleuca (assembly GCF_002007445.2). NCBI lineage: Eukaryota > Metazoa > Chordata > Mammalia > Carnivora > Ursidae > Ailuropoda > Ailuropoda melanoleuca. The sequence goes on along the minus strand of NC_048235.1, from coordinate 28,557,611 downwards.
AATAACACTGCTTAAGCTAAAAGTTTTCTTTAAAACTTTTTCAAAGTCACCTGATATGAATGGGCTGTGGTCAGGTCGACGAAGGTGTTGTATATCCGTAATAATAATTTTAAGGGCCTTGGATTACTTGAAGGTGAGGATTTTTAATGACAGTTTGTTTTACTGTCTTTATAATTGTCTATTTAGCAGCTCCACCTCAACACAAAGAAGGTGACATTTTTTTTAGTCAAGAGTAATAATATAAAATTTTTAGTACACAGAAAATAAGAGCTATTGAATAATTATTCCAGAACAAAATCATGAAAGTTCTTTATTCACACTCTGCATTCATTTGACAGTAGTTTTAGGGTTCATCCTATAATATTGTACTTAGGTATGGGCCTGTCCTTCCTCAGGCAGTGATCTCAAGTCTTTAGTTCTGAGACTGAGAGAACCTCTGTTGCAGGGGCCAGCACACACCGGACACTTGGTTTTCGCTTAATGAAGAACTTAATTACTGGCTGCTCTCCGCTAGGGACTAGGTGTCTCCCAGAGAGGAGGCTGGTAAGATAATTTAACAAACAGTTCTAGTGCAGGCCTACTGAGCCAAACAGTAAGGTTCTGAGGCTGGGGTTACTCCTAGCATGAGGTATTGTGGGGGCCCTCTGGAAGTGTTGCTTTTTGTGGCGGGTTTTGAAGGGAGGGGTAGATATGTATAAATGATCATGGGGGGAGTGGGCAGGGTGACTGTCCAGATAGAGCCGAACTGAGGCAGAATTAGTAACAGGTGCTCGGATTTGGGGACTTGAAAGTTAGGAATTGAGGGAACTGTGAACCTCTTTGCCTCTTCTGTTAATTTTTTAGACTGAACAGGTGCCACTGCACTCAGAGGCAGCCATTATGAGGTGACTTTTTACAACTTCTGAAACATTTTAGGCATACCCCAAAATGTAGGAAATAATAAACACCTGTGATCTCACCAGTCAATTTAAAAAATAAACATTGCAGATGAATTGCCAACTCCTGTGAAAGCCTCCGTGGTCCCATTCCTTCCTTTCTCTTCCTTAAGGTAACCATGACCTGTGGGTGTTTGTCATTCCTATAGGTGTGCACCTGTCAATACTAGATAGTAGTTTCTCATGTTTTTAAACCTATATAAATGCTACCTTCATCTCTCCTTTTGTAACTCACTTTTTTGCTCAACATTTCAAATTCATTCTTCCTGATTCATAAAGTCCTAATTTATTAATTTATCTGCTTATAGTATTTATTACATGAATGTATACTATAATTTATTTTTCCATTTTCCTATTTGTGAACATTTTGGCTGTCTTGTATCTTTGTTATCTCAGAGGGCATGGCAGTGAACATTCTAATTTGTGGCTTCTTGTGCACTTATGGGAGAGTGCCTCAAGGCGAGGTGTATATTTACGAATAAAATTGCTGGACAGTAAGTTATAATCATTCTCTGGGTGAACCGAGGCATTCTTGAAAGGGCATATTACATTTCCTTTGGGAAGTTGTAATTTTATCTACTTCTATTTATAAAGTAATTTTTAGTTATTTTACCTTCTGATCCTTATAATTCCAGTATCCCAACAAAAACAGCTGGTGCCCAAAGAAAAAGCATGGGAAAGAAACTGAAGTAAAACCCTGCTGTCCTTTCCTTTGAGGGGCACAGAGTGCGGACTCTGTCATCAATTAGTTGGGTCTGGTGGCTGTGCTTTCTGTCAGATAGGATGCCCTGATGCCCGTAGCTGCGGTTGCTGAGACTTCTCTGTGGCAGTTGTTGCCTGTTGCCTGTGTCTGACAGCTGTGAGTGTTGCCTGTACACTCTGGTTGTCTGAAGCAGGACTCCAACAACAGGCAAATGACTATTTTCACATTAATGATGGCAGAAAACCAGAATCACAACTAGGAATGAAAATAGGAAAACACAAATCACATAAGTGTGATTTTTATGTAATATAAATGAGCTAGATTTTTTCCCCTATTTGAGTCATTCTTATAGGTCCAGAATGTGTGTGCTGCAAGAAATTACAGTCTTCAGAAACAGCACTTCAGAAACCTTAGTGCTGTTATGAAAGGACAATTCCGAAATTACTTTGTTTTTCTTTTTTTAAAATGATGTTGGACAAACTTTTCTTTCTTCCGCAAGAGCAACGGCTCCAAATCAGCTAAGAGAGTTGCCCTTTCTCCCTGTTGTTGGCTTGCCTTCTGGCTTCTGAAGAGTTAAGTTGGAGGTTTGTGAGGTCATGTGTGACTTCACTGGGTCTGGACTTTTGAAGCAGATCTCTTGGAGGGAAGCTGCCTGTTGAGAGGGGAGGCTAGGCAGAGGGGGTGGAGGGAGTGCTCCTTTCACTTCTTTCAAGTTCTTGTCCCTCAGCCCCTGAGGGACATAGTGGCACTCTGGGAGAATGTCACTGCAGAGTCAGTGTGTAGCAGTTTGTCCTCACAGCAGAAGCAGCTGTATAAGTGCATTAAAAGAGGCCTTGCTGAAGACGAGGGTTTGCTGAACAGATGGAACAGGAGAATGTTCTTTGTATTCCTGATAAAATTATGGGCAGACTGTTTGCTGACGGAGGTAACTGGAATTCAGTTTATTTTCTTTGTCTGGTCCTAGGCAGTACTGGGTTATATATAATTGTAGTTACAGAAAATTCCTTGGATTTTAAGCTGTTTTATTTAAAATGGAAAACATCGTAAGAAAGTCTTAGAAACTTAGGAAAATGATAATTCATATATATTGTTCTCTAAATAAGGTTGACAAAAATGAAGAGGGTGTATTAGTTATAGAGTCTGTAATGTTTGGACAGGATGGGAGTTTTTTTCCTTAATAGAGTTGTGCTGCTCCTTGAGGTGGTCAGACGTAGCTTGGTGCTCCTAGACTGCAGTGTGCTTTCAGCTACCTTTTCTGAAACTGCATCCAGGCATTAGAAGGTTACCAGTTTGAGCTCGGTCATTTAGTGGGCTCCATTCTGACCACTGCACAAGGCTGTCACTCTTATTTTGGTTATCACTGTTCTAAAGGGAAAGTTGCTGTGCTGTTAGTGTAGAAACATGATTTGTCTTAGAATTTAGCATTAGGTTTGAAATTTCAAAGGCTAGCTGGTTATCTAAAGAAAAAAGGCATTAGGGAATATTTTTTTCTGGAACTGAGGGAATTTCAGCTCCAGAGTTCACCTCTGAGAAGGTCTCTCTCTCTTGTTTCACATTCATAAATAAGATCAGCAATGGTAAAGGAGGGAACTTGAACCCAGTGTGTTGATATTTTTTTTGGTCCATTCTTGAGATGCTTGGGGTTAAAGGATTCCTGAACACCTGGGAGCCTGTGAGAACCCTGGCATTTGAATGCCCAGGACAGTCAGCTGATTCTAACAGATGTATTTGTGTATTGGGTAAGTTAAAGTTTCTTGCCTTCATAACAGTGTTTAAGTTCATAATTTTAAATTCATATTTCTAGAATTTTATAATGTAATTTATCTTACCTGGCCATCGGTAGGTATAAAAAAAAAAGCCTCTTTCTAATTGGATATTTTGTTTCATAGCTTTAATAACAAAGGACAAAGAGAATGCTTGATAAAAAGGATGTGAAATGTAATTTGTGAGAAGCATGGTGGTTATGACTCTGGACTTGGGAATTATAGGCCCACCGATTGAGTTTTATCTCTATTTCTTACAATTTGACCTCTAGTAAGTTACTTAACCACTCTTCAATCGCAGTTTCTTCATATGTGAGCTAGAGAGGGTCATAGCACCTAACCTCAGAGGTGGTGGTTGTGAAGATTAACTGAGGTTCAATGCATGGGAAGCACTTAGCAGAATTTCTCCTGCGTTAATAAAAGCTCAGTAAGTATTAATAAACTGGCTCTTGTTATCTTTAAATTGCCCTTCCTTACATCAGGTACATGAGAGGACTTAGAGAACGGCAGTATGCCCATACTGTAAGCATGGCGGGGTTCCAGGTAGTGCCCTGTGCCTCATGGCAGGCAGTCTTCCCCACCGCTGCCCCAGCAGTCATCTCTCAAATGGAGCCTTAGGTGTCAAGGAGGGCTGAGAGAGAAAAAGGGTAAATTAGTGCAATCCATCAACACTTTGGGAAAACTTCTTTATGCTCACGTCCTGTTGGTAGTGTATCCTTTCCATCGTCTTTAAATGTGGAGCACACGATGCACATACATGTACCTCATAGGACGAATGTGACCCACACTAGGAGTAAAACCCCAAGCGATCGCCAGAACCAGACCATTCTTTCTGTGTTCTTTTTGTAAGTGCAGATTGCCCTTGTCCATGCAGTGGTGGCTGTTCTTAGAGGGTTTATCTGTATTTCCAGCTTGGCCCTTTCTATCTTTATGCTCCAGAAGTTAGTAGCTGAGCAGCTGTTTGAAGCTGCTTAATTTCTATTTCCCGGTCTATGACTTGTGGATAATATCTTTTCTTCCATGGTTATTGAGATTAAATAAGATAAAATACAGGGCCTGGTGGCTTACTTGGTTAAGCATCTGCCTTCGGCTCAGGTCATGATCCCAGGGTCCTGGGATCAAGCCCTGCATCAGGCTCCCTGCTCAGCGAGGAGCCTGCTTCTCCCTCTGCCCCTCCCACAGGTTGAGTGGGCTCTCTCTCTCTCTCTCTCAAATAATTAAATAAAATCTTTTAAAAAAAATAAGATAAAAATATGTGGAAATGCCTAGCATAAAGTCCTAAGTACTAACAAATTTTTGGTCTTCCAAAAATTCCTCCATTTCTTCTATTACTGTGAAAGGAAAATTCATACAATTTGTAAATGAGTCTCTTTCCCTGTTTTGCTTTATAAAGGTCTCATGTCTAGATCAGTGTTTCTAAAGCTTTTGTTGACAATGATTTTCTTCTGTGTTATTAGTTTACTTTGTCTAGTGTCAGTTTCCCTGTTTGTCGCCATGACTTTCCTGGGCAGTCATTACAGCTTTTAAATTTAATTTTGAACTAGTTTTCAAAAATATGAAAGGAGTATGTGCCAATGGTAAAAATTGGAGTTGAAGTTCTCTTTTTCCCCACTTTGCCCCACTTGTCAGAAGGAACCTCCTGATGGTTTCTCGTGTATTCTTTAAGGCATGGTCTGTGCCGCTCTTTTAAACTGCCTTACTGGTGCAAAAGTGCAGATGTGGAATGCAAAGTCTGTCAGATTTGCCAGCTCCCTCTGCAGCTCAGTTCCTCCCCCCAGTTCTGCAGCACAATGTTTGGAATGTTTGGGAGCACCGTTGTAGGGAACCTGCCCGCACAGCTGGGTTGTGTCACCAGGAGCCGAATGCACCAGGTCCAGCTGCAGCCACACTGTTGTGATTCATGTTATCAGGCCAGAGTTCATGCAGGGTAGCGAGGCACGCTTGAGTCTGAACGTTCCGTGAAAATGCTCAGTCCTGAAATTCTGGGGAGGCAGAGCCTGTGTTGGGTTCCAGCAAGGATTTTAGTCATTGTTTAGCTGGCTAGAGGGTGTGGTTCAGTCAGCCCTTTGAGCGACTGTTGTGTTTGGCTTTTTGTCATTAATAACATTGGGTGGAGGGAGGATACAAGTAGGTGCACTGAATGTGGAGTTGGAAGAAAGGGGCTCAACTGCCAGCCTTGCTGCTTACCAGTTGTGGGAGGGGGGCAAGGCTTCTTTGGTCCTCTGTTTCTTTGGTTCTCTGTTTCTTTACTTGGAAAATGGAACTGTTGTGAGGGTGAGATACAGTAATGAGTAAGAAAGTGCTGGGTAGACTGCAAAGTGCTCTATTTGTTTTTTTAATGGATATGGAAAGGACTGGCTTATTCCTCCTGATTGGCTTAGGTATGTTAAACTATTTGTGCTTTGGAGAGGGAGGAACCTTGTCGCTGTCTAGTGTTTGGTGTCACTGGACTTTATCCCACCTCTTTGTGAAGGTTGTTTGTCCCATCTGCTGTTGAATGCCCCTGGCATACCTAGAAGCCTGCATTTAGAAGGGGCTAGGGCAGTATAATTTCTGTGCTCAGAATGTTCTCAAAGAAGCCACTCCCTTTTGTTGATTCAGCTGGTCCTTTATTGAGACCCTACCTTTTAGAAGAGGAAGCACTGAGAAGTGAGGCCCTGAGCATCTCCACTGGCCCAACTCTGCTACTGATTGTGAGACCTGGAAATAGTCATGTCCTCTCTTGATCTCTCTCACTTTTCTCCTCTGTAAAACAAAGGTGGTTGGACTGAAGACTTTTTTGTATTTGGGGTTGGAGATGGTGGACTAGATATCTTCCTTTTTCTATCCTTCCTCTACCTTATTATATCCATCATCCTACTGACCAATTCTTTCTTCACCTTTTAAACAACTTAGGACAGTTATCTTCAAAAGATAAAACAATCACTTCAAAAGATAACACAGTCACTTGTGTTGACTTGTGAGACCTAAACATAATGAAAACCATTTAAGTGTGACAGGGTGTTAAGAGAGTGAGTATCATATTCTCCTGCCTATAACCCACTGACCTTGACATGCTTTGTTTTGTAGTCATCTAGAACTAATCATCTTTGATTAGGGCTTCCATGTCTCAGATCTATTGTTATGGGAGATATGAGTACCCGAAGGAAGAGAGAGAAAAAGGATGCCATGGCAAGTGGTAGCTGAAATAGAGATGCCACCATGAGAAGAAATGGAGTATGAACAGTCTTTTAGCTGGAGGCAATAATCCCTTCAGGGCAGAGGAGGGGCGTTTTGCCAGGCTGTGTGTGAGATGTTTGCATTGCTGTGGCTTGGTTCTCAGTACTATTCATCCATCCTGGTTCTTAAGCTCTTTATCTAAATCAGTAGAGAAACACATTTATCACGTATGGACATTTTAGTCTGGCTTTCCCAGGACAAGACTGCATTTCTAGGTGACAGAATATTAGGGAAATATTTGTATGTCTTCAGTATTTTGCCGCTGAAAGATAAACAAAAAGACAGTTAAAAACTGTCTCTGCAGCTTACAAATCAGAAGGCTTAGTACTGGCCCAAGTAGTGTGAGATAGTCATTGCCTGCTTGTGTATTTCGTGTATTCCTTGGGTCAGCTGAGCCAACTGTTAGAGACCCGTGGAAAGTGTCCTTCTTGTTGAAATAATTCAGCTAAAGAATTCCAGGATTCATAACTTCAAAAGTCAACGGTAAGAGGAACACAGATTTCTTGTGTGATTGGCTGAGTAGCCCAAGTGTATGACCATGTGTTAGAGGGATTATCTTTGTTGTAGACCCTTCAGTCTCAATGTAAGTAGAGATTCTGTTGATCAAGATTTCACACTTCTTGCTAATTCCAAAGGTGAGGTCTCAGATATTTACCTTGCATAAACTTAGTGACAAGTAGATCAATACTTGATTCAATGTCAAACATATAAATGCTGCTTCAGGAATGAAGGTGGGGATATGGCCAATAGGTTTAGGAGGTAATGAAGAATAAACCTAAGGACGAAGTCAATATAAGATGAGTTTGGCTTTGCATTTTCTGGCGTCTTGACCTTGGGAAGCTGGTGTGTTCCATCCTTGACTATAATTTTGAATTCACTATGGAAATTGCTGGGCATTTTTTTAAGGTTGAAAATGAGGGAACCAAAGTATCCACCTGAAACACAGCCAAAAACATTTTGGTGTATTTTAATGTAATAAGAAACTGCCTAGTCCTTGGGCCCCACCTTCTCAGTTGGGTCCTGGTAAATTTACTCATCATTTTGGGGCTCCTCCTTGGTAAGCAATATAGATTTCACATCCTAATCCTTTGAATTATAACTTTTTTTTTTAAAGATATATTTATTTATTTGACAGCAGGAGAGAGAGCACAAGCAGGGGGAGTAGCAGGAAGAGGGAGAGGGAGAAGCAGGCTCCCCACAGAGCAGGGGGAGCCCAATGTGGGGCTCGATCCCAGAACCCCGGGATCATGACCTGAGCTGAAGGTAGTCACTTAACCAACTGAGTCACCCAGGTGCCTTTCTTTCTTTTCTTTCTTTTCTTTCTTTCTTTCTTTTTTTTTTTTAAGGAGAAAAACATTTTTGTTAATTTTCACTGGGAAATTTAGGTTGAACAAAACAGGCACCCAGTATCATAGACCTACACATGCACACGCGTGTGTGCACACACAGACACACACACACACAGACACACACACACACACACACACACACAGCTATTCCCAGAAATATCTCTACTTGAGAGAGAACATACAGCACTTACTTTTGAGCCACAGTCAGTAGATGTTTGAAATGTCAGCACTGCGACATACTGATTCTTAGCTCCATGTCTGGCTTCATTTGGTTGCTGCAAAGTGAGAGCTGGCTATCCCCTGAGTCATCAATATCTCTTCCTGTGACACTGAGGTCTTCTTGGGAGGTCTCAGAGCCACATAGCCATGGGGCCACTCTGGCAGTAGGCTGAGAGATCCATCTACAGAAGCTAGGCTGTGAGCCAAGGGTGGGGTTGCCCTACCCAGTGTGTGTTCAGTATTCAAATCCACCCGTGGTTGGCTAGTGTAGAAGTAATATTTATCTTGTGTTATAATCAGTTTTATGAAACCATACCCGAAGACAGCAGTCTGCTGTAACTGTACACCAAGTTGATTAAAAATTGAATTAGTATACCTTCTTAAAGAACTTAAAGAGGAAGTCTCATTGTAAAAAAATAACAAGATTTAGGTATTTTTTCCCCTCAAAATATTGTATATTATATGGCCACCAGCTGTCCTTCCTGTACTCCGATGCCATTCTTTTCATTTGCTTTTTTGATAGTACGTTTTCTCCTTCCTGCTTTCCTTCCTCTGCCTTTCCTGTCTCTTCTGTCCTCAGAATTCAGATTGTCATGGGATCTTTTCCTTTCCCTGAATATTTAACCATGCTCATGTCTCTCTGATTTTTTCTCCATTTCACGTTCTTGTCTTGCTGAGCGTCAATAGCCACTGACAGACAGGGACTTTAAGTTGCTGTGTTGCTGTGGCCATCATACATGGACCAGTGAGACTCTGATAAGCTCAGGTTGCTTCCAGACCTGTCTATGGAACGTGGACAGGTACAGTAGTCCTGTGTCTGTTGGTGATGCTAGTGGTAGTAGGAAGAGTGCTGTGCTGGGAGTTGAAGGACTTGGGCTCTGGCCCTTGTTCTGTCTATATCTAAATTCCTAACCTGTGTCTCCATTCACTCATATGGAAAATGAGATTAGATTAAATAGTTCACAACGTGTATTTTCAACTCCAAAAAATCCATTACTTGACTCTATGAAATCCTACTAATTCTGGCTCCTTAGATTAGTTCTTTGTGACCAATTAGAATCTTCTTTACAAGAACAAACTGAAAAATAGTGAGGAGACTGTGGAATTGAAGCAGGTAGAATAACACCAAAATTTAGCAACAATGCTCATAGTATTGATAAGATGGAGAGCAAGTGGAAGGAGAGGCCATTTTCCATTCTTCTGTGGTCTTATTTGGGCTGTGTACACAGCTTGACTTTTGCATCGTTCTTCCACGGAAGCAACATCCACCAATTACCCTTTTTCAGTCTGAGTTGGCTGATAAGAAATACTTATTTTGAAATCCCAAATGCAGTCTGCTAGGAAGATGAGCACAGAGATAGTAGGGCATTAGAATTTTCCTTCTTTTGGCTGAAAGAGGTGACTGATGGTTAAGTCTTCTTTATCCCTTCTTGAAGTCCTTGTTTCTCACATGAAAGCAGAAGTGTGACCCACAGCAGCTGAAATGAAACCAGAATGTAGGAGGTTGAGAGTCCGTGTAATTCTCTCTTGATTCTAGTTATCCGGTGTCTGGATATTGTATCCCCTGCATTTAGGAGAACTATTCTCTCCTCTTTGAACTGAAGAAGTGTGGAGTTGGCAGTTGGGAGCCTGGGGTTTTTCTAGTACTTCACATTAGCTCTGTGGCTCTGGGCATGTCACTTACCCATTTCTGAGCTGATCTTGTCTTTAAAATGAGGGAGTCGGGCTAGGCAATACTTCAGTTTTTTTTTCCAGAGCCAACACGCCATGACCCTGTAATTTCCTTCTTCATTTGTGAGACCATGAGAAAGGAGTGGCAGTGAGGGAAAAGGAGAGTGACAACAGTCAGGTTCTTCCGATGCCTTGTGTAGAGCTTACAACCTCCTTGAAGGCAGAGGCTGTCTTTTTATTTTTGTATAGCACTAAGTCCAGGTTACCACAATGTTTTAAAATTGATTCTTCTTTTCTGTTAGTGTATTGATTTTAGCATTTATGAAGGCATCAGCAGTCTGAAGCTCTCTCTGTGAGGAGGACGACCTCCAAGAAACATGAGATTCTGTATTCCAGTCTGAATTTTTCTTGTTGTGATGGTTTGACTATCTGTACAACCGTCCGTGGGATGGTAGTAACTTTGCTATTGATCTCCCTTTCTGTTTGTTTTTTCTTCAACAAAAGCCTCAAGGACATTCGTTGTTCCCCAGCTTGTAATAAATGTCTGTTGGCATCCAGGTTGAAGGGCTTGCTTGTGTTTTTGAACCCTAAGTGAGGTTTAGCAAGGGAACATCAGTGTTTCTTCAGGGAATTATTTGCCTTTGCCTTCTTGATAATGATAGTGCTAATCAAAACATTTGTATTCTGATTGATAAAGTTGAGTACATGCATTGAATGGCTTATCAAAAATATTTTCTGGTCATGAGGAGATCTGAAAATCTCCTTTTCCTATTTTTAATTTTTTCAGTACCACAAAGCAACTTCAGAGTTGGCGGATTGCCCTGAGCTTAAAATACATCCTAATTCAGTGAGGGATGCCACTCTTTCCAGGCTCTTCAGGCTCATACCTCTGACTTAGGGAAGGGTATCAACAGGAGTGGAGATGATTACAGTTGCATTTAGTTAATCTGTGCTATTGGTCAGCAGAAATAAAAGGATTTCATTTATTTATATATGTTTATTTTATTCAAAACATTAGTTTCGGGGTGCCTGGGTGGCTCAGTCGTTAAGTGTCTGCCTTCGGCTCAGGGCGTGATCCCCGCGTTCTGGGATCCAGCCCCGCATCAGGCTCCTCCCCTGGGAGCCTGCTTCTTCCTCTCCCACTCCCCCTGCTTGTGTTCCCTCTCTCACTGGCTGTCTCTATCTCTGTCAAATAAATAAAATCTTTTTAAAAAAACCCAAAACATTGGTTTCAGTATTCTCTCAAACTCTTAGACTGGGTTATAGTTTGATTTATTTGTGTTTCTCTCTTCTGCCGTGTCCTAACTGATGTAGTAATGAGATGTGCGAATCTTCACCTGAGGGAGAAGAGGGAGTCAGAGGGCTCAAGTAGCCCCGACCTGTGAGGCTGATGTAACTAAGAGGGTGTTGATGTGGTGGTTACAGAGTTCTCTTAGTTTGGAAGTACCCGTCTCCTGAAGCCCTGTCCTGTACACTGGAAGTGATGACTGAGGATGGAGTTGCCACCCTGCCTATGCCACTTATTCTGGGACCACAGACAGGGCCACGTCAGTGGGATGGCGCAGGTGCCAACGGCCCAGGGGGCAACTACTCCAGCAGATTGCAAGATTTCTCCAGCTTACGCTGATGTGACAGCCTGTCCTCTCCCCATCCTTCTCAAGATAATATCTGTATAGATGAGCCAAGCTTCTATGAGTAATATAATCTCAAATCAGAATAGTAATAGTGAAAGATGCTATTTACTTTTGAAGAAAAATTCTAATTTACTAAACATATTTCTACCTCCTGATTTTTTTCTCCTTCGACCAAACTTACCCTCAAGTTAAAACTTTGTTCTATTTAAATAACAAGATTTTAGACAATCTAGGCTAGTTTGTGAACTCCCATGACATGGTTTGAGCCATCCGTGGCTGTACATTCCTAGATTTGAGTACAAGCCTTTTCCCACCAATTTGGAATGAACTGGTCATTGTAACCAGTTTTGTATGGGACAGTTGTTTCAGATCCTAACCCTATAATGACGTCATTTTCTTTATACCCGAAATAAATGCTGTGCAGACTAGATTATTCTGGAATTTGACTGCTCTATTTTTCTCCCAATTAAAATCTGTTGCAAAGGAACCCTGCTAGTGAGCAGTTTCCCTTATAAGTTATTGTTTCTGTGCTTCTAACTTTGCTAGTAATAAATCTTATTTTTCCATGAGAAAGCAGTCTGTTCTATTTATGGTGGAGTAGGAGTTGTGGTTGAAATTGTAAGCACCTTCAGTGTGCTATTTTCTAGCTCCAGAGTATTCAGTGGAAATGGTTTAATCTCAGTGTGGTTTGGGTTCAAGGGTATAGAAGAGTAAGAGCTATAAATATGGTGAATGGAAGGAGGGTCATTATTCTATTAGCCAAAATAAAGTGTACTCCAGTTTTTTATACGTAAGGCCTTGAATTAGAGAAACTAGTAATCAGTAATAGAGTTCTCAGGTTTCTGATGGAAGGTATGCATGTCTACCTCAAATTGTTTATATGAAAAAGAATAGAGGAGAGATCACCTTGTAGAAAATTCCACCTTCTTTAGAACTCCCAGGATATTGGAAGGGGACCCTCCTTTACTTTCCTTCTATGATATTTTCGTATTTGATGAATAATTACCAGAACTCATGGTTTATCCTTGGGAAGCTACAGCTCTTAGGTAATTATAGATCTATTTATATGATTTAAAGAGTATTAATGCAAGTCTTGCCATAGCGATTTTATGTAATCCCATCGAGCTAACTGCTGGAGCTCTTTTAGGGCTAGAATTCAAGTATGCGATGGCTTAGACTCACATGGAGGGCTAAGAACCTGTTTCTTTATCAGGAGATTTATCTTCATGGCCCAAACTGGACATTTCCTGACAGTTTTACCTTGGGCAAAACACCCTCCCTTTTGTCCTTTGTGAAAGGACAGTAATAGTAGGGTAATACCTGCTTCCTAGAGGTGTTTCGGTGAAGGTAATGCTGGTGAAGTGCTTCACACAGTGTGCAGGAAATACCAGCTGTCATCACCATCTTTGCCGTCCTCATCATTATCAAGTCATTCCATATATTTGAAAATGCCTGTATTTTTACGATGCTTTTTATATTGTTTCCATTAAGCGTCAAGCTTAAATTAGCAACAAGGGACATTATTGCATACTCATTTCCTTTCTACTCTCCTCTATGCTTTGTACCTCTTGGTGTCCTTCGGTCAGGGGTGCTAGGTTAGGCTTATAGCTGTATCTCAAAGCTATTATTAGAAGAGGAGAAAATCCAGAATACAGAGTTCTTTGTAGGCGTCTTTTCACTAAGAGGGAATTTCCTAATGCCTCTTATTGTACTTTATTCCATAAAGGGGGGAAAAATAGAAAAAAAAGTCTGACTCCCTTGCTTAGATTTTTAAGTATGGTGAGTTTAATTCCTCGTGCTGGTATTTGTCTCTCAAGAACAATAACTTTCAGTTATGGGTCCCTATAATTCTTCTGATGATTTTATTTTTTCTGAACAACCACAACAGAGACATAGCTTTCTAGAGTGATGCATTGACCGTGGAAAAAAAACAACATGGAAACTGAATATATCCTTTTAAAAGTTAGAATAATAGGAAAATTTATGGGTCTCTGCCCAAGGAATGTCCCATGCCTGATTCCATGATGTTCTGACAAAAAGGAACGTAAGATGAAGACCTCTGTACCTTAATATTGTACCAGGCTTTCATGTCTAAAACCTTTGCTGCAGAGCTCTCATTGACTGAATATTAACAAAGTCTGTATATTAGTAAAACTATAAATTTTTGTGAGATCTAACTCATCTTAAAACTAAAGAAAAAATTATATATATTTTTTAAGATTTTATTTTTAAGTAGTCTCTACACCTAACGTGGGTCTCGAACTTACAACCCCGAGATCAAGAGTCACGAGCTCTACCAAAAGATTTTTCCATTTAAGCCCATGGAGGGAGCATTTTTATGTCAAAAATAAACTACCTCTAATAGCCTACCTCTAAGCAGTCTCTGCAACACAGAGAGGTTATAAAGGCATGTAAACTTTGGAACTGTGCAGTCTTGAGCCGCTTTGGGATAACGGTGATGCTATTCAGAGTAGTTGTAGTTTTGTCAAGGAGCTCTGGTTGTGGGCTGAATGCTAGTTGGTGTGATCCTCAGTCTCACTGTGTATCTAGCGGTAGGCTCCAGGTACTATTTCCTTCCTGGGATTTTAAGACACTCGAAATAGCGACTCAATGGGAGGGTGGTGAAGTCCATCTGATTGCTGGCCTTGGAAACAGCAAAGGAGGAGCTCTGCACTGCCTTTCTGCTCCTGTGACTAGTAGATGGGGTTTCTTTATCAGCTGTATACTCCATTGGCCTTGAGTATTCTGCTTACAAATAGAGTAGGTTCTAATCAAACAAAGGAAGGGGCCGGGGACCCTTTGTTAGTTTATGCTTTTAAATTCATTTTGTTACCTTCATATACTGAGTCATGCAGGATTTTTCTACAGGTGGTGACTCTTCCTTCCCTGATCCTTGAGACTTCCTGAGAATGGTTCATGCCTGTGAACAGCAAACAACTGTCTCTTGAAAAACTCAAGAGAATTTTGTCCGTGATCATCATAGTTGAGTCACCCAGGCATGACTGGTTGATACCAGCTGGCTGGGTGGAACCCAGAAAAGCCCACCCACTCACCAGCATCCTTCTTTTTACCCAGTTCAAACAATGCCTGCCCTTCCGTTCTCCATTTCTATATGGGATCCAGGGAGCCCTTTCTCTTTGTGGCAAGTAAGGGTGATTGATTCCTCCATGCTAGTGGGGTTTTAAAACTGTGTGTGTGTGTGAGAGAGAGAGAGAGAGAGAAAGAGAGAGTTTAGACATTTTTAAAAATAAAGTATTATAAAGAACTCCCAGTTTTATCAGACAGTTGAAAGGGGAACTTTCCTTGTTTGAAGCTTAAATGGGATGATACTGAATTCTACTCCAGGCATCGCCAGCACTCCTCAGGGTCTGCTTTCATGAGTTGCTCTTTCTAAGACTACTAACATATTTCTCCATGCTTTCCCGTGCTGTACACGAGCATGCATACACACAGGAACACATGTTAGCATGCTGTAACAAGTAGACAGTTTACTAAGCCACCACAAAGTTCAGTACTACCTAACTGCTTAAGCATGAATTGTCACTCCTGGCCAGGGGTTTACCAGGCAGTGTAGGTTATAAACTTGATTTTTATCCAACAGAAATTATGAGACTTCTTTTGCTTTCCATCCCCTACTTAGGTTCTTGTTTTAGTACTTTTTAAGTAGCACATAGTAGTCTAATAACCTTACCAGGTATAGTAGACTGTTGTAGAAAAAGGAGAAAGGACATTCATCCACTCCCCCTGACGTGCGCACGCGCGCGCGCACACACACACACACACACACACACACAGAGTTGTGCAGATGAATGAATATACTAAGGTTAAGGAAGTGAGGCAGCTTGCCCCAAATCTCACAACTCATGATGAAATGGAAACAAGAATTCAACTCTCTTGACTGCCATATATATCCTGCTGTTCCAGAACGTCTTCAAAATGGGCCTCCCGCATCTGACCTCCCGCATCTGGCCACTATTTGTAAATCTGCCTTACCACACTGGCATCATAGATCTGTCCTAGGGAGGCAGGACAAGCAGTGTGATGTCTTATGTCAGATAGTCTGGATACACATCCCAGCTCTGGCATACTGCTCACTTGTGCCTCAGTTTTCCCGTCTGTCAAGTAGACATACTAATAATACCTACTTCATAGAGTTGATATGAAAATTAAATATGCTAATGCCTGTGAAAGTCTCAGAACAGTGCCTCGAACAGTGAAAGTGCTTAATACACATTAAGTATCATTTTTATTATGGATCACACTGAAATGTTTACCACAACCTGGGCGGACCAACCAAGTTTCATTTAGTTCATTTAGCGTTAGCAAAATATATACCAAGCACCCAGGTCATCTCTGGAAGGCCAACGTATTTGTCGTAAGTGTTCTGAGACATTTTGGCTCAGCCCCCCTCCAGTACACACCTCCCCACACCCCAGCCTATAAGGAGGAGTGATTGGCGGCGTGAGGCTTAGCTGCTTAGCATGATATGGGGGGATGTTTTCAGACAGAAGGTGGTTCTTGCTCTGAGCTCTTTAGGCGGATTCACTTGGCAGTCACGTTCTTTTGAAATAATGCGGAGTAGTTTTGTTTGAGACCCAGAGGACAAAGGGATCAGCAGTAGGATCCTTAAAGGCTCCTGGGATGGTTACTTTTCACAAAGCATGAGCCATTATTTTGTTCGTTCATGTAATAATGTAAATTATTATGTGGAACAGTATGTGGGAGGAGAGAGAAAAGTTTTTATGGAACGATGGCACTGCATTGTCTGTCTATGTGAATGATGTGGGTGAAATAACCACAAAGTATTGCTAAGTAACTACCACATCTGTCAGTCCATTGCCATAGGCTGCGTGGGAGGCAGGGAGATACTGTGTGGAGCTAATTGTGTCATCACTATGTCATGGGAGAGCTACAGTCAAGCCCAAGTCTTGCTTTGTGTGCTAAAATACTTGGAGGATAACCCCACTGGTACTTTGAGCTCAGTGTTGAGTTGACTTACAGTGCATGATACCTGTGGTGAGTGGTGTGTTCTAGAACTACTGGAGCTGCAAAACCTTCTTAGGAAACTCGTTTTTCTGTGGGTGAGTAATCTTGGTTCCAGCTTACACTTGCAGAAGTGTTTCTTCTCCAAGTAGGCCTCCTCTGTGACTGGCCACAGCCTGTCTGTCACTCCCTTCTCTTAGCTGTGGCAAACAGGCTCCACCTTGAAGGGCCATGACTTGTATGAGGAGAAGCAGACTCAAGGTGCTTTGGTGGAGAGAGAATTCTGTGAGGAAGTTGTCCCTAGAGGAACCAGGGAAATTTGCCTTTTGACAAAGGATCTTTTAAAGGGAAAGCTTTGCTCTGTTGCTTTTTGGTCATTTTCTTCTTTCAGGCTTAAGAACCAATTTTCCTTTAAAAGTAAGTTAGATTTGTGTCTAAAAGTTCAATGGAGAAAATGTGTTTGCGCTAGGGATGTCTTTCTGTCTGTGCTCTGCTGAGATAATAATGCAAGAAACCGATGAACCCACCAATTCAGAGTACTTGGAGATGGTGCACTCTTAGGGCGCTGGCGCTTCCGTGGCTGCTCTGATGCTTCAAATGAGGAGCAGTGTCTTGGCTGCTGTTGAGAGAGCTTGGTACAACAAGTGGTGTTTTGAGATTTAGTTCCCTTTTCAAAGACCTCTTCCTTCTGTTTGTTTTGGAGTTGGTTTTGAGTTGTCTACCATTGCCATTTGTATGATAAGCCCATTTCCTTGGGTCATTTGTAGAATATTTAGAGACTGATTGAGATTACTGAGAAACAGGGCCAAAGTTATATTTTTGAAATGCTTTTAGCTAAAATAGGTTGTCAGCCACTGAAGGCTTATATTTGTTTTATTGAACATTATTATTTTTAAAAAGTTGAACTTTGGGGGCGCCTGGGTGGCACAGCGGTTAAGCGTCTGCCTTCAGCTCAGGGCGTGATCCCAGCGTTATGGGATCGAGCCCCACATCAGGCTCCTCCGCTGGGAGCCTGCTTCTTCCTCTCCCACTCCCCCTGCTTGTGTTCCCTCTCTCGCTGGCTGTCTCTATCTCTGTGGAATAAATAAATAAAATCTTTAAAAAAATTAAAAAAATTAAAAAGTTGAACTTTGGTTTACACGTACTTAAAAAAGTTTCCCTAACTCGTATGTAGTTGGTTAGTTGGTTGGGTTTTTTTGTTTTTGTTTTTTTTTTAAGAGAACAGGACACATTTAGGGAATAATGAAACTTAGCTTTACTAATCACAGAAGTACTTTGGGAGAGCAGATGCAGACTCTTTCCTTTCCAGGAAACCCATGTTCTAACACTTGTCACGAGTGGTAAGACAATGCAGTCCTTTGGGTAATAGATTTAATGTTTCCTGATCACATCATGAAGCCATAGCTCTACGTGAAAACAAAACTTAAACTCGAGTATTATTGGCAGAAGGCTGTTTAGAAACTAAAAGCCCTGCTCAGGGCTGCCAGGTGAATATAGGCGTGAGCTTTGTCAGATGGCGTTGTGTGATAACTGGTTAAGCCATATGATTCATTCGATAAATGAGACAGCTTCAAGCCATTTGTAATTATGCTCTTTATTAGAGAGATTGGAGAGCTTTGTCTACACAGGGCAGACATCTAGAACAGTCCTCTATCATTTCATTCTCCGAGTGACCCTCCCTTACCCAGTGACTGTCTGTCTGATGTACAACATGACATTTTGAAGATAAAACAAGTTGTTGATCTGATTGAGGTTAGAAGAGAGTCATCCTAATTCTTACCCAAGGTGGAGTACTTGAAAACCTTTGAGCTGACCAAAATGCTGTAGAGTTTCATCTCTCATTTCATTTAGTATGTGTGTTTTATGGCCTTTTGCCAGTTAGTAATAAAGTGTTAAGAGCAGTGATATCTTGGAAACCTAAGTGGTATGAAAATTAAGCCATTAGGATGGAGAAGGAAAGCATAGTTGGTTTCTTCCGGAGCCCACTCTGACTTTCATTAAACTTGCCCTTACTCCTCTTGAGCTCTCTGTAGGCAAACCTGGGTTTATTTTACCTGGGTAATGTTTTATTTTTTTATTTTTTTTAAGATTTTATTTATTTATTAGAGAGAGTGAGTGAGAGAGAGACAGAGAGAGAGCATGAGTAGGGGGAGGAGCAGAGGGAGAGGGAGAAGCAGACACCCATTGAGCAGGGAGCCCAACACGGGGCTCGATTCCAGGACTCCAGGATCATGACCTGAGCCACTCAGGCACCCCCTGGGTAATTTAGATGACGTTAATGTGGAAGCAGCTGAGCAGTTCACTAAAATACAGTATTATGGTATTGGCACGTGTCAAGAAGACTTGTTTACCACAAAGCAGTGAAGAATCTCTTGGTAGAGAGCTGGCCCCTGGTCGAACAAGTTCCCAAGAACTTGTTTGTGGCTGACTCAAGAGTGTCTTGCATTTGCTCTCTGTCTTCTACTTTCTGGACCTTGATTTTTGCACGTGGAATGCTGTCCACCAGAGTTTTAAGGTTGTGTATACTATCTGTGTCTGCTACTGGTAGTATTATGTATACTACTATCTGGGCTTCTGTTTTTTGTTTGTGAGCATAATTCCCACTCCCACCTTGAAGGTCTCTATCCTAGTTCTTTTCTGTTCTGGATATGTAGCTAAAAACCTTACCGATCAGATCAAACCAGAAACCAAGGAGCTTAATTTTTTTTAAATTAGTTTCAGAGGTAGAATTTAGTGATTCATCAGTTGCATAAAACACCCAGTGCTGATTTGCCTCTCTCTCTGTTTTTGTCTTATTTTATTTTTCCTTCCCTTCCCCTATGTTCATCTGTTTTGTTTCTTAAATTCCACATATGAGTGAAATCATCTGGTATTTATCTTTCTCTGACTTATTTCGCTTAGCATAATACCCTCTGGTCTCATCCATGTCCCTGCGAATGGCAAGATTTCGTTCTTTTTGATGGCTGAGTAATATTCCATTGCATATATATACACCACATCTTCTTTATCCGTTCACCTGTCGATGGACATCTGGGCCCTTTCCATTGTATGGTTATTGCAGACCTTGCCGCTATAAACACTGGAGTGCATGTGCCCCTTTGAGTCACTATGTTTGTATCCTTTGGATAAATACCTAGTAGTGCAATTGCTGGGTCATAGGGTAGCTCTATTTTTCACTTTTTGAGGAACTTCCATACTGTTTTGAGGAATGACTGCACCGGTTTGCATTTTCACCAACAGAGTAAGAGGGTTCCCCTTTCTCCACATCTTCACCAACATCTTTTGTTTCCTAGGTTGTTCATTTTAGCCATCCTGATTGGTGTGAGGTGGTATCTCATTGTGGTTTTCATTTGTATTTCCCTGATGCCAAGTGATGTTGAGCATTTTTTCATGTGTCTGTTGGCCATTTGTATGTCTTCTTTGAAGAAATGTCTGTTCATGTCTTCTGCCCATTTCTTGACTGTTTTTGTTTGTTTGCTTTTTGGGTGTTGAGTTTGATAAGTCAAAGAACTTAACTTGAGTGAAAGTTGCATTTATATTGAAAACCCAACCACTTACAAAGGAATCTAATTCTAAAAGGAAAGTATTTATTCATGGAAGACAATTTCAAGAGTAAAGTATATATTCTTTGAAGACAACGTGAAAAGCACAAAGAAGAAAACAATCTATTATTATCTACCACCAAGGAATTGGTACTGTTGTCATTTTGATATATGCATTTTTAACATGTGTGTGCATGTGCACACATGTGCACAGAATCTATCAAGTTTATTTAGATAGCATTTCTCCAAGTTTGGTGCAGATACTATTTGTGGTATATGAGATATTGTGGAAAATATATGAATGAGCATGTTTCATTAATAGGTATATATTCTAATATGTATTATAAAATTATAACTAGCCCACAAACCTGTGATTTCATGGTTACAATTACTGTGAAAGACCTTTAGTTGTTGGGAGTCCTCAGCACCTCTTCATTGCCTCACTCTTTAGGTGATTTCACTAGGTCTTTAATATCTAGCACATCAGCGATCGGTCAGCTCTACCTTCAAAATATATTAATAATTCACTTCTTTCACCATTCCAAATGCCATCATGATCCAAATGAACCAGGTCACAATGGTTTATTACAGTATTCTTTTAACTAGTGTCCCACTTCAGTCTTTTCTGTGTTGGCCTCTCATCTCAGAGCAGAAGCCAGAGTCCTTACCATGATGTATAAGTCCCTACAAAATATATCCCCGTGTCTGCACCCCGTACCTTTATGATCTCATCTCCTTTCACTCTTCTTACTCACTTTGCTTCACTCACATTGGCTTCTTTGCCCTTCTTTGAACACACCAGACATGTTTCCACCTCTTCCTTTGCCCTTGTTATTCCATCATCCTGGAATGCGGTCTCTCAGTTAGTTTCGTGGCCAGTCCCCTAACTGCAGGTCTTTCTAGTGAGGATTTACCTGGCTACCTTCTCTAAAATTCTAACCCCTTTCCTCACAAAGCCTCATATTCCCCTTGCCTGCTTTATTTTTTCTCCCTAACCATGTCACTAACATGCTGTATATGTTATTTATTTTAGTAACTCTTACCCCACTAAAATGTAAGCTCCACTAGGGTAGGGATTTTTATCTGCTTTAGTCATTGCTGAATTTCCAGCACTTAGAACAGTTCCTGGCATATAATAGGCATTTAATAAAAACTTGTCGAAAGAGTAGGTTAAATAAAAATCATGAGGGGACTTAAGGAGTAATGTTAAGTAAATCAATACATGTGGTGAAGGGATATATAAAAGTCATGAAAGCAAAGAATGATGTTTGAGAAACACTGATTTAAGTAATCTTTGAGTTTGTTTCTTTTGTGTTATTATAAATAGCACTGTAGTAAATATTCTTAAGTAATTTTTTTGTGCATGTTTATGATTATTTCCTTAAACTAAATGCTTAAAAGTGTAATTTCTGATTCTTAGGATATACAGTATTTAAGTCTTACCGAAACTAGAAACTTTACAGTTTACATTCCTCCCTCCAGTACATGAGTTGTCCCTATTTCCTCCCATACCCCTCTGTGCAGTTATCTCAGTACTTTTTTATCTTTGAAGTTGAATAGCTAAAAAAGTTATCTGAGTACCTTAACCTGTACTTCTTTGATAACTTATATGTATGAGCATTTTGTTGTATGTTTAATTTTGATCTTTTTATCCTTTTTTTGAATTGTTTGCTCATGTCTGTTTTGGTCTGGGCTCTGGGTGTAGTAGACTGAAAACCTATAAGAACTGGTTTTATTGGACTGATAGCAGAGGCACTCTGGTTTATCTTGAGGAATAGAATACAAAGGACAGTCATACCTCCCAGAGACAAGAATTGGAGAGTCAGCTTCCCTCTGTCATCCTCACCCTCCTGCTTTTCTTTACATCCTGCATTTCCCTTTCTTCCAGGCCTCTTCACTCGCCAACTCTTTATTCCATCTGGTTTTGGCTTGCCATGTCACTTAGTTCAGCCCTACTTCAAAGTGACCCTTCAGTTCAGGTACCCGTCATCTAAGTGCCCTGGGTATCTGTGTCCCAGATTTCTGGGAGTGAGCGATTGATTGGCTCAGTTTCACTCCATGTCCAGTCAGCTGAGATTAGGATTAGGAGTTGAGGCGCTTGGGGCCCGTTCTTTCGGGCAGCTAGAAGCAGCTTCTCTAGGAGAGACACAGCAGCTGGCATGTTCAGTAAGTGTCTTTTGCCCATTTCTTGATTTGTTGTGTTCATTTTTCTCTTTTGGATCCACAGAAATCCTTTACATATGGAGGCTAGTGTTGTCTTATGGGTGTTTTTCTGTCCATTTATCATTTTTCTTTTGCT
Source organism: Ailuropoda melanoleuca (assembly GCF_002007445.2). NCBI lineage: Eukaryota > Metazoa > Chordata > Mammalia > Carnivora > Ursidae > Ailuropoda > Ailuropoda melanoleuca. The sequence continues at coordinate 28,535,294 of NC_048235.1, read as the reverse complement.
TGGTGTTTTTGCCATGTAATTAAATCTGTCAGTTAAAACATGATTTCTGTTGGTATAATATTGAGAAATACCTTCTCTGTGAGGAAATGATACATTTAGCTATAATTTCTTCTAGTTCATGATGGTGTTTTTTTTTTTATGTGCCCCCTGAATTGTGTTAAATTTTAGGGGAATTTGAGAAATGATTATCTTTGCCATAGTCATTCCAGGAGTACAGTCTTTATTTAGTACTCATTTTTTTTCCTCTTAGCAAAGTTTTGTAGCTTTATTTTAGTTCTGTGCTTTTAAGTTTATTCCTAGCTACTTTATAGACTTTATTCTTATTAGTAGTAGGATTTTTTTTTCAGTTATGTTTTCTAATTGCTCCTTCATGGTTTATTAAAGCTATTTAAAAAATATTTTTATTTTATTATTGAACACCTCAGGCAGGCTGGCTCATACTGGTTCTAATAACTTTTTTACTTGATACTTTTGGGCTTTACGTGTGGAGAATTTTAATATATAAGTAATTATCACTTTATTTCTACCTTTCTTTCTTCTTTCTTTTATTTTGTGGTAGATCTTTTAGGATGGGGATAATAATAATTGTATTGAAATGTAGGGCATATCTTATACTGTTGTAGTTTGTTAGGGATAATTCTGATTAGAATGCTCTGGGAACATGTAAGTAAATGAAACTAGTGGAAAATGGGTCTTGACCCCCAATTTTTTCCCACTGCTTTGTCTTAGAGCCTGAACATTTCACTTGCTACACTATTTCTGGTCCAGCCACTGCCTCTAGAAAGACCCTGTTAAAATGCACATATGATCCCTCCCATTAACATATTATACTTGCTAATATAGCATGTCATGGATTTAGTTTTCTGATGGATTTAGTTGTCTGTTTCTGGTCTACTATTATTATGGAAAATTGAGAAGTACACCTTAAATGGAATAGAAAGTGTTTAGATGCTGATGTCAACAGGAAACCTTCATAATGTAGCAGCTGCATGCCTCTCTAGCTTCTTTTGCCAGTGCTGTGTTCGGCATACCTCCCACTTCCACCCCAGAGTGAATTTTTGCTTTCTTAACTATGTTTTGTTCTGGTGCATTGGGCTTTCCTGTTCTCCCTCCCGCCGCCCCCAGCCTAGCATCCTTGTTCTCAGGGTCAGCTTCAGTATCACTTTCTCTAGGAAGGCTGATTTCCTTAGACAAAGTTGTATTCCTAATGTATTCCTTTCCTTAGACTACCATGTATTCCTAAAGCACCTGGTGTTTTCTTTAAAATAACATTGCAATTTTTAGGGGCACTTTGGTGGCTCAGTCGGTTAAGCATCTGCCTTTGGCTCAGGTCATGATCCTAGGGTCCTGGGATCAAGTCTGACATCGGGCTCCCTGCTCAGCTGAGAGCCTGCTTCTCCCTCTCCCTGTTCTACTCCCCCTACTTATGGGCTGTCTCTCAGATAAGTAAATAAATAAAGTAATTAATTAATTAATTAAAGTCTTTTAAGAAATAACATTGTAATTTTTTAAATCACTCCTTTTAAAAATTGTTAACAGCTATTCAACTGTAACCTCAAACTGCAATGCCAGGGAGTGTATCTTATATCTGCGTTATTGACCATTATGTCTGACGTATAAAAGTTCTCACCCAATAAATGCTTCCTAAGTTAATGATTAAAAGGGGAATGGACGCTAGTGCTTGGCATGCTTATCAGTGAGTTTATCGGTAAGATACTGCAGGGAGCTGCCTGGGTTAGCAGCAGTAGTAGCAAGAGGGAAGTTGGTGGAGTTGAAAGGGGTAGGGACAGGGTATGCCTTCGTCAGAAACATTTAATTGTACTTGGAGTTGAACCTATGCAGAACTGAAGGGAAGGCCTGTCTTCTGTTACTGGAATCCGAACAAAGAGTTTTGAGGAATTTAGAAGGCCGTTTCATACGTGGATGAACTCTGTATCCCCTTGTGTACCTTGGACATGAAGGAAAATATAACCCTGTGCTTTATGCTTTTACCCTTTAATTTCTTTGCCCTCCGGGGTTCAAGTAGTGCAGCTACTGGACTTTCACATCCTCTGAAATGTCCGGCTATCTCATAAAGCCCAGGAACCCCACCTACAAGGAAGACCATGTTTAAGAAGTCGGAGTGAAAAAAGGCAACGGGAAAAACAGGAATGTCTACAAAAGTGTAGTATTTGGTGCTGTTTTGTTGTCAAAAGAAAGGAAGGTTTGCTTTCGTGAGCCTGGATGGTACCAGTATGAAAATATTTCCAGCAGTGAATAAAAATTATCATATGGTTTCAATGTTCTTCAAGTTAAACTTGTCTTCCTATGCTTCTTTTTGGTGTATTATCATATTCTATCATAAATTATAAACTGGGGGGCACCTGGGTGGCTCAGTTTGTTAAGTGGCTGCCTTGGGCTCAGGTCATGATCCCGGAGTCCCGCGTTCAAACCCCACATGGGGCTCCCTGCTCAGTGGAGAGCATGCTTCTGCCTCTGTATCTCCCCCTGCCCCCCCTTCTGGTGCGCACGCGCTCTCTCTCTCTCTCAAATAAGTAAAATCTTTAAAAAGAGTAAATTATAAACTGTGAAATCAGAACTGAATATAAACAGGAAGACCAAATACATTTTGGTTTTTATTTTCTATATCTCATTTATTTGTACTATGTCTTTCTTAGGGAATCTGCTGTTTGGCATAATGTTGAACTGGTATTAAAAACAAACACAGCAATTGAGCTGATTTTATGTGAGATTACTATATGACTAATAAGCACGTTGAGACTGTGTATTTTGGCAGTTTGAGCTGTGGTGCCATATTTCAGTTCATAGTAATTCTAGAGCTGAACACTGGCTCAGATTTAATTAACCCTTTCACTTTACAGACAAGGCCCCTGAGATACTAAGTGACTTACCTGAGGTCATGTGGCCTTCCAGCTTCAGGGCCAGACTAATAATAGTAGCCACACTATCGTGTGCACTCGATGATGGTAACACTCTTACCTATTTTACGGAAGTGGAAACTGAGGCTCAGAGAAGTAACTTCCTCACCTTCACACAGCTGTTGCACATGAAGCCAGGATGTGAACCAGAGTCTGGGTCTCACATCCTTGCTTTTAACCACTGAGTTGCTTTGCTTCTCCACTCAGTCCAGTTTTCTGTGCCGGTCATCGCGCTGCCACGTAGCATTGTTTCAGTATTGCTGTTTCCCCAGTGTTTGGCTCTAGAGGTGTTTTTCATGCCTGAAAATGGTATTAGCTTTTCCCCAATACGTGCTCTGTCCTCAGAGCTGGTTGAGGTTGAACGGATCTAGTCTGTGACTAAGTAACCTTGAGACAGGAAATAGGTCTGCAAGCAGTAGGGCCAGTTCCCCCAAAAGACAAACACAACTTCTTCAGGGACATAGCTCAGGTTATGCTGCAGTCCTTTTATTTCCTTTCTCAACCATGGAATTTTTTAGTTAACTAATTTCTTTTTCCTCAAAAGCCAACAGATGAAATTTGTTGATGCTATAATAGCTGAAGGGTCCTCTGATACTTACTAAATATTTATCTACCATAGATTGCAGAAGGTAATTTCTACTGGTATTCTTTGAAATGAATTGTAGTATGCATCTGTTCTTTGTCCTCTTGGGAAGTAGCTAAAAGAGATCCCCAGGAGCTTTGGTGCATAAAATTTGCTCTAAAGCTAGGTTTACCACCAAATGGGTCTGTTTTAGATGTGGGCCACAGGGGCTTATCATCAGGAAGACCAACTAGAACCTGAATGCATTTTACTGCACTTGTGGGATCCAGAGTCCACGGTGTCCAGAGGGCTTATTCATTCAATAGAAAACCGCTAAGGTTTGGTGTTTCTAGAGCTTTTTGAGGGAAAAATGGTTGTGCTTTTTGCCAATCAGGTTCATGTGAGATGGTAGCCTTTTAAAAATTTCTGTTTACAAAATTATAATAAAAATTTTCTCTCAAACTTTAGAGCATCTTTTAATTCATATCCTATATATTATTTTATTTCAAGACAGAATTAAAGAAGTGCCCTTTTAGAGGTCAAGCAAAAGTGCTGTGGGATTGTAAAGTCAAGTCATTTGAGGGCTTGGATCGGCTGTATAGAGGCATGAGTAGATTTCCATATGCTAGAGAAGACAAAGCACGCTTGGAGCTAAGGGAGCTCTAACCTGAGCGAAGGGTCTGCGTAGTGTGCAGGGAAAGATGCAGTGGGGACGGAGGCTAGAGACGTGATATCAGATGATACTAAGAATACCGTGCTAGGAACAGTGCGAGGAACATCATGCTGAGGAGGTAGGAGGATAGGTAGGCTTCGGAATTTTTTTTTAAGAGAATGATATCCATCCTATGATAGCAGGAGAATTCTGGACGAATGGAGGTTGGATTAGAAAGAAAAGGCCCATGGTGATTGAACGTATCTGAAGATTTCGGGGTATATAACCTTGAAACTTTCTTCCTTCTGTATTTTTTAATGAATTTTTATTTTTCCATATGTAGTTATTAAATTAAATAAATGAACATTAAATTTATTTTAATCAAATATTAAATACATTAATTAAGTATTAAATTAAATATTAATTTTAAAATTAAAATTTAAAGAAATTTTCGATGTCAGGTACCTTGCCTTTTCATTATAAAGAAAACTGCCTTTAAAAAAATAAAAAGAAACATGAATAAGACCATTTTTTTCTGTTATCAAAATTTGGATGCGTTAACTTGGTTGTTTCTGTAACTTGTCAATAGACTTGAATCTTTAGTATTATTAAGTGTTTGGGCATTTCTCATTACTAAATACATATAACAAAAAAGTCAGCAACTGTAATACTAGTTTGTAATTATAAAAGACTAGTTATTTTGGTAATTTAGGCTGCTTTCTACAATTAGTTAAGGGAAAAGTGGAAAATTAGAGTATGAGGATGATGTGTTTCCTCTGGTGAAATTTGTGAAGTGGAAATAACCCAGAACCAAGGAGCTAGAGGATTTGGCTTATAGTTCTGCTGCTTGTAACTTTTAAATTATGCAATTCAGGGATCTTGTTAACTTCTCTGAGTCTTTTCTTATAAAATACAAATAAACTGTCCACCTTACAAGGAGTTTGAGACCCAAGTGATTTAAGAATGAGAAACATCAGATTTTATTGCTGATATAAAATTACATGCATTATCCCTGTCTTTCCTAAAACAGTCTAACTTGTGTTTCTTATCTTGGCTAAAAGTTGGTTAAATTCACTGTTATTCACCCAACATCCTTATGTTGTACAAAGCCAAAAGCCTGGAAGTCTACCTCGATTCCTCTCCTTCCTTCATTTCCCAAGTATAATTGGCTAAAACATTTTACCAGTTTTACTACTTTTCTCACAATTCTGCTCATTAGCTCCATATTCATTACCTTGTATTGAGTCTTGTGTTTTTTGCCTGACCTTTGCAGTAGTTTAATAATTGGAAGCCCCTCTCTTCAGTCTCTCCTCCTAACAAATATTTGAATGGCACTACTTTCCAGCTGCCGTTTTAAGCACTTTATAAATTCCAACTCATTTAATCCATCCCTGTAATCCAGTCACCTTCCATAATGCCACCCAGTGATCTCTCTCAAATCTGGCCATTTTTCTTACTTCTTAAGTCTTTGGCTGGCTGGCTTGCCTGAATATTCATACTCCTCCTTCCCCCCCTCCTATGTTGTAATCTGGTGACACTGGCCTGTTGCAGTTCTCTGAACAAGCCATTCAGTTTTACTGCTCTGTAACTTGCATGTAGCCATTCCCGGTGTTGGGAGAGCCTTTCTTTCATCACTCTCCACCTGGCGAACGCCTTCTTTTGGCTCAGGATGGTGCAGGATGTAACCTCTTGCAACAGAAGCACTATCTCCTCCATGATTTCCATCATTATTGTAGTTTTTTGTATAAAGTTCGTCTTCGCTCCCTAGACTGAAATCCTGGATGTTGAGAGCTGTTTTTTGTTCTTTATTCATCTCTGTATACTCCATACCTACTGTGAGGTCTGGGTGCTTAGTAGTTGATGTCAGTGAGGGAACTTTGAAGATGGTTAGGCATATCTGGTAAGCCTGTGCTCTTAACCATGATGTTAACATTGTACAAAACAATGTCAGAATCATCATACTGTTCATATCACTTTGGTATGAGCTGATGTTAGTTAGCTCCTTGTTAGTTATAGCTGTTAGTTATATTATAGCACTTAAGGCTTAGAACTTATAGTACTCTTGAAAGATAGAAGACGTACTTCTTCTGGCTATAGAAATGTTCATATCACTCTTGTTAGTATGAAATGGAGGTGGCCCTGGGTATGTATAGACATAATTAGATTTTTAAGAAATCAAAAACACAACCTTCAAAAAATTTCCAAAAGGCCTTTGCCAAGACTGATATGCATTTCCAAACATCAGGGATAACACAGTAGATGTTAGTGGAATCAGTTGTATGTAACAGAACTTTTTTCTTCCTTGATAACATTTTTATTTTCCCAACAGGAAAGTACAAAAGGATCTCTTTTACATCACAGGGAATATTAAGTAATATGGTATTATACCATCTGATGAGAACTATAGGAAGTTGGACTTAGGTTAGAAGGGAAATTGCTGTTGATATAATTCTGTTTGGATCCAACAATTGCACCAGTTTTAAGAACCCTAGTCAGGGTTCTTAAAAAAAAAAAAAGCAGAATCCATAGGGGATACATATAATGAGATTTATTTTAAGGAAGTGGCTTATGTGCTTACAGAGGCTGAGAAATTCCACAGTCTGCCATCTGCAAGCTCAAGACCCAGAAAAGTTGGTGGTATAATCCAAAGACCTTAGAGCCAGAGAGGTATAGATTCTGAGTTTGAAGGCCTGAAGACCAGGAGCGATCAGGGCAGGAGAAGATGGATGTCCTAGTTCAAACAGGCAGAGGTCAAACTCAGCTCTTCTCCCCCCTTTGCTTCTATTCATGCCCTTGGTGGATTGGATGATGCCCACCCATATTAAGGAGAGCAATCTGCTTTACTGAGTTCCTAACTTAGATGTTAATTTCTTCCAGAAACATCCTCACAGACACACCCAGAAATACTGTTTCACCACATATTTGGGCATCCTGGGGCTCAGTCAAGTTGGTGGATAAAATTAATCAATCATCAACAATGCCTTTTGTTTTAAGAAGGGAGCATGCAGAAGAACTCAAACATCTGAGCAAAGGGAGTGGCTATGAACCAACTACATGGATCCTGCTGGGTGTTCTGATCTTGCTATACTTGGCAAGATGGAGGAGGCAATGGAAGCGATCAGATTTTCACAGGTCATTCTCAGTCCATGAAAGATAGCAATCAGTTATACCAGTAATGTTCAAAGTATGAATCAGTGAATCATAGTTTCTTATCTTAAAGCAAATATTGAAAGCATCTTCATTCAAAATAATATTGAAATTCTTTGAGCTGTTTTTTACCAATGAACAGGGCTCTCTCTTCCCCCTCAGCATTCATGTCCTAATTGTTACTATTTTATAAAATATAATGATTAGGAGGAAGATGCTTATAGCCAGCAGACATTTTAGTTATACCTGCTGTTGGTGTGATTCTCAAAGTGGCCCGCACCCTGTAAATCTGAGTCTTTAGGGGTGGTGCCCAGTAATGTGCTTGCTTGCTTTTTTTTTTTTTAAATATTTTATTTATTTATTTTACAGAGGGAGTGAGAGAGCATGAGCAGGGGGGATGAGGAGGCAGAGGGAGAGGGAGAAGCAGACTCCCCACTGAGCAGGGAGCCCCATGTGGGACTTGATCCCAGGACCCTAAAATCATGACCTGAGCCAAAGGCAGATGCTTAACCAACTGAGACACCCAGGCGCCCCAGTAATGTGCTTTTTTTTTTTTTTTTAAACAAGCTTCCAGGTGACTCTTAAAGACATTGAACTTTGAAAGGTACTGGTGGTAATTACAATGAGAGACTAAACAGAGCTGACAACACTAAAACTACTAGTATGTACATCGTTTTAAATTTGTTTTAACCTGGGAGGCTTATTTGAAATATAACTAACCCATTGGTTCTCAAACTTTAGGTCTTGAGTGGGGTTGGAGAAGTTGTCTTTGTAACAATTTCCCAGGTGCTTCTGATGTAAACGTAAGTTCAAGAAACTGCTGTAGTACATGACAGCAGTTCAGGGTTTTCCAAACTGTATTTCTCTAGGTGTCAGTAGAGATGTTCTTAAGCACAAAAGGATTTATGGTCAAATAAGTTTGAGAAATGTTAGAAAGTTAAAAAGTTTTTTGTTTTTGTTTTTAATAGCTCCACTTTTCAGAGCCTGGAGCACTAGGAATGGAATACTGTTTCGGGGGACGTATAAGAAAAGGTGGCTCTTGTCCTCTGGTTTGGTCTAAGTCGTGGTAAAGAGGTGATGTTGGACTTGTGTGTAGTAGGGCACACTGTGTGTTATTGGTGCTCTGAGTTGGGGGTTAGTTGGTCTCTTTTAGGTATCTGTTTTGCAGTCAGGTATTGAACAAAGCCATCTTGGTTCAACTTTTTTATTAACTGCTGCACCCAAACACTGCAGATTTCTTTGGAGCATTTATCACAGATAATGAAGTGTGTGCTTTAGACATTGGTATGTGGCCCCTGGATTTATTTTGGGGAGTTGTGGGGAATTTTTTCCCCCTTTCTATTCTGTAAAATTAAGAGTTCTGGGAAAGAGAAAACAAAATCTTTAGGAAAAATTGTTATCACTATTTTTGAGTGCCTAATTTTATTTAATCTTCACAGTAACCCCTTAATGGAGGTGTTATGATCTTCATGATTTGTAGGCAAGAAAGCCGAGGCTAGGACAGGTGATATAACTTGGTGATGCTGAACCCTGAGCCTGTGAGTCTCCAAACTCATAATTTTTTTTCTTAGTGATTTTGCCTTTCAGTTTTATGTAAGGTCTATACTAATGCACTGGATTGTTTACTATGGGAAATAATCTCAGACTGAAGATAGATATGGCTCAGTTTGTTTTGTGTCTAAGTAGCTTTGTGTTTTTGGGGGAATTCAGTAATCTCTCTGGGCCTCAGTTTTTTTCCCCCATTAACTTTATAGTGCTTTCCAGACCTTATCCCCAGAGTATTAGGAAAATTTGTGAGTGTGTGTGTGCATGCGTGCGCTCATATATATTCAATATAAAGTACCATCTGTAACTGTAAGGGAAGAGAGCAGGTAATGGTATTCTTATTTATAATAATGAGCTTTCCCCAAACTTTGGCAAGTTTAAAATGGTATCAATGGGAGTTACTTCTGCAAGTATTTTGGTTGCTGTGAAGTGACTAGCATGTGACAGCAGTGTGACAAGGTGCAGAAACGTCATCTCTTGCGTGACTTGGAGCTGATGGCATTGCAGCAATTTGCGGAATTTAGGATCTCCTGTGGCAGGACCAAAAAGCTAACCTGATCTCCAGTAGGACAGGACTTTTAACACCTCTGGTGAATAAAGGGGAGGGGAGAATTCACACCTTCCCTGTTATTGCCACTTGTACTTTTTTCTTTTTATTTTAAATGGTTGGGCTAAAAATCTTCTGGTAGGATTGGCGACATTGACTTAAAGTGTGTTTAGATCTTATTTTATCAGCCCTCATTCCAAGGATAAGAATTCAGAATGTGAAAGTAAGACTGTCTAGGTGATTTGACTGTAGTTGAAGGAGAAATTTAAAAATGAATTTTAAGAATGGTGCCAGAGTAAATTCCGTTTCCTACAGACCCCAAAGGAAGGAGTGTATCTTTCGAGTAGAAGTTCCAGACTGGTAGGTTTTTTTGTGTGTGTTTTGTTTTTACTTGTGTGTGTTTGTGTTTTAATTTTGCTTCTTGGGTGTTTTTTTAACTATTGACTTAGTTTTTTCTTTTCTTTGTCTTCCTTCCCTCCCTCCCTCCTTCCCTCTATACTGCTTTATAAAACTGGAGTTTTTATACCTCAGAATAAAATTACTTACAATATACCTCAGAAATAAAAGAATAAAGCTTAAATAAAAACTTCATAGAGCTGATTGACTAGATTGATTCATCAATTTTGTGTGAGTATATATGCTGGGATAGGAGTTGTGGTGCCAGAATCTAGGAGAAGGGTGGACAAGCAAATATTCTTGTTCTCTAAACTTTAAAATATTTATGGTCATCCGACATGTATTTTTTATTTTTAGAAGAAAGATGAGATATTATATGGAGTTAATGTACTACTGAGGACAGTATATTTTATTTTCTCTTGTGCATTTCATTCTGAAATGTCAGAGTGTTCTCTGAAAGTCACAATGTATGTGAAAGCTGTTTTCTGGGTTAATCTCTGATATGCAGCTTTGTGTAGCAAATAGTTGGGAATTGCCAAGTTATTTACATTGACCACTATGGCATTTAGGTCAGGAAGTAGACAGACGGTCATTAGGGGGATACTGGCTTACAGATTTTACAGATTTTACCCAAGACATCACAACTAGGTCATTCATTCTAGCTATTTTAAAAGTTGAGTTTGAGGATATTTCTCTTATTTTTTTTTAATAATAATTTTTTTATTATGTTAGTCACCATACAGTATATCCTTGAGTTTGAGGATATTTCTACTTTATTCTTACACTATTATGTGAGGTGTTCCTCAAAGAGTGTGTATGTCCAGCTTGGGGTGGGGTGAAGGGGTATCAGGAACACACTCCAGGGGGTGGACTGTAGTATTGAAGAAGGGACCCAGGTTTGCCCTCGTATTCTCAAGTGAGTGACACTCTTTGAGGAGCTGGGCTGGAGAGAGAGCAGGTACTGTCCAAGGGCTCTGCATGGTACTTCCTTTTCAGGAAGGCATATGTGACTCGATCTCCCTCTATTTGCTTTTCTCTGCCTGGGACATCTATTGGATTCAAGCCACCGAAGACCCTCTTATGCGCCCCCCCCAAAAAAAAACTTTCTGTGGGTACAAAAAGCATCTAACTCTGCCGCTTTAGTAACTTAGTGGAAGTTCAAATGCTTGTGTTCACAGAGTGTGTGTTCCATGTAGAATAGATAGGAAGTAGATGGGTCGTAAACAAAACCAAAGCCAAACAACAAAAAAACATTTTATCAAGGTTAAAGTAAATCTCTTTCTGAAGAACTTCCAAGTCTTTAGTACTAAGAGGACTCAACTGCATTGTCAGTTGGCAGGAGGAGGGGGTGTTAGAAGTAAATACTCGTTTACTCCCCCATTCTTCTTTTGTACGGTATGGAGGGTATTTATTCTATAGAGAATTTTCTCCCCTTGCTATCCCTTTCTCAAAATACAGTTTGAAGTGATGGAATTGATAATGGTTCAAGATTTAAAAATCTCTCTCTATATAATTTGAAGCCATGCATATAGAAGTTCGTGAACTGTATGGAGTTGCAGCTTTATTTGTGTGTGTTTGTGCATGTCAAAAGTCCAAAATTTTGGTATTAGAGCAATATGGATATTTAATATTATCTATAGCAATGTTTGAATTAGCTGGGGAAATACTTTTCATTTCTACAGAAACTGGCCAAAAAATGAGAAAAGTAATGATTTTTTTAGAGGAAGCACAAGAGTTTTCATTTGCTTTTGTTAGGCCTTAACTAGTTCACATAAACTCCACTTTATCATTTTTCTTAGGAGGTATAGTTACTCATAATCTTTAAAGTTTGGCATTTTGGAAATTGGTATATCAGTTTTTTTAAACCTGGAGGAGCAAAATTTTAGTACTAATTATCTGAAATCTGTTCTTGGTACATATTGTCTTGGAGACAATAGCAGTGCTTTAAAGATACTGTTCTCATTTATCTATGCGGAAAAATAGTATTTTTAAAAGCACTGATTGGACTCTGGGAAACATACTGAGGGCTTCAGAGGGGAGGGGGTGGGGAATGGGATAGGCTGGTGATGGCCAGTAAGGAGGGCACATATTGCATGGTGCACTGGGTGTTATATGCAAGTAATGAATCATGGAACTTTACATCAAAAACTAGGGATGTACTGTATGGTCACTAACATAATATAATAAAAAATATTATTATAAAAAATAAAAATAAAAAAATAAAAGCACTGATTGGAGAGTATGTCTGCGTCCTTTTGAATGGTGATTTTTGAGAAGTGGGCCGGCCATAAACTTCTAGAATTAAATGTAAACACTAGAACTTCAAAATAACTTGTCTTTTTTAAAACAGAGGGAACAGAAACCAAAGAATTTCATGCCATCATTATTTTACTCTCATGACCCATAAATGAGCAGATCAAGAAACAGAATATAATCTTCCTTTTTAAAAAAGTTGTTATTGAAATTAAAGGTAAACGTAAAGTAACAAAAACAAAAAAGACAGAATTTTTAAAATCTAAAATGCTGTTGATTCTGAGGTAAATCATTAAGTACCATCAGAAAATAATATGCCACCAATTAACTATGACACAATGCTTTTTAATAGTTAGAATTTTTTTTTCTTTCTCTGACTTATTTCATTTAGCATAATATTCTTTAGGTCCATCTATGTTGCTGCAAATAGCAAGGTCTCATTCTTTTCATGGCTGAGTAATGTTCCATCGTAGATTCATATACCATATCTTCTTTATCCGTTCATCAGTTGATGGACATTTGGGTCGCTCCCACATCTTGGCTATTGTAAATAATGCCTCAGTAAACATAGGGATGCATGTGTCTTTTCAAATTTGTTTTTGTTTTCTTCTGGTAAATACCCAGTAGTGGAATTACTGGATTATTTGGTATTTCTATTTAAACGTACAGATTTTTACATAAAAATAAGAATCTTAGTTGCTTGTTTTCTTTGCCTTCTCCATACACAGTACTTTTGTTTCAGTATCAGTTAATAGCATAATCTTTTTGGAGACCTTGTACACATCATTTAAGTCAAGACTAAATCAGCAATGTATAATTTTTCCTTTGTTCACAGATAATGAACACCTGTCTGGCTGACAGGAGTTGTTCTATATAAGAAACCATCCTAATTTCAAAGACTATGATGGGGTGCCTGGATGGCACAGCGGTTGAGTGTCTGCCTTCGGCTCAGGGCGTGATCCTGGAGTTATGGGATCGAGCCCCACATCAGGCTCTTCTGCTATGAGCCTGCTTCTTCCTCTCCCACTCCCCCTGCTTGTGTTCCCTCTCCCTGGCTGTCTCTATCTCTGTCAAATAAATAAATAAAATCAAAGACTATGAAATTAAAAGAATCAATGGAATATGATATGTACCTGTATTTATATAGTTTTGTCAAAGTCACTGCTACTTTTGCCTCATCTCTCTGGAGATGTTCAATGGGAAAAAAAGGAAGGGGGAGAGGACTTCTAGTTTTTGTTCAGGAGCAATCTGGCTCTTCCTGGTATCACCTCCCTTTATAGGAAGGCTCATGATCAAGTTCTGGAGGATTACTTTTAGGGCTTCCAGCTGGTCTGCACTGCCTCTAACATCATCCCCTCCTTTATTAGCTTTCTGGACTTTCAGAAGTGCTCCTCCCCCAGCGCCCTTTCCCTTGACCAAGAAACTTTGTCATCTTCAGTTTACTTGAAAAATATTTTCAGAAGCATTTGTTGGGACTGAGCCGACCCTTTGGGAAGGTCAGCTTTGTCACCAGTTATTTAAATGGTCATCTTTGCTCTGGACGATTGCGTACTGGACAAAAAGTTTTAGGTTTGGAGTTGGAAGAGATGATTCTAAGGGCAAGTCACACCTCTGGATAGCAATTGTTGTCATGCGAACGATGAGTAGTTAGATGATCTATTATTTGAAACTTCTGCAGGTGCTTTTCTAAGGCCACGTGGTCTAATGGTAGGTGGTTGTCCTAATTATGCCATAATTTCTTTGGATCATGGCAAGGGTCTATGACCTGAATTCTGTTTGCTCGGCTGTGAGCCCTGGTAGGGTTTCCTTTATCTAAAATGTACCAAAGTGGATGCCTTACTGTATTTCATTTGTACGTAGGGATACCTTTGTAAATTCATTCAAAGAAGCTGTACTGGGAGGTTCTGTCTTTAAAATGAGATGATATATGTAAAGGACTTGTCACGTGTCAGAGTGTTAGAAGATGTGATTTCCTTTCTTTTCATCTGATTTTAAAGACTCTCGTTTTTTCTTTTTTGGAGAGGGAGGTATTCACTAAATTTGTGTCTACTGTGTCCCTTTAATTCTCAGCTTATTGCAGAGCAGATTGTCTTGTCTTGTGTCCAGGAACTGAATCTGTTCCAGCTCATGTTATAAAGCTACCTCTGAAATCCCATGATTTCAATTTTAAAATGCCAAAATACTCGAGAAAAGAGTTAGATGGAGATAGCTGATGTCATTTACATTACAGAGCACTAGGCTCTCTCCCTCGCATTGCAGGTGGTTTGATTTTAGGAGTTGATAGTGTGAAATCAAAGGGCAAATTAAGATGATCTACAGCTCCCTAAAATTTGGTAACTTTTTTTGCATGGGAAAGTAGTTTATTTCTAAATTAAACTTATACATGGTTCAGATGATTTATTCATTAAGCATACACTTTGGTAAGAACAAACAGTGTGCCAACTGTCTGGTAGGCACAGTTCTCCTGATTTTCTTGCTTATTACCTCATTTATTTAAAAATATATATTTCTTAAATCAAAGATGGTTTCAAGAAACTTGTAACTTTCTAAAACATATTTCTTGGAAAGGAAAGCACCCCATGTCTGAGCACCTCCTCCTCTCTTATGTGACTCAGTGATCTGGGAATGTCGTCTTAAGCATTGTCTCATCTATTTTTTTTAATGTTTTTCTCTATTATATTATGTTAGTCACCATACAGTACATCCCTGGTTTTTGATGTAAAGTTCGATGATTCATTAGTTGCATATAACACCCAGTGCACCATGCAATACTTGCCCTCCTTACTACCCATCACCGGCCTATCCCATTCCCCCACCCCCCTCCCCTCTGAAGCCCTCAGTTTGTTTCTCAGAATCCATAGTCTCTCATGTTTCATTTCTCCTGCTGATTACCCCCCCCTTCTTTATCCCTTTCTTCCCCTACCGATCTTCCTAGTTCTTATGTTCCATAGATGAGAGAAATCATACGATAATTGTCTTTCTCTGCTTGACTTATTTCACTTAGCATTATCTCCTCCAGTGCCATCCATGTTGCAACAAATGTTGAGAACTCGTTCTTTCTGATAGCTGAGTAATATTCCATTGTATATATGGACCACAACTTTTTAATCCAGTCATCTGTTGAAGGGCATCTCAGCTCCTTCCACGATTTAGCTATCGTGGACAATGCTGCTATGATCATTGGGGTGTATATGGTCCTTCTCTTCACTATGTCTGTTTCTTTGGGGTAAATACCCAGTAGTGCAATGGCTGGGTCATAGGATAGCTCAATTTTTCACTTTTTAAGGGAACTCCACACTGTTTTCCAGAGTGGCTGTACCAACTTGCATTCCCACCAACAATGTAGGAGGAATCCCCTTTCTCCACATCCTCTCCAGCAATTGTTGTTTCTTGCCTTGTCAATTTTTGCCATTCTAACTGG